>NC_135806.1:93260987-93574627 GCF_964213995.1 Mustelus asterias | reverse complement strand
AGAAAGGTTCTGGAAAGCTCTAAACAAATAAGTGAGATTGAAAGCACTAACAAAGGATCATCTGCCTGAAATGTTAACTCTGTTCATCTCTCCACAGATGCTACAAGACTTGCATTGCCAGCATTTTCTGTTTTTGTTTCAGATTTCCAGCATCCACAGTATTTTGCTCTTGCATTAATGTTTAATTCACTGCCCCTTCTCTTCCAGACATTCCCCCTGTGCAGAAGTTCTATCCTTCTCTCCAAAGAGATTTCCATGTCTTACTTTTATCTTGTTCATCTTCATTCCTCTGTGTTTCCCTTCTTGTGTTTGCTCAGGTGCCCAACAAAACTCACTTCCACAGCCACAGCCCAGTCACTGTGTTTGGTGCCGGTTAACTCCGCATGGAATCCAACTGAAATTCTCCCCTTGGTGTTTTGACAATTGTGCCAACAAGGGACCATCGACTTGAAACATTAATTCTGTTCCTTTTTCCACAGATACGGACAGATCTGCTGAGTATTTCCAACATTTTCTTTGTAATTACAATTGTAATGTTCTTTCTTGCAAAGGCACCTCTGAAAGCTGCAACGGCTGCCTCAGTTTCTGCGAGTAAAAGTAGTGCAAAGGTAAGTCAAAAAAGTGTAAAGTGTGAAATGTATGGCAGCTGCCAATGGCAGCAGAGGAATTGCATAAATAAATCAGTTTAGGACACCTCCGAGGATCGTTCACCGTTCAGATATCATCATAGAGCAGTTCTTAGCTCCATTATCCCAGTCTGTAATTCTAATGTTCTAAAAATGTCTGCAAGGATAATCCTATCCCACATTGCCACTTCCTCGAGGGAGGCAGTAGCATAGTGCTATTGTCACTGGACTAATAAGGCAGCGACCCAGGGTCTTAGCAGATGGTGAAATCTGAAAATTTTTAAAACAAAATTTTTAAATCTGGAATTTTACAAAAATATCGAATGTTGACCGTGAAACCATCATTGATTGTTGTAAAAATCCATCTGCTTCTCTCATGCTCTTTAGGGAATAAAATCTGCGATCCTTTCCTGGTCTAACCTACATGTAACTGCAGAATCACAGCAAGGTGGTTGACTCTTAGCTGTTCCCTGAAATGGCCTAGCAAGCCACTCAGTTCAAGGTTAATTAGGAATGGACAACAAATGTTGGTCCGATAAAGCCAAGATCACAAAAAATGTTTTTAAAAAGTATATCTGATACTACAATGCTTCCAGTCTTTTATTCCAAACATCATCACAACCCTGCAATTTTTGACTATGCTGTGCTTTCGCCCACCCCCACCCATTTGTACAAAGCAAATGAATTAACAAGATTTTAAATTCACAAATGAATGATTGTGAAAACTAAAGTCATAATAGTCCTACTTAACACTCCCGAATATCACAACTCCCCTTCAAAGGAGCAAGTTGGAACATTTTTAAGGCAAGGATAGATACATTTTTGAACAGTAAAGGAATTAAGGGCTATGGTGAGCGGGCGGGTAAGTGGAGCTGAGTCCACGAAAAGATCAGCCATGATCTTATTGAATGGCAGAGCAGGTTCGAGGGGCCAATTGGCCTACTCCTGCTCCTCGTTCTTATGTTCTTACCGATGAAGTATGAACAACAGCTACATAAGTTGTTTTTATTAACATTGCTGTCCTAATATGTTTCCGCTGAGCTTTGACATAAATTGAAAAAAACTATTTTATTTTTAAAGGGTGAAGATCCATTTGACCTACTTGCAGGAACACTTCCATCAGAAGCACCGGACGATTCAGGTCCAAAATACACTGGTCCCCCAGTGAAGGTACAAATGAAATTTGTCTCCTCATACTTCATATGTTACATAAGATTCATGTAACTGCACCATTGTTGACACAATCCTTTGTGCAGCTATTACACATTTGTACCCATGGAATTTGGCCGTAAATCTATCCTTTCCTCAAACCAACTTGTATTGACATAGCAAAGCACAGTGAAGTCACAGCAACATTGTCAGACTAAATCTGTGACCAATAAATAAAGGAAGATATTGGGAGAGGCGACCAAAAAGCTTAATTAAAGTGAATGATTTTCTGGAGCTCCTTGAAGGAAATTCAGGATTAGGGAAGCGGAGAGGCTGTGGGATGGAATTCTAAAGATGTCTCTGAAGTGCTAAAGGCTTTTACTGGCAGCTTTTTCAATGTCTTAGATCAAAATGTCCAGTTGATACACTTGACTCTAGTTAACAGGCGCCGGAGTGTGGCAACTAGGGAATTTTCACAGTAACTTCATTGCAGTGTTAATGTAAGCCGACTTGTGACACTAATAAATAAACTTTAAATTTTAATATTTTATTGATATACATTATGCAGATATTGAATTGTAACATTTATGTGATTATTGGTGTTTATTTCTCACGTTTTCAGGAATCAGATGCTACTAAGAAGAAGGCTGAACGAGTGGGAGAAAAGGAAGAATCTATACCTCCTGATTACAGATTTAAAGAGCAACCTGATCCTAAGGTTTGGTCCAATAATCCATTTTAGCCAAGTCACTATAGTTTACATTTTCAATAGTTCTCTAAGAAGCTGTAATATAAAACAAAATGAACATACTTTAACACCAGTATCAGCTGTGGCTCAGTTGGTAGAGATCTTGCCTCTGAATCAGAAGGTACAAGTTCAAGTGCCACTCCAGAACTTTAACACAAAAGTCCAGGCCAACAATCCAATGCAGTACTGAGGCAGGGTTCAGCTGCTGGATGAGGGATCAAGCAAGGCCCCATCTATCCTCACAGGTGGATGTAAAAGAAGAAACTATTTCAGAGAAGAGCAGCACAATTATACTCAGTGATCAGAGAATCACTACAGTGCAGAAGGAGGCTATTTGGCCCATTGAGTCTGCACCGACTCTCTGACGGCATATTTTACCCAGGCGCTATCCCCGTAACCTACCTATTTACCCTGCTAATCCTATAACCTACACATCTTGGGACACTCAGAGGAAATTTAGCATGACAATCTACCTAATCGGCACACCTTTGGACTGCAGGAGGAAACCGGAGTACCTGAAGGAAACCCACACAGACACGGGGAGAACATGCAAACTCTACACAGACAGTCACCAAAGTTGGAATTAAACCCGGGTCCCTAGTGCTGTGAAGCAGCAGTGCTAACCACTGTGCCACCGTACCCCCAAGATCTAGGAAATATTTATTTCTAGATTAGCATTATGAAAAACATAAGAAGCTATTATTAAAGGCGTTATAGCAGGGCAGTTGGGAAAAATTCAAGGTGATCAGACAGAGTCAATATGGTTTTATGAAAGGGAAATCATGTTTAACCAGTTTATTGGAGTTCTTTGAAAAAGTAAGATATGCTGTGGATAAAGGGGAACTAGTTGATGTCTGGTACATAGATTTCCAGAAGACATTTGATCAGGTGTCACCCCAAAGTTTATTGCAAAAAATAGCGCAGGCAGTAACACATTGCAATGGATAGAAAATTGGCTAGCTAATAAGAAACAGAGAGTAGGCATAAAAGGGCTTTTTTCTAGTTGGCAAGGTGTAACGAGATAGTGTGCCACAAGGATCAGTGCTGGGGCCTCAACTTTTTTACAAGTTATATAAATGGCTTAAATTAAGGAACTGAAGGTATAGTGCTCGTCCCCCTAACAGTAAAGGGCAATTTAGCATGGCTAATCCGCCTAACCCGCACATCTTTGGGTGTGGGAGGAAACCAGAGCACCTGGAGGAAACCCACGCAGACATGGAGAGAACACACAGATGCTACAGAAATGCGAGGCCTTTTGTTGCTGATGTATAAATAATGCTGCTATCACAAGCTGCAATCAAGCTGCTGGAATTAGAGAACAGAAACTGCTAATTCATTTCATAGTCTTACAGTGCAGAAGGAGGCATTCAGCCCATCAAGTCTGCACCGACCACAATCCCACTCAGGCCCTATCCCCATAACCCCATGTATTTACCCTAACTTGTCCCCCTGACACTAAGGTCCAATTTAGCATGGCCAATCCACCTAACCCGCACATCTTTGGATGTGGGAGGAAACCGGAAGACTCGGTGGAAACCCACGCAGACATGGAGAGAACGTGCAAACTCCACACAGACAGTGATCCAAGCCGGGAATCAAACCCGGGTCCCTGGCGCTGTGAGGCAGCAATGCTAACCACTGTGCCACCGTGCCAACTGATGGCACCGTGCCGCCTGATAATTTGCTCGCCTAAACCCTCCATTGATTAATCCTGCTAAATAATAGCTAAGTACTTTTACATTTCAGTTTATTGATTGAACAAGGCTCACACTGAGTGTAAATTTGCTCTTGAATGAATTTCAAGTATTTTGACAATTTTGCTTATGTTGGTGTTTTATCCGCTGCTTTCAATTGTGTATCATTCTGGTGTTGCAAAGGGAGATATGATTAAATGTTTTTTTAACAGGATAAACGTAAAGTACTCTCTTCCTCCACTGGTCCAGACATGAAACCAAAGGTCACCGGGAAGGTAAAGTTGTGTTTTTTTCGCCTGTAAGAGGATTTCATTCCCTACAGTGAAACCTCTTCAAGGCACCATTCTATAAGTCAGTGACTCTCATGATTTTATTACATTAAAAATGGTGATGGAAGTTTGTTAAAATGTGTCACTTGGTGCCAGGGCTGTGATTGGCAGTGATGCTCCAGCTATTGCCCACGATTGGAGGACCCGCCACACTCTCAGAAACAACATTGGTGAATATGTCTGGCCTTCCTCAAGGTGTTGGGTAGGAGGATAAGAGAAATGTAAAGCATTTGGAACATGAGGAATGTCAGAGAAGAGAAAAGAACATTTGCCTCATTAATACCTCATTTCCAGCATTTCTCCAAACTCCCAGAGTATTTTCCTGCTCTTTGTTTAATGATCGGATTGGGGAAAAAAAATCTGAAAATATTAAAATTCCGGTTTCCTAATCTTGTAAACTTAATGATTAAACTTAGATTTGTTTAGGAAAGTGGCATTTTATGAGTTATCTTTTTCTGAACGTGTACTGAGGTACTAACTATAATTCTTATCATATATTTACACATTAGTTGAGATGTAGCAGCCCCGTTCGCCACAGCACAAATCCCATAATGGCTGCAAGAGGCCAAAAACGGGATTTGCACTGACGAGATCTCTGTTTGCAATCTTCCCCGCCCTCCACCAGTGACAAGATTGGGCGTGGACCTGATTTCCATGCATTATAATATATTAACATATTATTAAAGTGCTTGAGAATGTAGTGTCTGACCACAATGCATCCCCCTCCCCGCCCCCCCAGCCGTGTGATGTCATGCCGACGCGGGTCACTACTCATTTTCAGAAGCAAAAACCAGTCATGATGACCACGCTGGGGGCAGGGAGGTGCCTGTAGGCCCAGGGGTTGAGGGACACAGCTGGGCATTGCCCACAGCCTTTGCAGTGCTTGGCAGCACTGCAAGCGGGCACGTGCAGAGGCCTCTGGCAGGGTGGTTAAACTCCACCATTGGGGAGCTTTCCCCTTCTGCACGTGGGGATTGGCGAGGTCTTCCCCTTGTCTGCTGGATGGTCCTGATGTCTGGGGGATGGTTCCTGATGTCTGTTGGGGGGGGTTCCCCGATATCCGTCTGGGGTTCCCGATGTCTGCGCGAGAAGGGGCCTTAACTTTAACTTGGCATGCTTTTTAAAATAAATACATTTGTATTTGTTTAACTACATTTACTGTGTTGTAATTACAGAGTATGGCAGAAGGTGATGTCCTGGACTCTCTGTCAGCAGACTTTGTCCAAAGTTCTCCAGCTCCAGTTTCTAAATGCTCAGCTCCAGTTTCTAAATGTTCAGCTCCAACCTCTCACGCTGCAGCTCCGCCGTCTGTACCAAAAGAGGTATGTCTCCAATCTTAAACAGTTAGAGACTAGAGGGGGAAAGGTCACTCTTCTTTTATCCTGCTGGGTGTGATGACATTCACACGATTCCATTCTTAACTATTCAGCTGCACTGGCAGCTGATTCTTCCTACTCCTACTTCCTACTTCCTACTCCTGCACTGTTACTTCTGGAGTCCCTCATCTATCTAATCTTGGCTCCCTCGTACTTCCCATCTACATGCAGCACCGTAGCAATGTTTTTGAGAATCACAATATCTGGTTCAACATGTACTCTAATGATACGCAACTAACCACCATCTCTCTGGACAGATGGAATTTAATGTCCTCCCCGCATTGGGTTCAGTGGCATTCAGTAAGGTGGAGGGTGGCAGGTAGGGGTCCTTTGTCTTCCCATCTCTACCCTCATGGTGGGAAAACCAATGGACAGCTTTTCCGCCTTACCCCAATTAATGCCCAATTAAAGGCCGCCTCTTCCTGCTGCTGCTTTTCAGCATTAGATGGGGGGAGGCTGAACATGTAGGCAGCATGACCGGCAAATCCATGGAGTGTTGCTTGAGAACTGATTCCCTTTGTTCAAAGTTACCAAGTGCCTGATTGAGGTACCCAGCATCAGGAAGGTGGGGTCCTCCTGAAAACCACCCCCTGCCCTTGCACATAAATATCATATCTCAGATGGAAAGATCAAAGCTATTGTCCTCAGTCTCTATCATAAACTCTGTTCCATAGGCATCGACTCCATCCTTTTCCATAGCAACTGACTGAGAATGTTCCCGTCTTTTCACAAGTGACAGATGTGGCCTGCCATTAGCCGGTGGCAGGATCTTCTGTCCCGCCATTGTCAACAGAGTTCCCTAATGAATGCACCCCTCGCCACCGTAAAACCTGTGGCAGGGGTGCACCTAATAGGACCGGAAGATCCCACCGGTGTAAAGAGCCAGAAAGCTCCAACCTTGGTGTCATATTTGATCTCACTTGCATTTTGACCACATAATGCTTCATGATCAAGACGGCTACTTCCACCTCAAGAACGTTACACTGGTCTGCTCGCTCCTCAGATCATCGGCTTAGAAGTGTAAAGGGAACCAAAGAAATTCCAGTACTCTTCTGGTCACCTTCCTGTAGTTCCCCCTCCATAAACCTCAGCTCATCCAAACCTCTCTTGGTCATATTCTAAATTGCATCATGTCCCATTCCCTTGTCATCTCTGCGCTCGCTGACCTACATTGAGACATTGCCAGATTGGAAGTTAATGTTAATTTTCTCGTTCTTGTTTATACATCTCTCTGTGGCCTGACCGTCCCTATTTCTCCAACTTCTTCCAGACTTACAAGCATCTGAAATATCAGCCTGCCTCCAATTCCGGCCTCTTGCACATCCCCAATTTTAATCATTCCACCATTGATGGCAATGCCTTCAAATGTGTAGATCCTAAAATCTGCACTTCTCTCAGTAAACCTCTCCGTGCCTGTAAATCTCTCACATGCTCCTGTAATCCCGATGAAATCAAGCAGGTTAATCAAACTTTTGATATCTCCTTATATGGCATAGTATAGTACTGCTATGAAGTGCATCAGGACACTTCACGGTGTTATAAATGTAAGTTGCTGTTGTTGTAGATTAGGAATACTTGCTGTTTCTGGTTTCGGAATTGTGACCAATAATAAGATTGGTTAACAGGGACCAATAAGGATACGAAGAGAGAGGCTTTAGACTTTGTTTCATGTGAAACTGGTGGTGGGGTATCAAAAGACCCTTTTGCATCTTTCACAAAGTTTATATCTTGTGGCAGGCATGAAACTCATTTGCATCCTGTTAATAGGATGCAAATGAAGGTCCAACACTTCTCCTCCCCAGACACATGCCAGATTCTCCACAATGCCAGCGGGAAAACATGTTAACATGAAACACATTCCTATGACGTGGCATGCAGATGTCAGGACTTGGGGCTGCATCCGGAATACAGGATTGAGTCCGCCCACAGCCCTGGACTCTGGAACACCACAGCAGTGGGTCTGGGGAGAATCTACAGGTGGACCTTCCAAATTAGGTGTCCAGAAGGGGGTCCAACATTTAGCCTCAGAATTTTCCCAGAGATCTATCTTTGCTCCCAGGAGGTCCATCTTCATTCTTCAATTGTGGGTGAGTGATGTTGGGAGCTTTTTAAATATGGCGTCCGGATATAATAGCAGACGATACTCCATCCAGGCCTGCTTGCCACTGAATATGGTATGAAACACCCGGGTGCATTCATACTTCGGTCGAGGCCAGCAGAGTTGGCATGTTGTACTGCCATCCTCCACATCAAGAAGCACTCCATGCTCCCACCCCCGTCACGGCACTTAGCCTCAAAATGGGAGAATTCCGGTCATTATCATATTGTTGCCTTTGGGAGGAAACTGGGTGTAAATTAGCTGCTTCAACATGTTAGCATGAAACACATTCCTATGACGTGGCATGCAGATGTCGGGACTCACAATGCCAACAACTTAGGAGCACCTAATTGGCTGGAAGGCACTTTGAAGCACCCTATGTTTGTGAAAGGTGTGAAATGGAAATAAGTTGTTTTATTTTTATTGTGCCTACCAGGCCCCCTCCCAGTGCCAAGATTGATGGAGAATTATAGGGAATTGGTTTGAGCAGCAATGAACTACCAATCAGTACTGTCAGACACTCACCCCTCCCAGTTCAGCTGGGACCTATCAGCCTCCTACGCCCCCAACAACTGGGGCCAGTAATAACAGTCGAGATCCTATCTGCTTCATTCTCACAGCAGTGCCCAATCCTGGCAGGTCTGAACACTTCATGTGACCATTTCACATTCAAGACCTTGAAATAAAATGATGTGAATGCTTCTGGAAATCTGAAACTGTTGAATACAGGCGACTGAAATGGGAAAAGAGATAATAATAATTTTCTCTTCTTTCTTGCGAAGGCACCTCTGAAAGCTTCAACAGCTGCCCCAGTTTCTGCGGGTAAAAGTGATGCTAAGGTAAGTGAATAAAGCAGAGTAAAATGGGAAATGTATGGCAGTCCCAGTGACAGCAGAGGAATTACTCACAGATTATTTTAGGAAACCTTCACAGATCATTTAGCAAATACCAAATTTTGGATGTCATCAAAGAACCATTCTTAACTGCACCATCCTAATCTGCAATTCTTATTTTTTATTATGTGATGGGTTGTGGGTTTCACTGGCTAGGCCAGGCTTGGGCTGGTAAGTGACAAGTAACATTCACACCATACAATTGCCAGGCAATGGCCATCTCCAACAAGCCTTGAAAAGGTAGTGGTAAACTGCTGTAGTCCATATGGTGTAGGCACATCCACAGTGCTGTTAGGGAGGGAAATCCAGGAGTTTGACCCAGGGATAATGAAGGAACGGCGATGATATATTTCCAAGTCAGGATGGTGAGTGGCCTGGAGGAAACATGTAGGTGATGGTGTTCCTATGCATCTGCTGACCTTGTCCTCTAAGGTAATAGAGGTTATGGCCTTGAAAGATGCTTTGGAAGGAACCTTGGCATGTTGCTAGTGCATTTTGTAGATGGTATACACTGTGCCATTGTGCGTTGGTTGTGGAGGGAATGAATGTTTGTGCTTGGAGTGCCAGTCAAGTGGGCTGCTTTGTCTTGGATGGTGTTGAGGTTCTTGGGTGTTGTTGACGCAGCATTCATCCATGCTGGTGGAGAACTCTAACGTAATACTTCTGACTTGTGCCTCATAGTTGGTGGACAGGCTTTGGGAAGCCAGGAAGTGAGCTCCCTCCACAGAATTCCCAGCCTCTGATGTGCTCTTGTAGCCACAGTCTAATGGCTGGTCCAGTTCAGTTCTGGTCAATAGGTAACCCCCCATGACGTGATAGTGCGGGATTGAGTGATCATAATTCCATTGAATGTCAGGGGGAGATGGTTAGATTCCCTTTTGTTGAAGATGGTCACTGTATGGTGTGAACGTTACTTATCACTTCCCAGCCCAAGTCTGAATATTGTCCAGGTCTTGATGCATATCTTGATGGCTTGGGCACAGACTGCTTCAATATCTGAAGAGTCACGAATGGTGCCTAACATTGTGCAATCATCAGCGGACATTCCCACTTCCACTTTATGATGTAGGGAAGGACATTGATGAAGCAGATGAAGTTGTTTGGGCCGAGGACATTCTTCTGAGGAACTCCTGCAGTGATGTCCTGGGACTGAGATGACTGACCTCCAATAACCAAAACCATCTTCCTTTGTTTTATTTCTCCCTTTTATTCTCATTTCCAAAATTCATCTGTAAGGCTAATCCTATCTCACAGTTCTGGAAGCAGATCTGATGCTATACAATACTTCCAGCCTTTTATTCCAAATATCATGACAACCCTTCAATATTCATCTGCATAATGCTTTCCCACATGTGTACCAAACACACTGGGGGGAATTCTCCCATCCTGTCTGCCACGGGAATCGTAGCGGGCAAGGGACGGAACACGCAATGGTCCATTGACCTCGGGTGGGATTTTCCGGTTTTGGGGTGAACGTGGCCGGAGAATCCCACCCGCTAATCCACAAAACCAATTTCACTTTTACCAATCAGTGATTGTAAAAGCGATCCTACTTGACACTTGCACTGTTGAGAAGCTTCCCTCCAGGTCAAGGAAGCATTAGCTTTATGGGTTAGGTGTGGACAGCAGTTGCTTGGATTGTTTTTGAAAGCATTTTTCACCTCTGGCAGAATATGTTTCTGCTGAGCTTTATCACAAATTGAAAAAATGTCTTTTCTTTTTATAGGATGAAGATCCATTTGACCTACTTGCAGGAACATTTCCATCAGAAGCACCGGACAATTCAGCTCCAAAATACACTGGTCCCCTAGTGAAGGTACAACTTAAAAATATCCCCTGAAGCTTTCAGTCTTTGAATAGGATTCCTGTTCCTGTTACTGTTGGTTCATTTGTATGTGGGGCAAATATACATTTGTATATATGAAATTAGTCTATTGTTAATGAGTGCAACAACAACTTGATATATCACACTAGCTGGAGTAAACATCCTAAGACATTTCCCATGAGTTTTTTCAAGGAAATTTTGACAGCAGGTCAAATAAGGAGCTATTAGGACAAGTGACTGTGAGAACGGATATTAATTTTTTTAATATTGGGAAGATGAGCAGTTTGAATCAGCCATCTCGTCAAGCCAGAAAGGTCTTAAGGCTGCTAAAAGCAGTCTTGTTCTGAAGGTTTGGATTTCCACAGCAGAGTGGAAGCAGAATGTTAAAAGGTTGTGTGGTAGGCCTTATTAGGGTGCCAGAAGCTTTGGTTTTTGGTAATATGACTGGATTTTTATAATTGGACATCTATAAGGGAGTGTTACCTGAGTGGTGTTTACATGTGGATCTGACCAAGTCTTTCTGGGGGAATCATAGAATCCCTACAATGCAGAAGGAGGCCATTTGGCCCATGGGGTCTGCACCGACTCTTACCCAGGTTTACCCCACACACTTACCCTGCTAATCGTGGGACACTAAGGGGAAATTTAGCATAGCCAATCCACCTAACCTGCACATCTTTGGGGTGTGGGAGGAAACCGGAGCACCCGGTGGAAACCAATGCAGATATGAGGAGAATGTGCAAACTCCACAGTCACCCAAGACCAGAATTGAACCCGGATCCCTGGTGCTGTGCTAAACACTGTTTTGTAAGACTAATAACTGTCTAACTAATCTTATGTGCTTAAATTTTCTTTTATGTTTGTAAATAAACCTTTTACTTATAAAATTTGCAGAAATGTTACTGGGTTTCTTGTTGCTGAGATCAGTACGTTTTCTTCTTGTTATGTATGCGGGGCGTAGCCCCTTTAAGAGGATGAGTCAGGTGACCCAAGATAAGGAGTGACCTGTCCGGGAATCCGTCCCTACAGGCAGTGGAGAGCTGGAGTGCCGAGAAGGACAGTTTGTCAATAAACCCCTATTTGTTCCTTTGGCTTACCTCCGTGTGAGTTTGAGAGCTACCCCCGCCACCACCACATTAGTCTCAGACTTAACACTTCTTGTTTTCAGAATACAGAAAAAAAAAGAGCAGGGCCCAGTAATCCCAGTTTCCTCTGGGATTTGGTTTGCTCAGAAATTAATATCTGTGGTCAAAACATGACCAACAGCGAGAGGTTTTGCACAGTGTTGTAAAGGAAGAGACAGAAGTAGAGAGATGGAATAGGCTTCGGGGAAGGATTTCCAGAGGCATTTCTGTCAACTTCTCAAGTCTTTTACAGGCAGCATTTTCAAAGCCTTGAACCATTTCTTTTAAATATTCACTGGGCTTCAGCTATCATTTTACTGAAGCATAGTATCTGGATATTGAATATTAACAATTATATGAATACCAGCATTGAGTCATTTTATTCCTTACATTTTCAGGAATCAGATGCTACTAAGAAGAAGGCTGAACGAGTGGGAGAAACGGAAGGATCTATACCACCTGATTACAGATTTAAAGAGCAACCTGATCCTAAGGTTTGATCACTTTCAGTCAAGTCAAAAATTCTTTCAATAATCATTGTTTTTAAAATCAATGGAACTTTGAGAAAAAAATGTCCAATGTGAAAACAGTTTCTTTCTTGTTGCGGTAGTAATGGTCTGGGTCACACAGCCGAGATTATATTGAATGGCAGTGAAGGCTCGAAGGGCCGAATAGCCTACTCCTGCACCTGTTTTCTATGTTATTCCATGTGATGAATCTGACAGTGAATTGTAAAATAGAAATTGCTGAATAATTAAAACTGAAATCCGTGTAGTCTCCAATAATGAGTTCTGCTACATAATAGCTAGATTTGTTTGCAATTGGGCTTGTGCCAACTGAGGTTTAATTGGCACAATGGATCAATGTGCTCTCAAATGCTGAAGTGAATGCATGTTGCCGCTTTACCGACTACTTTCAATTCTAAGTATATCTGATGCCCGAGGGAGATTTTGATGACGTGTTTTTGTTGTAACAGAAGAAAGATAAAGAAGCCTCTCCCTCCAGTGGTCCGGGAGCACGACCAAAAGAAACGGAGAAGGTAAAGAGGAAGTATTGTATTTTTGTCTCTTGGAGGAGCATTTGATTCCCTGCAGGACGCTTCCATAAATTAGTGCCATGTGTTCCCTGATTATATCAAAGGCAGTAGTGGAAATTCATTAAAGGATGCCACTTCACTTAGTGTCAGGATTAGTATCAGCATTGAAACTAGTTTGCCAAACATTGCAGAACCCCAGGCTTTTGCATTCTAAAGTTTGCAGAGAAATGGTGAGTGTGTATGATTTCCTACTCATCTTGGGGGACACATGAATCTATTGGAATAAATGGGATGAAGGAGTACAATATAAAGGGAAAGACTCTTAGTACTGCAGAGGATCAGAAGGACCTTGGGGTCCGGGTCCATAGGACTCTGAAATCGGCCCCGCAGGTGAAGGAGGTGGTTAAGAAGGCGCATGGTGTGCTGGCCTTTATCAATCGAGGGATTGAGTTTCGGAGTCCGGGGATAATGATGCAACTATATAAGACCCTCGACAGACCCCACTTGGAGTACTGTGCTCAGTTCTGGTCGCCTCATTACAGGAAGGATGTGAAAAAGATTGAAAGGGTGCAGAGGAGATTTACAAGGATGTTGCCTGGATTGAGTGACATGCCTTATGAGGATAGGCTGAGGGAGCTCGGTCTTTTCTCCTTGGAGAGACGTAGGATGAGAGGAGACTTAATAGAGGTATATAAGATGTTGAGAGGCATAGATCGGGTGGACTCTCAGAGGCTTTTTCCCAGGGTGGAAATGGCTGCTACGAGAGGACACAGGTTTAAGGTGCTGGGGGATAGGTACAGGGGAAATGTTAGGGGGAAGTTTTTCACACAGAGGGTGGTGGGTGAGTGGAATCGGCTGTCATCAGTGGTGGTGGAGGCAAACTCAATAGGGTCTTTTAAGAGACTCCTGGATGAGTACATGGGACTTAATAGGATGGAGGGTTATAGGTAGGCCGAGAAGGTAGGGATATGTTCGGCACAAATTGTGGGGCCGAAGGGCCTGTTTTGTGCTGTAGTTTTTCTATGTTTCTATATGGATTTGTCAGAAATGAGAAGAGGAAATTTAACTCATTGAAACCTCATTCCCATCACCTTACCTATCATCCCTCCCCCAGTCCCAGAGAATTTTCTTTGTGTTTCTTTACCAGTCTGAACAATAACAAATTGAAAATATTAATTGGTTGATATAGTTTTTACAAGTTCAAGTTTCCAGATCTTGTGAGTTTAATAGTTAAACTGGATTTCATTCGGAGAAAATGACATCTGTTATTTCTCTTTTGTTTACATTTGTACTAAGATACGGATTATGATTCTTACTGTATATTAGAACATAGAACATAGAAAGCCACAGCACAAACAGGCCCTTCGGCCCACAAGTTGCGCTGATCATATCCCTACCTCTAGGCCTATCTATAGCCCTCAATCCCATTAAATCCCATGTACTCATCCAGAAGTCTCTTAAAAGACCCCAACGAGTTTGCCTCCACCACCACCGACGTCAGCCGATTCCACTCACCCACCACCCTCTGAGTGAAAAACTTACCCCTGACATCTCCTCTGTACCTACCCCCCAGCACCTTAAACCTGTGTCCTCTCGTAGCAACCATTTCAGCCCTTGGAAATAGCCTCTGAGAGTCTACCCTATCCAGACCTCTCAACATCTTGTAAACCTCTATCAGGTCACCTCTCATCCTTCGTCTCTCCAGGGAGAAGAGACCAAGCTCCCTCAACCTATCCTCATAAGGCATGCCCCCCAATCCAGGCAACATCCTTGTAAATCTCCTCTGCACCCTTTCAATGGCTTCAACATCTTTCCTGTAATGAGGTGACCAGAACTGCGCGCAGTACTCCAAGTGGGGTCTAATCAGGGTCCTATAAAGCTGCAGCATTATCTCCCGACTCCTAAACTCAATCCCTCGATTAATGAAGGCTAGTACGCCGTACGCCTTCTTGACCGCATCCTCCACCTGCGAGGCCGATTTAAGAGTCCTATGGACCCGGACCCCAAGGTCCTTCTGATCCTCTACACTGCTAAGAATGGTACCCTTCATATTATACTGCTGCTTCATCCCATTGGATCTGCCAAAATGGATCACCACACACACACACCACACAGAATTATGATCGCTATCCCCAAGATGCTCACCCACCGAGAGATCCTCCACCTGTCCAGGTCCATTAGCCAGCACCAGATCAAGTACAGCCTCTCCTCTAGTAGGCTTATCCACATACTGTGTCAGGAAACTCTCCTGGACACACCTAACAAACTCCTCTCCATCCAAACCCCTAGCCCTAGGGATATTCCAATCTATGTTTGGGAAATTAAAATCTCCCATCACGACAACTCTGTTATTCCTACATCTCAGTAAGAAGTTTAACAACACCAGGTTAAAGTCCAACAGGTTTATTTGGTAGCAAAAGCCACACAAGCTTTCGAGGCTCTGAGCCCCTTCTTCAGGTGAGTGGGCCACTCACCTGAAGAAGGGGCTCAGAGCCTCGAAAGCTTGTGTGGCTTTTGCTACCAAATAAACCTGTTGGACTTTAACCTGGTGTTGTTAAACTTCTTACTGTGTTTACCCCAGTCCAACGCCGGCATCTCCACATCATTCCTACATCTCTCCAGGATCTGTTTCCCCACCTGCTCCTCAACATCTCTGTTACTATTGGGCGGCCTATAGAAAACACCCAGCAAAGTTACCGACCCCTTCCTGTTCCTAACCTCCACCCACAGAGACTCCGTAGTCAATCCCTCCACGGCGTCCACCTTCTCTACAGCCGTGACACTATCCCTGATCAACAGTGCCACTCCCCCCCCTCTCTTGCCTCCCTCCCTGTCCTTCCTGAAACATCTAAAACCCGGCACCTGAAGCACCCAGTCCTGTCCCTGAGACATCCAAGTCTCCGTAATGGCCACCACATCACAATTCGAAGCAGCAATCCACGCTCTAAGCTCATCCACTTTATTCACTACACTCCTGGCATTAAAATAGACACATCTCAGACCTTCAGCCTGAGCACTTCCCTTCTCCATCACTCATCTAACCTCCCTCTTACCCTGTCTACATTCCTTATCTATTTGCGAGCTAACCTCCTCGCTCTCAGTCCCCTCATTTCGATTCCCTCCCCCCAACCTTTCTAGTTTAAAGTCTCTCCAGTAGCCTTAGCCAACCTTCCCGCCAGGATATTGGTCCCCCTGGGATTCAAGTGCCACCCGTCTTTTTTAAACAGGTCACACCTGCCCCTAAAGAGGTCCCAATGATCCAAGTACCCAAATCCTTGTCCCTTGCTCCAGTCCCTCAGCCACGCATTCATTCTCCACCGATTCCTGTTCTCACTCTCCCGTTGGTTCTCTGTGGTTCTAACTGAACCCTGCAGGAGGATGGAACTGAGAGAGATTATCCAGCATGCTGCCTTACATGTTCAAGAAATAGGATTGACAGATGTCACCTCCCTATACATTCAATGGGTAACAGGACATGTAAGAATCTAAAGGGCAAGAAGTGGTAAAGCTAGAGCTAAGGCCATTTGCTGCTTATGCGTTTAATAGTTTGTGTCGATTTCAGACCTTCATACTTATGTTCTTGAAATATGTTTAAGATGGTTAACTGCATTTATTGTGTTGTTATTACAGAGTATGATGGAAGGTGACATCCTGGACTCTCTGTCAGCAGACTTTGTCCAAAGTTCTCCAGCTCCAGTTTCTAAATGCTCTGCTCCGATTTCTAAATGTTCAGCTCCGACCTCTCACGCTGCAGCTCCGCCATCTTTGCAGAAGGAGGTATGTCTTCAATCTTAAACTGTTAGGGCCCTATTTTACCATTTTGATTCTAAGTGCTGGGTGGACTTGAAACTGGGAGTGTTTCAGATCCGCCTTTTAGACTTGTTCTAAGGCGCCCCCATACACACTTTGCCTGAAAAAATATCAGCAATTCCGAATCACACTGTGGAGCTTGTGGGCGGGGCTTAACATGCCCAAACCCCTTCTGCTCCGATCAGCGCCTCCAACTGCGCATGTGCAGAAAAAAATGATAGAATACTGTTCCCCTGCCACATCCTTCCCCGACTGGATAATGCCTCTGCCTGGCCCCCACAAACATTGCCCCACCCCCACAACATTACTGACTCCCTTATTTCCCTGGGGGCCTGGAATGCGCTGCCGGGCAAGGTTGTGGGGGCGGACACACTGGGAACGTTTAAGACTTATCTAGATAGCCACATGAACGGAGTGCAAATGGAGCGATACAAAAGAATGGTCTAGTTTGGACCAGGAAGCGGCACGGGCTTGGAGGGCCGAAGGGCCTGTTCCTGTGCTGTATTGTTCTTTGTTCTTTATTCTGCAGGGAAGTAGGGAGGGAATTCTTCAGTCCACTTCTACTTTTTGGTTTTGCAATTTATTAGTTGCTGATAAATACATCTGGAGATTGGCATCGCACAAAGCCCTAAGCTGTCCAAAGTTATTAAAATGCCAATCTTAATCATTTAGGTATAAGACACAATTTTCTGTTTAGTAGAATCAACAAAATGTATTTTTAGTGATTTTGCTTCTTTCCTATGGATTTGTATGCCCTCCAATCAGGCCACTTACTTCCTTAGATCGAGTACAACTCATTGTATTGTCAGACCACTTTGTCAGGGCTCTCGGAGAAGCATACATAATGGTTGTCTAGACGCTCAGCCAAGCCTCCTTAAGCTTGTTGAAATAGCTGCTTCCCAGAGGATACACTATTTATTTGACAGCTCAGGCTCAGTGATCTCTGCTGTTATTTCAAAATGTTTGTTTACACAGTAAGTGGATTCACGGGTTTGTGGCTTTGTTATTGATACTTTAAAGGATCTGGATGTTTGACACTTTTATTCAGTTGTAGCGCAGACATTTGTTTTCAGCATAGGAGAAAGTAATGAATAGGTTACTTTTTTTTCAAACTTTTTTAATGCATTCAACTGTACACTGTAGGCTTCATTGGTTCTAGAAAGTATACAGTGTGTCAATGGGCATGGAAATGCCATAGTTTTGAATAGGGACATAAGGTGGGTGAAAGGTCAGGGTATGGGGACATAAGGGGACATAGAGAGTGAGCACAATGGCAAAACCTGGCATAGGGCACATGAGGGGCAGTTCGAGCTGGATGGGTGGCAAGAGACAGCATGGGGAATGTTTGGAGAATGAGGGGGTATGAGAGGTAAGGGATGGAGGGCCTTTGTGTTTTATTTTAACTGGGACAACGTCCCACAGCACTGAGGCAGGCCTTTTAAACATCTCGTCTTGACACCTGGAATCCCTATGGCTGCCTTCGACCATTTACTCGGATCAACTGTCCTGACCCTAATCCACACCCGCCCCTGGCAATGAAGTTCCTTCCTTTGTTGGCACTTTCTCCTGAGGTGGGCAGTCAGAACCAGGAATTTTCCAGGCTCCAGCTACCCACCTCAAGGATGAAAATCCAGGCCAATGTGCCTGCTTTGCATTTGAGAAGACATCTAGCACTCATTCCGTCTCAAGCTGTGTAAAATTACTATTGTCTGGCTAGCATCTGAATGGGATCATTATGATCCTAGTGCAGTACAAAACAAATACGTGAAGAATAGATTCACAGTTCTTCACTTGAGTTTGCTGAAGTAATTTTATAGCTGAGGCATGCGTGAGTTGGGTATAAGATTGGGACTAGAAATGGAATAGTAATTTAAAATGTCAAATTTCAGCTTCCAAAATCCTCAAAATGTAAAGAATGCCTTGCAAGTGTTTGGTAATTACTACTGTCAATAGTATATTTCCCACAATAACGAGAGCTTGTATTTTCTCTGTCCATATGGAGAAGCCAACATCAACGTCTGAGTTAGAGGGAAAATTGTGGATTTTTAAATTCTTATTTGTTCTTTCATGAGATGTGGGCGTTGCTGGCAGGCCAGCATTCGTTACCCATTCCCAATTGCCTTTGAACGGAGTGGTTTGCCCAGCCCATTTCAGAGAGCATTTAAGAGTCAACCACATTGTGCAGTTCAAAAAAAAATCAAGTCAGCAGAACATCTCACAGCAATTATCCAATACAATACAATGAGAGTTGATAACTATTCTGTCTTTGTAAGTTGTAATCTGTTTTCAACCAAAAACGTCATCACTGTACTTGCTGAATAATACAGATTGCTGCCCATTTTGATCTGAATACTGAAGTGTAAAAACAATCAAAGCCTCACTATAAGTAAATTGGTTTATAGGCTGCAGAAAATCCCCCTTCCCTTTGGATTAGTCAGGTGATCTCCATTATATTCCAATTACAGAGTGCTTAATATTTATTGCTTCTCTGCTGGATCTGGGTTTTAAGTTTAGAAATCATCTAACACCACATTTGAGGTCTTAGAAAAATAGTGGTAGAGGTTGTTCTGGATGATTGATGCAGTTGAACATGAACAAGTGAAACTAAGATGACAGTTGAAATTTTGATTTGTTTTTTCTCAAAGGCGCCTCTGAAAGCTTCGACAGCTGCCTCAGTTTCTGCCAGTAAAAGTGGTGCTAAGGTAAGTGACAAATAAGAGTGAATGTAGGGATTTAGGTGTACAGCAGACATAGGCCAGTGTCTGATTTATGGAGAAAAGTTGAACATTTAGTTAGACTTTCCTTACTCAGTTCTGAATCTGTAAATAGACACTTTGATCTTTGGAACCAGATCTCATCATTTTCTATGTAAAGCACATAATCTTCCATATAAACCACATCAAACTCTACATAACCCACACATCGTTTTCCATTTACAGGGAGGCGATGGTCTAGTGGTATTATCGCAGGACTATTAATCCAAAAACTCAGCTGAAGTTCTGGGAACCCAGGTTCAAATCCCGCCATGGCAGATAGTGGAATTTGAATTCAATAAAAAAATCTGAAATTAAGAATCGACTGATGACCATGAAACCATTGTCAATTGTTGGAAAAACCCATTTGGTTCACTAATGTCCTTCAGGGGAGGAAATCTGCTGGCCTACATGTGACTCCAGAGTCATAACAATGTGATTGACTCTCAACTGCCCTCCAAGGGCAACTTGGGATGAGCAGTAAGTGCTGGCTAGCCAGTGATGCCCAAGCCCCACAAATGAATTTTAAAAATTATAAACCACATCAACTTCCATATAAGCCACATCAACTTACAGATCACGCTGTTCATTTAGTATGATCCTTCTGTGCTGTTTACTCTCTTCCCACATCTCCCACTGTGACTTTCTGCATTCCTAGCCCATTAACCTACACTTTTGAATGAGTTCACAATAGTGAGCAGGAAGCGGTAATGTACAGTATTATCAGAGTATTACTCTTCCCCATTGTCTGTCTGTCCACTGCAGCTGGAAAACCTGGACTCCACCTGCTGTGGGAGAGGGTTCTTCAGCTGTCCTCCAAACCCTTTGTCCTCCATCTAAGTATGTGGCTTGGATTTTGCACTGTTAATGACATCCCCCATTTTGGTTATTGCAAGGGCCTTAACCAGCACGGTGGGAGTCAAATAAGTGGAGTAGATATAAATGCTCTTGAAGGAGGGATACAGTCTGTGTAAGTTTTCCAATCTAAGGTCTTTTGTAAAATCCCCTGCTCTTTAAATGTGGCAATAAACTGGCTGTAGCCTCTACTGGACTGCTTTGATTGACAGACCATCTGCTGCAAGTTAGAAGGAAAAGTAGCATCTCATTGTGTAGTTCCTAAAGAGTTCTTTGTCAACATTTCCTGATGGATTATTATTATGTCATATATACTGGTCTGAGTTTCAGAAGCTAGGGCTTCCAAGTTCACAGTTTTATTGACAGTCTAAGAAGGCTTTTGAAGGATTAGCTATCTTTGATGTGGGGGGGAATTCTCTGGCCTTTCATGCCGGCAAGATTCTTGAGTTTTAATCCTTTTATCATTCGTATTAGAGTATTAGATTGTTAGAATTTCTTTTCATCTCCATATGGCCTCTGAGATCTGCCTATGGCAGATAGTGGGTGAGTGGCCATGGAGGTGGGATGGAGGGTATGAAGTGCTTTTGAGGTGGGTGGGGGGCATGTGTTGGCATTGAAATGATGTAACTGATACGAAGGACCAAGGGGGTTGACGGGGGCATGAGTTAGCATAAAGTTGGCATGGTGGGTATGAGGGGTCAGAGATAGTGGGTGAGGGTTAAGAGGGTGTGATGGATGAAGGCTAGAGGTCCAATAGCTTCTGAAACAAGTGGGCAGAAGCCCAAGGAACTGAGGTGGGCCTTCTAATCAGGCCGCCTTGGTACTCGCCCACCCCTATGGAAATCAATGCTCTGCTTCCAGGGTCAGCAGCCATGACTCCATCCTGGACCCACCTTCCTTAGAGCTAGAATTGTGCAATTTCAGGTACTTTTTATCAGGGCGAGTCTGGTGAGTCACGAATTTCCCCGATTTGAACTACTGGCCTTGGTAGAAAAGATTTAGCCTTTGTCTTCTATTCCAGATTTATTTAATTAACTGCATTAAAATCCCCCAGCTGCTATCATGGAATAGGATCTTTCAGAAGGTGGGATTTGCTATCTTGCCATTCAAAGAATCAATGGGGAATTCATCCCCACCAATCATGTCAACCCTGCTACTATTGAACGCTCCAAGGAATGTTAATTAGCTGGAGGCAGAACTCCCGCCTTTCACTCTGACAGAAGTCCCACCTCAGAGACCTGCTTGCTAATCTGATTGGCCGGCAGCTCTGTACTGCCAGTGGCAGCAAGCAGTCCCCAGATTCTAAGCTCAATAGTCCAGCAATGGGAGGGGGGAGAGGAGGTGGAGGTGGAGGTCTTGATGGAGAGACTAGGGCACAGAAAGGATGACCTTAGGGTCATCTCTTGCACACCCCCAACCGTCCTGAGGCTGGACTGGAATGGCCATTCAGTAGAAAGTGATTGGTCGCTTTATTACAGGCCTAACTTTGCTGAGAGCAGAGGAGCTACCCTAAGCCTCACCCGCCAATTCCATAACATTGCAGACAGGTTTTGGGCAGGCAGGAGGGTGGGAATTCGGTGGGCCCAACAACCTGCAGGGGACTGAGAAATTCTGCCCCTGCAGCTAGATTGTTAGTCTAGACCACTGGATTACTTGTCCATTTTCCAGGAGCATCTTGCTTCCCCTAAAATGCATCAATGCAAGTGGCTCAACTATTCCTTGTGGTATGGACTTCCACATACTAACCACTCTGTGGTGTCAGTTCTTTGAATTCTTTCTTCAATAAATATCTCACGGTTGTCAGGATTTGCTTCAGGTGAAATTTGTCAAAAAGAGAAAACCTGTTTTATTTTTAAAGGGTGAAGATCCATTTGACCTACTTGCAGGAACACTTCCATCAGAAGCACCGGACGATTCAGGTCCAAAATACACTGGTCCCCCAGTGAAGGTACAAATGAAATTTGTCTCCTCATACTTTCAGACTTTGAATAAATTTGTTATTACTGCATCATATGTTACTTTTATGTTTCTCTGTTCCAGTTCTAATAGAACTATCTAGCTAGTCCCTGCCCTTTCCCCCTAACCCTGTATTTTCTCCCTTTTTAACTTTAGTCCTTAATAGGTGTCATTGGAAATGCATCTGCTTTTTCAGATGAACCAAAAAGATTTCATGGCACTATTTAATCACAGGAGTTTCAGTTTGTAAAGAAGAATAACGTGAATGTATTGACTTGATTTATTTTTGTCTCTTGTATTAGTATACAGTGAAAAGTATTGAAAAGCTCCTGCTCTAGCATGCGTACTAAAATTATCCTTCCTTTTCGTTTCATAACTCCCACCATTCCTAACTTGTTAATGGATTTTTTCTAATGGAAAATATGAAATTTAATGGATGCGTGAGGCTAGTGGCAGAAGAGATGATGAATGATTTCAAAAGGAAGCTGGATGAACAGTTGAGGGAAATAAACTTGCAGGGCCTTGGTGGTAAAGCTGGGGAATATAACTGATTGGATTGAACTCAAGTGGGTCAAATTGTTTCTTCCTGTACCATAATGACTCTACATCCAGATTTCTTTGTGTTGGCAGTGACACTTACTGCTGCCTGACAGTTACCCAGGTTATGGTAAAATCCCAGCAGAGAGGATAGGCAATTGGCACAGTAACTTGTGCAATGCCACCTAATTTCGCACCCACCCACCCACTTGCCCGTCTGCTTCTGTTGGGGGAGGGGGGTGTGCGCAGGGTGGGGCTGGAGCGGTGTAATTTGGGGGAGGGAGTTGTGGGGGTGCAAGGCATTTAACATTTGAACCTATGTTTCTTTGTGGCTAGTTGGGATATCACCATTGGTGATGTTTATTTTATTGTCTACTCAGCATGGTTTTAAGGGAACTCTGCTTTGGTGGTTTTGTAACCTTTTTTTAAAATAAAAGTGCAACTGGAGTGACCAGTTGCAAATTGATCAGCAATGCAAAGAACCAGGAGCAAAATCTGTGCTGTACGATATTATGCATCATTTATAAGGCTATAGGCACCATTCCACTAATAAACCTCAATGATAAAAGCATTTCTCTGCAGTTTGTCTTTTGTGAATGCAATATCTCACCAACCAGTCATTAGCCTTGATGGATATTTTGCAGCAGCTTATTTAGCCTGTGGAAGTCTTCTCATTAGATAATGAAATCCTTGGTTTAAAATGTGTATGGCTGTGAAGACTCAGATGTGAGTAGCACATACTAGAAATGAAGGCACCTATTACCTTCAATCTTTAACCAAATCAATCCTTTGGCAGCTTCTTGCGACTCGGGCAAATGACTGAGTGTTCCTTCCCCTATTCATTATGTTACAATCTCCACTGAGGGAAATGGTAAGACAGATTCACTAAATGAGCCCCAAAGGAAGAAATTACCAGCAAGGTTTCACTTTCAGTAACTTGTATTTTAACGCAAATCAAACTGATGAGTTCAACTTCTTTGAGAAAGCTTGAATTAAATAGCAGTGGACTGCATGGAGTATCTTCCAGCTTTTCTTCATTGCCACTGCTATCAATTACTATAGGTTTTTATAGGGAGTTTGTCCAGAACCTTCAATTGTTTCCCACATGTTGACTTAACTCAACCAACTCTATTAGTTGACAGAAGCAAAGTGTATGTATATTGAACCTTAATATTGATTTACATTTTATTTCTTATACGTTCAGGAATCAGATGCTACTAAGAAGAAGGCTGAACGAGTGGGAGAAAAGGAAGAATCTATACCCCCTGATTACAGATTTAAAGAGCAACCTGATCCTAAGGTTTGGGCAGACAACTGATTTGAGCCAAGTCAATAATTATTTTAATAATTTTGTATTTTCAAAATTTGTCTATGTACAGAACACCTAGACAAATTTCTACAGTAATGTTTCAAAATGCACTTAGGTAATTTTGTTGGAATAATAGAAATAATGCTGATATCCTGCATCGCAAGGAATCTTGACAGCGATAACAAAATAAAACACAATATTCCTCTGCACTAATTAATCCTGCTACACAATAACTGTATAGAAACATAGAAACATAGAAAAACTACAGCACAAACAGGCCCTTCGGCCCACAAGTTGTGCCGAACACATCCCTACCTTCTAGACCTACCTATAACCCTCCATCCTATTAAGCTCCATGTACTCATCCAGGAGTCTCTTAAAAGACCCTGTCGAGTTCGCCTCCACCACCACTGACGGCAGCCGATTCCACTTGCCCACCACCCTCTGTGTGAAAAACTTACCCCTAACATCTCCCCTGTACCTACCCCCCAGCACCTTAAACCTGTGTCCTCTCGTAGCAGACATTTCCACCCTGGGAAAAAGCCTCTGAGAGTCCACCCGATCTATGCCTCTCAACATCATATACACCTCTATTAGGTCTCCTCTCATCCTTCGTCTCTCCAAGGAGAAAAGACCGAGCTCCCTCAGCCTATCCTCATAAGGCATGCCACTCAATCCAGGCAACATCCTTGTAAATCTCCTCTGCACCCTTTCAATCTTTTCCACATCCTTTTATGCATTTGCAATTCAATTTATTAATCCAGTGAGGTTCACATGACATCATGCATCAATGTTCTCTACAATTTTGTTGCTGTTTAATTCTGTTATCCCAAGAAGAACCTGATCACGTTTGTTTCTTGTTACAGGGTAAAGATAAAGCAACCTCTTCCTCCACCGGTCCAGGAACAAAACCAAAGGCAACGGAGAAGGTTTAATTTTACTTATTCTTGAAAGAGGATTTGATTCTCTACAATAAAACTCTTCACGACACCACTCCATAAGACAGTGATATTTATGCTATTATTACAATAAAGGCAGTGGTTGCTGTTTTTATAAAGCATACTACTTAATGACAAGCTGGAATCAGTAATTAATACTCCAGTTGTTGCCCAAGATTGAAGGATCTCACATTCACAGAAAATGAAGAGTGTCAGTGACCTCCTTCATTTTGTTGGGTAAAAAAGATCAGAGAAATATATTAAGTATTTGGAACATGAAGAATGACAAAGATGAGTAAAAGAAATTTACCTTGTCATAAACTCATTCCCATTACATCACCCACCACCAGAGCATTTTCTTTGTTTTAATTTTGATTTGATTTGATTTATTATTGTCACATGTATTAAGACACAGTGAAAAGTATTGTTTCTTGCACGCTATACAGACAAAGCATACCATTCATAGAGAAGGAAACGAGAGAGTGTAGAATGTAGTGTTACAGTCATAGCTAGGGTGTAGAGAAAGATCAACTTAATGCGAGGTAAGTCCATTCAAAAGTCTGACAGCAGCAGGGAAGAAGCTGTTCTTGAGTGGGTTGGTACGTGACCTCAGACTTTTGTACCTTTTTCCCGAAGGAAGAAGGTGGAAGAGAGAATGCCCGGGCTGCGTGGCGTCCTTAATTATGCTGGCTGCTTTGCCGAGGCAGCGGGAAGTGTAGACAGAGTCAATGGATGGGAGGCTGGTTTGCGTGATGGATTGGGCTACATTCACGACCTTTTGTAGTTCCTTGTGGTCTTGGGCAAAGCAGGAGCCATACCAAGCTGTGAGACAGCCAGAAAGAATGCTTTCTATGGTGCATCTGTAAAACTTTGTGAGAGTCGTAGCTGACATGCCAAATTTCCTTAGTCTTTTGCGAAAGTAGAGGCGTTGGTGGGCTTTCTTAACTAAAGCATGGGGAGACCAGGACAGGTTGTTGGTGATCTGGACACCGAAAAACTTGGAGCTTATGTTTAACAGTCAGAATTAAAAAGATTTGAAAATAGTAGTCATAATTTCTCCACAAATGCCAGAGTCCATATCCTGTAAATTTAATAATTAAGCTTTGTTCTATTTAGAGGAAATGGCATCTCATTGCTTCACTTTTGTGCAGAGATGCTGACTGTATATTTGCATTTTGGAGCTCACTGCTTTACTATGTGATTCCAAATGCCAAAATTGAGTTTTGTGGACACATAAGGTTCAGTTCTAACTGAACACTGCAGAAGGACAGAACTGCAAGAGATGCATAAAAACATGCAAGTATGCAAATTAGGAGCAGGAATAGGCCATTTGGACCCTCGAGCCTGGCTGCTCCGTCATTCAATAAGATCATGGTTGACATAATTGCGGCCTGAGCTTCACTTTCTGCCTACCCGCGATAACCTTAAGTGTCCCTATCAATCAAGAATCCATCGACCTCTGCCTTGAAAATATTCATTAACCCTGCTGCATATCCTCTTTGTGAAAGAGAGTTTCAAAGAGTCATGAGTGAAAATGTTTCTTCTCGATTCCATCTTAAATGGGTGACCCTTGGCTAGGATTCTTCCAAAAAAATTCTAAATGCTGAATTCGTGTAAAAACTGGAGTAAATCCCACAGGGTTTTTTTAGCGGGATTTTCAAAATGAACCTCCCACACTCTCTGCATCACAGAGAGCCCTAGCGTCAATCATGCTGAAAATGGACAGAGCCTATTCCCCCTGGAGAGGCTGGCAGCATAGTGCTGAGTGGGCCACTGCGCATGCGCCGATCTCCGTTATGACAGATCGGCGCATGCGCAGTAGCCCTGCACTGCTGGTCTCCTGATCGCCAACCCCACAACACCGGCCATGCAACACTGCCCCCCTCCCCATCCCGCCACCCACCACCCAATTGCTGGCCTTCCAGATATCTCCAGGTCAGCTCCACCCCTATGTCCCTTTGCAAGTCTCTTTCATGTTCTAGGCATGGGATTGACAGAGTCTACTTTTCACTTTCTCTGGGTAACATGGCATCTGAGAATTTAAAGGATAGGAAGGATAAATTGTGCAGTTAATGGTCATTGTTGCAAATGAAGTTTTTTCTTAACCAACAAAAACAGAAAATGCTGGAAAAATCTCAGCAGGTCTGACAGCATCTGTGGAGGGAGAATAGAGCCAATGTTTCATGTCTGGATGACCTTCCTTCAGAGCTAAGAGCAAAGAAAATCAGAAAAGATTTATACTTTGAAGGTGGGAGGGGGGAGTGCTGTAATAGAACAAAGGGAATGTAAATGAGGATAAAGAAGTCTGGGAGAGGTGGTAAAAGTGTCCATTAAAAGTGATCAGAATGCGTGCTTCGCTCCTGAGGATTTGAAATCTTTGTATCTGAATTCTATTGAGATGGTTTATTGTGTTGTTACTACAGAGTATGACGGAAGGTGATATCCTGGACTCTCTGTCAGCAGACTTCATCCAAAGTTCTCCAGCTCCAGTTTCTAAATGCTCAGCTCCGACCTCTCGCGCTGCAGCTCCGCCGACTGTGCAGAAGGAGGTATGTCTCCAATCTTAAACTGTTAGGTTGTGTATGTTGCTAATTCTTCGGACCACTGCCTGATTCTGGTTTTGCAATCTGCCTAATCCAAGCAAATGGAATAAGGAAACATAAAGGTTAGATTTTGACTTGTGCAGTCACGTGAAATGAGTGGTAGAAATTAATTATCCTCTTCTACATTTTTCACAACTTTTATTTCTGCTGATTTCGATTTTTTTATTCTCCCATCACGGCATATCTTCCCATAGGACTCTTCCTTATTTTCTCTTCCAAGTTATTTTTGAGGCCAAAATTTAATGAGAAATGTCCCTAACCTTGGCCTGAATGTTGCGCTCATTGGGCATGAAGTGACCACTTGTCTGCTTCTGCCCGCAAATGGCAGAACAACATGTTTTCACGCAGGATAGCCTAGTAAGTGCAGGCCAGTGTGAAATACAGCCAGGCATAGGTGCAGCACTGCCAGCTCAGGTGGGAGTGTGGCAAGCGTTGTGTCGAATGGTGACCTGTGGAAGGTATAAAATGAGCCCAGGCAGGTCACTGAAGACTGCCAGAAGTTCGGGTGATTTCATAGAATCCCAACAGTGCAGAAGGAGACCATTTGGCCCATCGAGTCTGCACCGACAACAATCCCACCCAGGCCCTATCCCCGTTACCCAACACATTTACCCTGCTAATCCCCCTGACACTAAGGGGCAATTTAGCATGGCCAATCCACCTAACCCACACAGTTTTGGTGGATCCTAATGGAGCTACTGTTGAGAGAGTGGAAAGTCTGGCATAAGTATTGGCCACAGCACCCAGTGGGCAGAGCAGGCAGGATGCCAATGCTGGTGGCAATCTGCCCCATGATTTTCCAACGACTGCCTAGTGGAAGCAATGAGTTCCTGTTGTGAAATACTCATGCCACAGGATGGCAGGTGGGGTTATCCCGTCAGACAAAGAAAGCCTGGATGCAGGTACCTGTCCAGATGAGTGAGCATGATGTGGTGTGCTGCACATGGACCCAGTACCACAAAACGCTTATTGATCTTCTGCGCTGCACAAGGGTGAATATCAGCTTCGTACGGAACTGAGTATAGATGTCCTGGAGGGTTGGCAGAAGTCATGGTGCTCTGGGGTATGAGCTGCATTGTGCCAATTGGCACATACTTATGTGCCTGGCAAGGGTGGGAGATGTTGGCACTTATATGCAGAGGAGAGTGAGGAGTGCCGATGTGATGAGAACCTCAAGCTGCCTCTCCGGTCAGTGGGAGCGGGGAGGCAGGGAGTCATGAGGCTGGAATGGTGCTGCAGGTAGAGGATGGTGTAATGAATGCACCTGTTTACCTTCAAGGGGAAATAAACCATAAGGGCTGGAGTGCACATGAATGTGTGATGGGGTGATCAACAGCCTGACCCTGTCCAGGTTTTGATCATGAATGCCCTGGACATAGAGTGTGAGTGAGAAGCAAGGTTGACAGGCCTCTGAGAGGCAGGAGTCTCAGAGGACAGGAAGAGTGTAGTGGGCAGATCAGATTCAGAGTGTGCAAGAAGGGTAGGGTCATGCCATTGTCAATGATAAGTTCAAATCCTGAGTACCTGTCACTAGGATACTCAGTGCCTCAGTGAGGAACATGTCCATTTTGGAAAAGAGCCATCATGTTTGCACAGATGTTCGTAACCATAGAACCATAGAAAATGTTCGTAACCATAGAAAATTACAACTCAGAAACAGGCCTTTTGGCACTTCTTGTCTGTGCCGAACCATTTTTTGCCTAGTCCCACTGACCTGCACTTGGACCATATCCCTCCACACCCCTCTCATCCATGAACCCATCCAAGTTTTTCTTAAATGTTAAAAGTTTACCACTTTATCCGGCAGCTCATTCCACACTCCCACCACTCTCTGCATGAAGAAGCCCCCCCTAATATTTCCTTTAAACTTTTCTCCTTTCACCCTTAACCCATGCCCTCTGGTTTTTTTCTCCCCTAGCCTCAGTGGAAAAAGCCTGCTTGCATTCACTCTATCTATACCCATCAAAATCATATGCACCTCTATCAAATCTCCCCTCATTCTTCTACGCTCCAGGGAATAAAATCCCAACCTATTCAATCTCTCTCTGTAACTCAGCTTCTCAAGTCCCAGCAACATCATTGTGAACCTTCTCTGCACTCTTTCAACCTTATTTACATCCTTCCTGTAACTAGGTGACCAAAACTGTACACAATACTCTAAATTCAGCCTCACCAATACCTTATATAACCATACCATAACACTCCAACTTTTATACTCGATACTCCGATTTATAAAGGCCAATGTACCAAAGGCACTCTTTACGACCCTATCCACCTGTGACGTCACTTTTAAGGAATTCTGTACCTGTATTCCCAGATCCCTCTGTTCAACTGCACTCTTCAGAGTCCTACCATTTACCCTGTACGTTCTACTTTGGTTTGTCCTTCCAAAGTGCAATATCTCACACTTGTCTGTGTTAAATTCCATTTGCCATTTTTCAGCCCATTTTTCTAGTTGGTCCAAATCCCTCTCCAAGCTTTGAAAACCTTCCTCACTGTCCACTACACCTCCAATCTTTGTATCATCAGCAAATCTGCTGATCCAATTTACCACATTATCATCCAGATCATTGATATAGATGACAAACAACAATGGACCCAACACCGATCCCTGCGGCACACCACTAGTCACAGGCCTCCACTCAGAGAAGCAATCCTCCACAACCACTCTCTGGCTTCTTCCATTGAGCCAGTGTCTAATCCAATTTACTACCTCCCCATGTATACCCAGCGACTGAACCTTCCTAACTAACCTCCCATGAGGGACCTTGTCAAAGGCCTTGCTGAAATCCAGGTAGACAACATCCACCGCCTTCCCTTCATCCACTTTCCTGGTAACCTCCTCGAAAAACTCTAATAGATTGGTCAAACATGACCTACCACGCACAAAGCCATGTTGACTCTCCCTAATAAGTCCCTGTCTATCCAAATATTTGTAGATCCTATCCCTTATCACACCTTCCAGTAACTGACATGTTCGATTTCTCACTCAGAAGCACGATCCTCCCCACACATGGCTGACCCTGAGGACCCCCCTCCCGGTACCTGAGGAGGAACCGCCAAGCGATACATCTCATCCATTCTCTGCACCAAGCACCAGTGCAGATACAGGCTATAACAGTCTAACCATGTGGCATAATGATGCCACGATATCCTTAGAGAGGCGGAGTTCCCTGTGGCACTGGATCTCAGACATGTTGAGGTCGCTGGATCACTGCCTGTACACTCTGGCAGCAAGATAGCCATCCACCTCGCTCTCATAGAATCATAGAATCCCTACAGAGCAGAAGGAGGCCATTCGACCCATTGAGTCTGCACCAACCACAATCCCACCCAGGCCCTATTCCCGTAACACCACATATTTACCCTGCTAATTGCCCTGACACTAGGGTCAATTTGGCATGGCCGATCAACCTAACCCGCACATCTTTGGACTGTGGGAGGAAACCGGAGCACCCAGAGGAAAGGCACGCAGACATGGGGAGAATGTGCAAACTTCATACAGTCACCCGAGGCGGGAATTGAACCCGGGTCCCTGGCGCTGTGAGGCAGCAGTGCTAACCACTGTGCCACCGTGCTCTCCCTGCTCGTCCTTTAACCCTGTGCTCGCACCTCCTCTCCCACAGGTCTCTCCCTCAACACTGCTTGTGGGCACCAGGCCTCTTCTCCCTTCTGCCCCTCTTCCTCTTCAGAGGAGATGCTCCCAGCAGAGTGCACAATCCCCATTGGCTCAGATGTAGATGACAGTGCCCCGAGCATTGAAGGCTGCACTCGGTATAAATACTCCAATGCAGTTAACAAAACAATAGGGTCCTCAGAACAAGTATAAGAAAGCAAATACTTCAGAAGGAAACAGAGGAGAAGGTGTGAAATCTGAAGACTAAAACAACTGCAAACTCTTGCCTGAACTCCTGGCAACTTCCAAAGCCAATGCTTCAGCCCCCTTTTATCCAACCGTTGAATGAGAAAAGCAAAATTATGGGATGGCTGCCTGCCCATGTTTCCCATGCAACACCCGAAAAATCACAGGGGCCATGTAAAATTGGAGTCACATACACTTTCAATTGCTTTAAGTGTCAATGGGTGCACAACAAACTCCCACGCCTACCCACCGACTGTAATATTGCGCAAGTGGGCAATGATGTCAGAGCGTGCGTACGACATCATCACATGCGATTTAACGTTCTTCCAGGTCAGAAGTGAGCCAAAATTAAAAGGTAAAATTCTGGCCCCTGATTTAGTTAACCAGGCATCTTCAGTTCATTGCAAAGAGGTGTACCGCATGGAGCAAATAACAACATGCTGACTGTTCCCCTTCCTTTCAGATTAGTCAACTGGTGAGCTGTTTCTTAAGTGTAACAGGGATCTTAAAGATTTTGCTGTTGCATTGAATCTCTCATTTCATTTATGTTTTCAGTTGATATAATGCCATACTTGAGGTTTTACAAGAACGGTGATTGAAATTAAATTGTAGAAACTTGAAGCAGTTGAATACAAACACGTGAACAGGAAATAACAATTGAAATGTTCTTTTCTTATGTACAAAGGCACCTCTGAAAGCTTCGACAGCTGCCTCGGTTTCTGCAAGTCAGAGTGGTATTGAGGTAAGGGATAAAAGAATAAAGTGTGATATATAGAAATTCCTGCTTATAGTTGAAACATGTGTTTTGCATTTGTATCAATTCTTATTAGCTCACTGAAACTATGTTGCATTGTGTTCATATATTTGCTGGAAATATTGTTGCACGATATTGAATATTGAAGTCACTGTTTCCTAGCGTGGGAAATGGGCAAAGAAAAAGCAGCCATGTAGGAGAACTCACACCAGTAAACAATGCTCCTCTGTGCCCCCCAGCATCATTCTCCAATATACAACATAAAAACTGGCAGTGAGGATGAAGTGCTGCTAGTCACCTGGATGAAGAAATTTACTGAGAAAAGTCAGGCACAGCAAAGTTAAAAAAGAAGCTTTTCACATGTGCTCCGGACCGAATGGGCTGGGTGGATTTGAATAACGATAATCTGCCGCACATCACTTATTGAGCTGGGGTTGTTAAGTAAAAGGCTGAAGCTCGCATTGTTGTTTCATGTGAAAGAAATATCAAGGTAGTTGCAGGTTGTGAAGTGTGCATATGGGAAACCGCCATTAACAGAGCAAATAGTGGCGATTTTCGGCATTGTGGAACCCTTGGATGAAAATGTGGAGTAGAGAAGCTCCTATACTGAGGGTTTTGTCTATATTGTGCAGACAAACAAAATGACTGAAGGTATTAGGGTGCCCACTTTCAGCCAGGCTTACTTTACAGATGAATGTGGACAAGCAGTCACAGGAACCTCTGACAATTAAGACTTTTCCATTACTGAAGATTGCTGTTTGGTATCACACCAGCTCCTGCAGTGTTTCAAAGGGCAATGGGTCAGATCCTGAGTGGACTGAGAAAAGTCCAGTGTTATCTGGATGATATCCTAGTCACTGAAAGAGACAAAAAGGAACATCTTCAGAATCTGAACTCTCCAGAGATTGGAAGACTATGGTCTGAGAGTCTGCAAGGACAAGTGTGAGTTCTTCCACTTCTCTGCTAAGTATTTCGGGCATGTGATTGATGCCATGAGCCTTCACAAATCTCCCTCAAAGATTAAGGTTATTACAGAGGTGCCTGCACCAGAATATTAAACAGCTGTGTTCCTTCCTCGGATTGTTGAATTATTACAGAAGATTTGTTCCAAACTTGACAACCGTTCTGAAACCATTACATTAGTTCTTGTGCCAGAACAAGAAGTGGGCGTGGTCAGATCAATGCAAAAGCGTCTTCGTGCAAGTAAAAGAAACGATACTCAAAACTGAAATTCTTACACATTTCGATCCTACTCTGCTCCTACAGTTAGTTTATGATGCATCTCTTTATGGTGTAGGAGGGGTAGTCTCCCACATCATGCTTTGAATCTTGAGTAACTATGCACAGATTGAACGGGAAGCATTAGGGATCATCTTTGGAGTAAAGAAATTCCATCAGTTCCTGCATGGGGGAGAATTTATATTGTTGACAGACCATTGTCCGCTAACTAACATTTTTGGATCACACACGGGAATTCTGTCACTTGCAGCAAGTATAATACAATGATGGGCATTGCTTTTGTTTGCATGTACTTACACTATTAGGTACTGACAGTCAAGCCTACATTGTAATGCGGATGGACTTTCAAAATTGCCATTGCCAGATAATTTCTCAAACTGCTCAAGTGGGAATATCTTCTACTTTGAACAAGTAATCAACGCACCTATCACTTCTCGACAAGTGAGGAAGCATGCTCAAAACCATCTGATACACCCAGAAGTGGTGGATATAGTATCGCGAGGAAGAACCTCAGGATCAACACCAAACCTGAAGCCGTAGTACTGCAGGAGATTAGAGATTTGAGTTCAATCAGGATTTCTTCTATGGGGGCTGAGAGTGATCATTCCGCTACCATTGAGAAAGCATGTGTTAGAGGCCATGAAAGGCCATTGTGAAATCGTATCCATGAAGGAAACAGCAAGAAGTTACTTCTGGTGCCTGGGATTGGGTGTGGAAATTGAAGAGAAAGATAGAACATGTTGTCCTTGTTCGAAGGTAAGAAACCTGCCACCCTTAACACCGTGGCATCCTGGGAATGGCCTGAAGAGGCTTCGCAACGAGTGCACGTGGAGTTTGCAGGACCTTTGAAGGACATATGCTTTTAGTTAAAGTTGATGCTCACACAAAGTGGCCAGAGGTCGCTGTGATTAAATTTACTTCATCGGAAGAGACTGTCGAGATGCTAGAAGTAGTTAGTTGGTTTGGATTCCCTGAACAACTGGCAAGCGATAACAGACCCCAATTTGTCTCTCAAGAATTTGAAAGTTTCTTCCAGGAGAATGGTATTCAACATATTAGGTCCACACTGTATCAACTTGCTCCCAATAGATGAGCAGAATGTTTCATCCAAACCATGAAACATACCTTGAGAGCAACCAGGGAACAAGGTTTGCTGATCAAACGTTTTATCAATTTCCAACTAATGTATAGGAATACCGCACAATCCATGACCAAGACCTCTCCTGCATTACTAATGGTGAAGAGACAAATACGATCGGCATTCGGTCTGTTGAAACCTCCAAAACCTAAAGAGATCGTTCAATGGCAACAGCACAGACAAATGGAATTGCGGGAAAGCAAAGGATAATTTTCCACCAAGGACAAGAAGTTTTGGCTAGGAATTACTCCACAGGAGAGAAATAGGTTCCTGCCACAATCCTTGCACAGACTGGACCTGCCTCTTATACTGTCCAGACCAGAGATGACGTTATCTGGAGGAAACATGCGGACCAGCTGTTGGCTGGAAGAACAGATCCTCTGGAATCGGAACCTGTGGAGAATCCAGGTTTGAACAGACAGCGAGGAATTCTCTGGCCGTTCACACCAGCGAGATTCTCTGGTCCCACTGCAGTGAACGGAGATTTGGCTGAGAGCGAAAGTCTCCAGCCTCGCTTGCAGCGTTGGCAGAGCCTGAACCCTCCCAGGACAGACCCATTTACAACCAGTTGAATTTTACAGACGAGACTCGTACCCCATTTCCAACAAGCTTTTGGCTGATACCTTTGAACTTCATTCCCTACAGGATGCCCATTTTGCGCAGGTTTCTATCCCTACCTCAGATCTCATAGGATTCATTATAAATCAGTGTTTCACATTCCCTGTGACTTTGTGCATCCTGAGCCACAGCAATTATCAGTGAGCGATGGTAACTCTTTCTTGTCACTTGTAAGATATTTTGTCTCTTTAAATATTATATCTCTCCCTACTTAGTCTGCACATCACCAGCAATGATTTTTCCTCCTGTGACCTTCCATCTTTACAGCAGCATTCTGAGATTCCACCCCGTCCCCTTCTATTCCTGTCTTTATTCCTGGTGAAATTACCCATGAACAATGGACTAACTCGAGGAAACTCAGTTTACCTGTCACCCAACAGGGGACATATGACTTTTGGGCTGGGGGTGAATCCAGTGGGTGCAGGGGACACACAAAGGAAGTGCCCCCTCCCCCTGGTGGAGTAAAAGCTGCTGGGTTTCTCACTTGGTGTGGGCAGTGGGTCATTCCTGCTACAAGTAAAATGATGGTGGGTATAGGATGAGACACTGAAGTGACCATTAAAAGATTAGAATTAGGGTGTGATTTTGAGATTAGAAATGTTGCATTGACCAAGTGCATTTGATTGCTCTGTGATCAATTGCATTGATTTTGAGGACCACTTCAAGTTGAAAGTATACCCCATTCCTCCTTAGTGTGGCGGGACTCCAGAACATAATCATCTTAATATTCAGTGCTGTTAAGATGTTAATAAAGTAAAATGTATCAAATAACAGGTTAAGGACACATTTTGAATAAAAGATGTATTGATGACCTGCTGAAATGCTGTTGATTATCCTCTGATCAATTGCACTCCTTTTGCAGAATGCCTAAAATTGAAATTCTTCCACTCCCCACCCACCAAAGCTTCCAGACACTGGAACATTTCAACTTCATAGAAACATAGGGCCCAATTTTACCATTTTCATTCTAAGTGCTGAATCTGGGCGCAATTCAGATCCAACGTGGAAATCTGCTTTCAGGTGCCCCGATACACACTTAGCCTGAAAAAACAATCGTGAGTCTGAATTGCGCTGTGGGCGAGGCTTAGCGCGCCCGAAATGATCAGAGCTCTGAACTGCACACGCGCAGTTAGAAAAAAAAATTGAAAATCGCGCTGCTGTCACACCGCTCCCAGGCAGCAAAAAGCGGATAAAGTGGCCCGGGAGCGATGGTCCCCACAGACATCAGCCTCACCCCTACAACATAACTGTCCCCCTTATTCACCCCCGCCCCCACTACCCAGACCAATCGCAACCTCCTGCCCCCTTTCCCCACCGATCACCCACAGAGTGGTAGCAGACCCCCCCCTGCCCTTGCCCCCCGCACAAGAGATCCATCTGGCCCAACCTCCACCACCCCCCCCACAAACCCAGAGAATGATCGGGCCTCCACCCCCCAGCAGAGAATGGTCAGGCCTCCCCCCCACCAAGAGAATGATCTGGCCTCCCCCCCCCCCCCACCTCCCCTCACAGAGAATGATCAGACCTCTTTCCCCCCCCCCCTCCCAAGAGAATGATGGGGCCTCCCATCCCCTCATCACCCCAGGGATTGATCAGGCTCCGTCTCCCCCAGAGAATGTTCGGGCTTCCCCGCCCTCCCACCTCCCAGAGAATGATCGGGCTTCCCTGCCGTCCCACCTCCCAGAGAATGATCGGGCCTCACCGCCCGCCCCCCCCCCCCCCCCCCACCACCTCCCAGAGAAAGATCGGGACTCCCCGCCCCCCCCCCCCCCCCCCACCCCACCCCTCAGAGAATGATCGGGCCGACCCCCGACCCCCCAGAGAAAGTTGGGGCCTCCCACCCCCACCTTACCCCCCCACCAGACGACAATCTGACCTGCCTCCTCCTCCTCTTCCGCCCCCCCCCCCCCACCACCAGAAAATGATCAGCCTGCACCCCCCCCTCCCCAAGCCACCTGCGAATGATCTGGCCCGCCTCCCCCCTCACCACCGATCTGAGTCAGAGAGCCGTTGGAAGCTCTGAACCTACCTCTTCAGAAGCTGGAGCACCCGATTCAGACCTTTGCCGAGCATGTCTGTTTCACGCCGAATCTGGATGCGCGAACGCGATGGTAAAGGGGGAAATGCTGGTAAAGTTGGGCGGGTAGTTCATTAATTCAATTTAAATGCATGCAAATGCATTTAAATCACCGTTGCACCTGTTTCGGTCGTGAATCAGATCGTGGCCATTCCCGGGCCTCGGTAAAATGGCCATCTGCACGGACCCAGGCGCGGATCGCGTTAATGGCCTCACGCACAACTTTACCACATTTTTGCGCCCAAAAATGGTCGCAACGCAATGGTAAAATCGGGCCCATAGAAAATAGGTGCACGAGTAGGCCATTCGGCCCCTCAAGCCTCAACATTGGTATGGCGTTAATGAAGTAAAATACAACAAATAATGGACTTGCTTCATTAACAGCTTCATCTCTGCAGTATTTGTTGTACTACAGCTTCTAAAACAATTAGATCTAGGATTCACAAATTGGTGAAAAGGCAAGCTATAATTATCTTACTTCTCACACCCAATGTCAAGGCTTCTCGCCAAGAACTGGAAGTTGAACAAGTACTCATTATGATTAAGCAGTTACTTGGGTTCTCCTTTCAGTAAATATTTCAATTTACGTGTGTCAGAAAATTAATACGTGTTTTATATCTCTAAAGGATGAAGATCCATTTGACCTGCTAGCAGATAGCCTGTCAACTGAAGCACCGGACAATTCAGCCCCCAAATACACAGGCCCTGAAGTGAAGGTACAAATTCAATTTGTCTCCTGATGCATTCAATCTTTAAAGATTTCTAGTAAACCACCCCATATATTGGTCAGTTTCTTGGCCGGGGTTAATATACATCTGGACATTTGGAATCAGCCTGTTGATAAAGCTGTGCTGCCTCCAGTCCATTGCGATCAATGTGTCACAGTAAAAGTAATGCTGCCTCTAACAAAATAACTGCCTGATCTCCAGAGGTGGTTCTCCAACAGGATCCCTGACTGTCTCAGGGCCAGCACAGTAAGAAGTCTCACAACACCAGGTTGAAGTCCAACACCAGGTTAAAATCAAGGACATACATATAGACACAGACTCAATGGGAAGGCTGCAGAGATTGGGAAACTTGCCAAACCAGTTTGTGTGCGAGTGCCTGTAGCCTTTGTGTCTTTGAACTTGCTAGGTTGCCAGGGAGAGAATGTCACTGTCTTCACCTCTGCCTCTCCTCAAATAATATAATACCAGGCATCTGTTGGAAGTATGAACTTTCTTCTGATGCTTCGGTCTGGAATACTTTGAGTTGGTTTCTCCTTCTATTTAGATGGTGATTTGATGAAGCTATATATATTACTGCTGGATTCAATGTGAGACTCTCCCTCCTTCAATCTAAAGAGGTAGCAAGGTAGCTCTCTCTCTGCAGCCTTCCCATTGAGTCTGTGTCTATGTATGCCCTGTTTGTGAACACAACTCTTCACTCAGCTGAGGAAGGAGCAACACTCCGAAAGCTTGTGCTACCAAATAAACCTGTTGGACTTTAACCTGATGTTGTGAGACTTCTTACTGTGCTTACCCCAGTCCAACGCTGGCATCTCCACATCATGTCTCAGGGCCTGCAGACTTTGTGCCGCCCCTGTGTAGGAGAGGGAGATGGGGGGGAGGTAGAGGGATTCATGGACTCGATTCAAGAGCAAGGAAAATCTGTAAATATCCAGGGATTGCACTATAACTAACTCAACCTGCATCAACAAACCAAAAGAGGTGAACCCATCACATCATTTGGAATGATCTTTGACATGGCTTTGGCTGCTCTGAGGAAGCTTCGTAGTATGTTAGGACATGACCTTAAAAGGAGGAACCAATTGACAACAAGGAAAGGGCTGTGGGATACCTGCCTAACAGGGAGAAAGCTGGTGAATGGTGACACATTCCGCGAAAGGGCTCAGGGTAGTTTCTCCTGGTTCTTTCTCCTCCTTTGCTAATCAAACCAGGAACCAGACTGGAATGGGAAAGAGTAGAAATATTGTGGAAAAGGGTATGTAAGCTTGTAGTTACATTGATAGAAATGTAATACTGTTATCTCCCTTTAATTGAGTGTCTGCCACGTTGCATACACCTTGCAGGGCTGTCATAATCTCCAGGCATAGCTCCATTCATAGCAACCCATATCAACTGGTATAGATGTTTACGAGCACTGTATAAAGATGAATTTTCAGTACAATTAAATAATTACCTAACTATTCCGTTCTATGAATGATTCTATGAAGCATTGAATATGAATAGGGAACCCTAATATTTATGTGAACTTTATCTTTCACGTTTTCAGGAATCAGATGTTACTAAGACGAAGGTTGAACGAATGGGAGAAAAAGAAGAATCTATACCTCCTGATTACAGATTTAAAGAGCAGCCTGATCCTAAGGTTTGTTCCAGCCAATAATTGTTCTGCTACATTCAAAATATGTCTAATGTATAGAACAACTGGAAATAGTTTTCAATGGTCTACTGCAAAAATAAATTGCAATAGTCGGTTTGCAGTAGAAATCACCCTGAAAACATCGGTCACGCTGAATCTGGCAGTACATTGCAAAAGGTAACTTACTGAATTCTTCAGTCAGTACACACCTCTATCCTCTATTGTTTGATCCAGCTATATTTTAAGTAGATGCTGTGGTTATTTAACTTATTTAACTGGATGTGTATACATCACATTATCATTTGACTGAGTTCTCTTGAGGATGCTGAAATATTTTATTACATTTGTGTTGTTACTGTAGCAGCAATTTTCAAATTTAAATCATTCTGAGGCATGTGAGAGGAATCTGATCATTTTTTTTATAACAGGATAAAAGTAAAGTGGTCTCTTCCTCCACTGGTCCAGGAGCAAAGCCAAAGGTCACAGAGAAGGTAAAGCTCAAATTATGTTTATTTTGACGGAGCATTTGGTTCTGTATGATACAGTTCTTCAGAGAACTCCATTCCATAATACAATAAGGGCATAAATGCCGTTGATTTAAGGTAATGGTGGACATTTGCTAGCAGATACCACTTAACATCATGCCAGGTTAGGATCAGCAGTGATACTCCAGCTATTGCCCAAGGTAGGGGAACCCCACACTCTCATTTGGTAAGCTTTGGAAATTTCAAAAATGGTGAATGTATCTGACCTCCTTCCTAGTTTGGGGCAGGAGGATAAGAGAACTTGGATCAGAAAAGGAAATTTAGCTCAGCAGAAAATCATTCCCATCACTTCTCCTCCCCACTGCTAACATAACATTTGAGACCCTAAAGGAGGAAAGCATAAATTCTGGACTTAAAAGGCAATTGTCACTAAAGGAATTTTTGTGTTATGCTTTTGCACTGAGAAATTAGTGCTTTGTATCTGTGTTCCTGAAATATCTTTGAGATGGATTAACCACATTTATTGTATTGATACTACAGAGTCTGACAGAAGGTGACGTCCTGGATTCTCTGTCAGCAGACTTTGTCCACAGCTCTTCAGCTCCAATTTCAAAATGTTCGGCACCGACTTCTCACTCTGCAGCTCCACCATCTATGCAGAAAGAGGTATGAAACGTGGGAAAGAGGAAGTTCATTTAGCCCCGCTGTTCCACCATCCAAGATCATAAACTGTTAGAAACTGAAGGGTGGAATAGGTTAGGAATTCTTAGGGCCAATTCTTGTTTATGCTTTTTTTCAATAATTTTTTAAGGAATGTGGGCGTCACTGGCTAGGCCAGCATTTATTGCCCATCAGTGTTTCTATGATTCTATGACTAGTTGCTCTTGAGAAGGTGGTGGTGAGTTCCTATGGTGTAGCTACATCCACAAAGGCTGTTAGTGAGGGAGTTCCAGGATTTTGACTGAGCAACTGTGAAGGAATGGCGATATATTTCCAAGTCAGCATGGTGTTAAGAATCCCACTGATGTTAGATGTGAGGGTATCCCAAAACCCAAAAGGGTAACTTAGAATGCCAGTTCTTAATTTTTTTATTTTGCAATTTGGTATAATGTGAGGAAAGATATGCAAATCAGTGACTAAAGGTGCAGTCTTGTTGGAATCATCAAAGAAAAGAATGTTTATTAAACTATAAAACACAAAACAAAAAAGGCCACAATATAAGATACAATTGATTTCAGTAATGCCTACTATACATACACAGTATATCTGAGTTAACCCTGTTCCACAGCTATCAACGTTCCTAAACTCTGAGAATGTTCCTTTTTGCAAAACAACACATCATAACGTTGGTAACTTTACCAGCCAAATCCAGCAAATCATACCACACCAAGTTGTATCTTAGGAAGCCATTCCTCTGGTTCAGCATAGTCTCAAAACAGCAGCTTCTCAGCATAGTTTCGGGAGAGCTTCTGTTTCCAGCTGAGTGTGGCTATGATCTTAGTTGCTCATCAGCTGTCCTTCTCTCTCCAGTACAGAACCAACCCTGCCACTGATATGTTGTTTACCCCTTTTGATCTTATCCGATCTAAACAACTCATCTCAGGAGTCATGCTTTTAGCATATAAGTGCGAAATGCATTCTTATGTCTCCACTTTGAACTCTTTTTTCTGACGGAAGAAGGTGGACATTAGTATGTCAACAAAGGTCCCATGCTGCTGGGATTTTAGGTGCCTGTCTGCCTCCTTTGTTTCTGTAATGTTTTTGCATTTTGAGGTCCAGTCCATTTCCCTACCCTTACAGTGTTCCCCCTCGGCAGTGCCAAACTCTGCCCATTCTGGAGGGAAAAATACCTCATCTGACAGTCTTATAACAGGTTGTTCCTGTTGGCGAATTGGGAACTGCCTGGTCCTGCTTCCTCTGCATGTAACATGAAATAATGACAACCACTACCTGGTTAAACCTAACACGCAGTACATGCAGTGTAGATACAATCTGTAGATACAATCAAAGCAAATAGTTCCAAAGTCTATGTTGTAAACTGCCTGGTTTACCAACTGCAGCAAATCACCTTCTCTCACAATATAGTTAACTGGCAAACATTTTCTTAATCTTGATAGTTTTCTCAGACATTTTGCTAGTGTGCTGGTTATCTGATTTCTTTTAAGTCTACAATTGATATAACATCACATTTAAGTTCTTACAAAGAACAAGTAGAAGTGCTTTTGGAAATCTGAAGTACTTGAAATGGCCAAACTGAAATCACAGTTGAAATTTCATTTCCTTCTTGCAAAGGCACCTCTGAAATCTTCGACAGCTGCCTCAGTTTCTGCGAGTAAAAGTGGCGCTAAGGTAAGCAAGAAAATAAGAGTAAAATATGAAAGGTAGGGATTTCTTTTTACAACAAAAATAAGCCATTGGTTACGGCCTAATTTATGGAAAAAGGATTAAAGTGAGGGCGGAATCTAAAACAATCTCCTTCACCCGGGAAAAGGTGCTGGGAAAATTATTTGACCTAAAAGCTGATGAATCCCCAGGACCAGATGACCTGCATGGTAGGGTCTTAAAAGAAGTGGCTGTAGAGATAGTAGAGGTATTGATTATTCATCTTTCGAAGTACCTCTGAATCTGGAAGTGTCCCAGCAGTTTGGAAAGCTTTATTCAAGGAAGGAGGGAGACAGTATGAAACTGTGGGTGAGTTAGCCTTAAATCTGTCAAAGGGAAATTGCTAGAATCTATTACTAAGTAGATTATAGCTGGATACTTGGAGTATCATGGTGTGATCAGGCAGAGTCAACTCGATTTTGTGAATGGGAAATGGTGTTTGGCTAAACAATTAGAATTATTTGAGGGAGTAACAAGCAGGGGTGGATAACGGTGAACCTGTGGATGTGGTGTATTTGGATTTCCAAAAGGCATTTGGTAAGGTGCCGCATCAAAGGTTACTTCACAGGATAAGAGCACATAGTACAAAGGACAACATTCTAACATAAGAAAAGGATTGGTTAGCTAACAGAGAGTAGGGATAAATGGGTCTTTTTCCAGTTGGTGAGCTGTAACTAGTGGAGTGTCACAGGGTTCAGTGCTGGGGCTTCAACTATTTATAATCTATATTAATGACTTGGATGAAGGGACTGAATGTACGGTAGCTGGATTTTCGAATGATTTCAAGGTGGGTAGGAACGTAAGTTCTCAAGAGGAGGTATAAGACTGAATTTTCCGACTGTTCACACTGGCGGGCTCTTCTGGTCATGCGACAGTCCACCTTTGTCGTGGGTTTCATGGTGGCATGGGGTACAATCAAAAGGAAATCCAGGACCAGAAGATCCCACAACCAGCGAATGGTGTGCCGTCTTCTGCTGTGAGAAACACGTCACTGGGAGGCCAGAAACCCCCCCCCACCCACCCCAAGTCCACTGAGTCCACAAAGAGATATAGATTAAGTGAGTGGGCAAAACTTTGGGACATGGAGTAAAATGTGGGGAAAATGTGAACTTTTCCAGTTTGGCAGGAAAATTTGAAAAGCAGAATGTTATTTCAAAAAAAAAGCCAAACTCTGAGCTGCAGAAGGATCTGGGCATCCTGGTACATGAATCACATGTCATAGATTTAGCAAATAATTAGGAAGGCAAATGAAATGTTGGCATTTATTGCAAGGAGAAATTAATATAAAAAGGAAAGTTTTACTGCAGTTGTACAAGGCCTTGATGAGATTGCATCTGGAGTACTGTGTACAGTCTTGCAGGGCAATCTTACCAGAATTTGGCAAAGTGTCAGTTCCAGAGAAACATGCCAGTTTTCTTCCAGATCTTATCACACGCTGTCAAAAAATACTAGCTGGGCATGTTCCACACTGTTATGTAGAGGGGCGTGGCTTAAACATATCGGCAAAGCCTGGCTGCACAGAGATCAGGGTGCCATGTTTAAAGGGCGCCCTGATCATAACAAGATATAATCACCCCCCCATCCCACCATGAAGGCCTCTTGTTGTAAACAAGGTTTGAAAATATGCCTTGGGCCCAATATATGGTGAGGGGGGTGGTTAATAATATGTTAATGTATAGAAACAGGTGTGAACCTGATTACAGCGAGGGGCGGCGAAAATCGGATATCGCGATCTCGCCAGATCTCGCGTTCCCGCCAGCATTCCCGCGAATGGCGAAAGTGACCTCAAGATCCCACCCTTGGTTTCCTTATATGAACAAGGATAAAATTGGATTAGAAGCAGTTCAGAGAAGGTTCGCTCAACTCATTCCTGCATTGAAGAACTTACTTATTAAGAAAGTTTGAACAGAAAGGGGCTATAAGAGGTGATCTTATTTAAACCTATACGATCCTGAAGGCATGAATACTGGAAGGATGTTTCCACTCGTGGCAGAGATTGGAACTAGGGGACAGTTTAAGAATAAAGATGTCTCCCTTTTAAGACCGAGACGAGGAGAATTCTTTCCTCTCATAGGGTTATTAGGCTATGGAATTTCCTTCTCCAGAAAGCCGTGGCGGCTGGGTCATTGAATTTATTCAAGGCTAGGAAGCCAGATTTTTGATAGATAAGGGAGCCATTCGTTATGGGGGCAAACAGGAAAGTGGAGTTGAGACCACACCCAGATCAGCATGATCTCATCGAATGGGATAACACGCCTGAAGGATGAATGGCCCACTCCTCCAAAGTCCTATATTCCTAAATGTTTTAGTTGGTGTTTGTCAGAACTATAAAAATGTCTTATTTTTATAGGGTGAAGATCCATTTGACCTACTTGCAGGAACACTTCCATCAGAAGCACCGGACAATTCAGGTCCAAAATATACTGGTCCCCCAGTGAAGGTACAACTTAAAAATATCTCCTGATACTTTCAGTGCTCGAATAGCTTTGCTGTTCCTGCAACATATGTCAGTTTTTTTGATGGAGCAAATATGTATCTGTAAAGATCTGTAATCAGGCCAAAACAAGTTAAAAATACAAAGGCTGTTTAAATGGAGACATGAAGCCTCCTTTACAGGACCTACCAACTGACCCTCTTCCTGAGAGCAGATTGTCACCTACCTTCTGTTGGGCCTCAGTTGGAACTGCACACATTTGGGTTTGAAGCAAATTGAAATCAGGTTTGAAATTTTGAAAGGTTGCTCCATTCTCTGAACCCAAATCGATCCATTTTTGAGGATTGAACTTATCCTCAATGTCTCTACCTAATGCATCCATCTGCTTTGTTTGAGCTTGGATTGAATAGCATTGAACTGCACACGAACCATCCTCCAGCAACAAGTTATCGACATGGTTGTCAATTGCTAAAGATTTTTACAAGCAGTTTTTTCAGCGGAGTTGAAAAATTCCTAATTGAGCTAATTTCAATTTAGTGAAGCATAGGTTATGGATATTGAACTGTAATACAGGCTATTTATGTAACCTTTAATTCTCACATTTTCAGGAATCAGATGCTACTAAGAAGAAGGCTGAACTGGTTGGAGAAACTGAAGAATCTATACCTCCAGATTACAGATTTAAAGAACAACCTGATCCTAAGGTTTGGTCCACCAACTGATTTGTGTCAAGTCAATAACTGAATACTTCAAAATATATCTAAATACAAGGCAGCTAGAAATATTTCTGCAATGGCTTAATATTTTTTTAAAAACTCATTATGTTGAAGTGGTAGAACTGCTCCTGCTATTACAGGTCATTGGGAAACTTTTTAAAGTAAAGTTTATTTATTAGTCACAAGTAGGCTTACATTAACACTGCAATGAAGTTACTGTGAAAATCCCCTAGTCCCACACTCCGGTGCATGTTCGAGTACACGGAGTTTGGGTATTTATAATGACCAATCCACCTAATCTGCACATCTTTGGACTGTGGGGGGAAACCGGAGCACCCGGAGGAAACGCACAAAGACACGGGGAGAATGTACAAACTCCCCACAGACAGTGACCCAAGCTGAGAATCGAACCCGGATCCCTGGCGCTGTGAGGCAGCAGTGCTAACCACTGTGCCACCGTGCTGCCCCAATCTGATAAAATTGCAAAAGAGCAGTTGCTGAAAAATTATTTGAAAACTGAAATTAGTACGTCAATATGCTGCAGTAATTAGATCTCAAAATAACCAACAAAGCTGTTGGTTAACATTTAGTTTTTTATTTATTCATTCATGGGATGTGGGTATCACTGGCAAGGCCAGCACTTGTTGACCATCCCTAATTGCCCTTGAACTGAGTGGCTTGGCCACTTCGGAAGACAGTTAAGGTTCAACCACATTATTGTGGGTTTGGCGTCATATATAGGTCAGATAAAGTAAGGTTGGCAGAGGTCAAAGAAAGTAAGGATGTCAGATTTCCTCCCTAAAGGACATTACTGAACCAGATGGGGCTTTTTACAACAATCAACAGCTTCATTGTCACCATTACTGAGACTAGCTTTCAACTGCAAATTTATTAGTTGAACTTAAATTTCTAGCTGCCATGGTCAGATTTGAACCCTTTTCCTCAGAGTATTAGCTGATCCTCTGGATTGCCAGTCCAGTGATATTATCACCATGCCACTGTCCCTCCCGCACCACCTGCTGTCCTTGCTCTTCTAGGTAGTAGCGGCTGTGGGTTTGGAATGTGCTGTCAAAGGGGCCTTGGTGCAGTACACCTTGTAGATTGTACACACTGCTGCTACTCTGCATTGGTGGTGGAGGGAGAGAATGATTAAGGTAGTGGATAGGGTGCCAATCAGGCTGCATTATCTTGGATGGTCAGAGAGTCATGCAATCAGAGAAGTATAAAACACAGAAAAAGGCTCTTCAGCCCATCACATTTGCACTAGTCAAAGACAAAACACCCAACTATTCTAATCCCATTTTCCAGCACTTGGCCCATAAACTCGTATGCATTGGCATCGCAAGTACATATCTAAATACTTCTTAAAACTTATGAGGCTCTCTGCCTCCACCAAACTTTCAGGTGGTGAGTTCCAGACCCCCACCACCTTTTGGGTAGAAAGGTTTTTCCTCATATCCTCTCTAAACCTCCAGCCCCTCAACTTAAATCTCTGCCCCCTAGTCATTGATCCCTCCACCAAGGGGAAATGTTTCTTCCTGTATACACTACCTCTTTCTCTCATATTTTATACATCTCAATCATATCCCGCCTCAGTCTCCTCTGCTCCAAGGAAAACAACCCCAGTTTATCCAATCTCCCTTCATAATTAAAACTCTCCAGCCAAGGCAACATCCTGACAAATCTCCTCTGCACCCTATCCAGTGCTATCACATCCCCCCTATAATGTGGATTCCTGAATGGCACGCTATAATCTAGTTGTGGCCTAATCAATGTTTTATGTAGTTACAGCATAATCTCTCTGTTCTTAAACTATATGTGTCAGCTAATAAAGGCAAGTATACCATATGCTGCCTTAACCACTTTAATCACCTGTCCTGCTACCTTAAGTGGTCAGTGTACATGCACACCATGTTGTTCTTCTTGAGTGTTGTTGCACTCATCCAGGTAAGTGGAGATTATTCCATTGCACTCCTATCGTGTGCCCTGCAGATGGTGGACAGGCTCTGGGTAGTCAGGAGGTGAGTTACTCGCCATAGAATTCCGAGCTTCTGACCTGCTCTTGTAACCACAGTTCAGTTCCTGGTCAATGGTAACCCCCAGTGAGGTTTAAAATGACATCACGCATCAATATGCTCTGAATGTTTTGGTATTTTACGACATTTATTTTGCTGCTTTGCCAGCTGCTTTCAATTTTAAATAGTTGTTGCCCTTAAGAAGAATCTAATGATGTTTGTTTGTTGTAACAGGATAAAGGTAAAGTGGCCTCTTCCTCCACTGGTCCAGGAACAAAACCAAAGGCAACAGAGAAGGTAAAGCTCAAATAATGTATTTTCATAAAGGAGCGTTTGGTTCCCTTCAGTAAAACTTTACGTAACTCTGTTCCATAAATCAATCATTCTTTATTAAATAGTAGAATGAAAAATAATTTGAAAATCTTAAAAGGGTTCATATAGAGGACGATTCTCCAGGGCCGCCAGCTCCACACTGGAATCCCAGTGCCCGTTAAATTGGGTGCGAGGGCCAAATTGGGATTCCTGCCAGGCTTCAATCCCGTTCCAATCTCCTAGCCCACTGCCCTCGCAAAACTCAGATTTCCAGCCAGAGCGGCGAGGACCTGATGTCAGCCCTTTATATAAATTAGGATGTAGTTTGCAGGCTGGAGGCCCAATTCAGTCCCTCCCCCTGTAATGTCTCTGCCTCCTCTCACGGGCACTAAACAGTACAGGTTCTGACAAGTGTGGACCTGGTGCCTTGGACTCTGAGGGGGTGGCAAGGAGGTGAGTACAGTGCCCTTGAGCCCTGGTGCAGCTGCAAGGCTGCAGAGGGAGGGTCGCCCAAGGGACCGGTGGGTTGGAAGGGCTCGGGTTGAGGGAAAGGGGTTAACCTCGGGACTCTGCCTCGGGATGGGGGTCTCTTGGCTGGACCTCTCCTTTTTGCCCTGGGAAACATGGAGATAACTCTTAGCATGGTGATTTCTGGCAACTTTCTGTTAAAAATCTTAATTATTGTCTGCATTTTGTAAAAGCTTTGAAGTGCCCTGGTCACATTAATATACATGCCCCTCAACATATAGAGGCCTTCTAAAGCTTGATTTCAGAAGCCCAGGTGTGACCAAACCCCTTTCAAGTACTCTGATTGACCAGCAATCATCAGTTTCACTGGGGGGATTACCCTGCTTTCTCTCATAAGCTGCTGCTCTGAAGTCTCTTTGAACTTCTTTGATTGACCAAGAGATATTAGTTTCACTAGGGACATCCCTGTTGCTTGAATGAGTTGCAGCTTCTGTCTGGCCTCTCTGAACTGCTTTGATTGACAGTTTCATTTGCTCTGGTTTGTCTATTTACTCACCTTCCATTCCAGTCTCTTTTCAGGTGCCTGGCCATGCTGAGAGGCCTAAATGCGTGGGAATGCTTTGTTTACATTCAATTTCATGCTCCAGTACTCTTAAGCTGCCTCCTGATTGACAGATTCAGGCTATTTCACAGCAGGAAGTAGCTTTGTTTGTTCATGGTTTGTTAAATCTGAAGTGAAGTTCTTCCTCTTCTCCAACTGCAGTTTTCTTTAACCAGGCTTTCTCTTTGATCTCAAGTGCCTCCTTGTGTCAGGAGCTGCTGGTTCTACCTGCAGTATTTAAACAGGCTTGTTCTTTGTTCTGAAGACCTTGGAAGATTTTTCTCATAGTTGGTTTTCTTCAATCTCTTATGCTGGAACAGCATGCCTGAACTGAAGGTAGTTTTCAGCCATAGAACATAGGAACATACAAATTAGTAGCAGAAGTAGGCAAATTCAGCCCTTTGAGCCTGCTCTGCCATTCAATCAGATCATGGCTGATCTCTCCCTGGCCTCAAATCCACTTCCCCACCTGTTCCCTGTATTCCTTCATCTCTTTTTTATTAGAAATTTATCTATCTCCTTCTTGAACCCATTTAATGATTCAGACTCCACCCGTGCTATGGGGCAGCGAGTTCCACAAATTCACCACCCTCTGCGAGAAGTAGTTCCTCCTTATCTAAGTTCTAAATCTACCATCTCTCAACCTATATATGTGACCTCTTGTTCTAGATTGCCCCATAAGAGGAAACATTTGGTCTACATTTACTTTTCAATCCCTTTTAAAATTTTATATACCATGATCAGATCCCCGCTCATCCTTCTAAACTCCAGTGTGTACAAGCCTGTTTAATCTCTCCTCATACGTCAACGCCTTCATTCCAGAATCAATCTGGTGACCGTCCTCTGAAGTGCCTCCAAAGCTGCCATATCCTTCCTCAAATAAGGAGACCAAAACTGGGCACAGTACTCCAGACGTGATCTCACCAACACCCTATACAATTGCAACAACACTTCTCTGCTTTTATACTCCAATCCTTTTGCAATAAATGCCAACATCCCATTTGCCCTTTTTATTACATGCTGCACCTGCAAACTTACTTTCTGTGATCCACGAGCAGAGACACCCAGATCCCTCTGCCCAGACGCATTTTGAATCTGCTTTCCATTTCGATAATAATTTGCCTTTGTATTTTTTCTGCCAAAGTGGATAACCTCACACTTATCTACATTAAACTCCGTCTGCCAAAATATGGCCCATTCTCCTAGCCTATCTATATCCGTCTGTAAGATCTTTATATCCTCTGTCTGCTTTCCCACCTATTTTAGTATCATCTGCAAATTTTGCTATGGTACACTCTGTCCCTGTTTGCAGATTATTTCTATAGATTGTAACCAGCTGAGGTTCGAGGACTGACCCCCGTGGCTCCCCGCTAGTTATATTTCACCAACCAGAGAAGGTCCCATTTATCCCAAGCCTCTGCTTTCTGTCAGTCAGCCAATCCTCAATCTAAGCTAGTACCTTACCCCCCAATCCCCTGCGATCACACCTTCTGGATCAGTCTTTTATGTGGTACCTTGTCAAATGTCTTCTGGAAGTCCAGATATAACACATCCATAGGTTCCCCACTATCCACCCACCTGGTTATGTCCTCAAAGAACTTAAGCAGGTTTGTCAAGCATGACTTCCCTTTCACAAAACCATGCTGACAGTGGTGGATTGAGCTTTGTCTTTCCAAATGTTCAGTCATCTCCTCCTTAATGATCGATTCCAGCAACCTCCCCACCACACAGGTCAAGCTAACCAGCCTATAGTTTCCTATTTTTTGCTTCTCTCCCTTTCTGAATAGGGTCGTCACATTAGCGTGTTTCCAATCCACTGGGACTTCACCAGAATCCGAGGAATTTTAGGAGAGGCTGACATCACTTCCCCTGCCTCCCTGGCAATGCCCCTGCCATCCTGGCACTGACACTCTGATATTGATACTACACTTCTCACTACTTTTATATTTCATTCCCCTTGCAATAAACACCAATGTTCCACTTGCCTGCCCAATCACTTGCTATACTTGCATACTAACTTTATGTTGGCATCTAGATCCCTCTGTACCATTGAGTTCTGCAATCTTGCTTTTCTATTCTTCCTGACAAAGTAGGAAGTTTAAATTTTTCCACATTGGAGTCTGCTATATTTTGTGTGCACTGTGTTAACCTGCCTATATCCATAGAATCCTACAGTGCAGAAGGAGGCCATTCAGCCCACCGAATCTGCTCCGACCACAATCCCACCCAGGCCCTATCCCCATAACCCTGTGCATTTACCCTAGCTAGTCCCCCAGACAATAAGGGGCAATTTAGCATGGCCAATCCACCTAACCCGCACATCTTTGGACTGTGGGAGGAAAGCGGAGCACCCAGAGGAAACCCACGCAGACACGAGGAGAATGCGCAAACTCCAAGCAGACAGTGACCCAAGCTGGGAATCAAACCTGGGTCCCTGGCGCTGTGAGGCAGCAGTGCTAACCACTGTGCCACTGTACCCCTATATCGCTTTATAAACTCGTTACCTCCTCTTGATAACATGCTTTCCTACCTATCTTGATTTCATCAGCAAATCTAGCGACCATACATTCCACCCCTTATACAAATTATTGACAATGGGTAGCATCACATGTAACTGAAGGGATGGGGAAGTTGTGCAGGTAAAGACAATCACAGATGTTGATGGCTTTTTTCTTATTTTCTGCTTCAGTATTGAGGGGTTGAGGCCTGTGATTCTGTGTTCTTGAAATATCTTTGAGATGGTTTAACTACATTTATTCTGTTATTACAGAGTATGACGGAAGGTGACATCCTGGACTCTCTGTCAGCAGACTTTGTCCAAACTTCTCCAGCTCCAATTTCTAAATATTCAGCTCCGACCTCTCACGCTGCAGCTCCACCGTCTGTACCAAAACAGGTAAGTCTCCAATCTTAAACTGTTAGAGACTGGAGGAGCAGGAGGCTGGGAATTCTGAGGGCCATTTTCTAATTTTGATTCTGCAATTTGATAACCACGTGACCAATAATAACAAGTGATCATTAAGGACCAAGAAGGAAATCAAAATAATTTATGATATTGGAATTTACATGCTACTGCTGGGCCTGTTTTCAGCAGGGGTGCATGTAAATTGGGGCCTTTGCCCAGCCCACCATCTACCCATCCAATCCAGAACTCACCCCCATGACATGCCATATGTCAATAAATAATTAATCAGTCAAATCAAAAAGACATTCTGCCTATGACACAAATGAGTATTATGGTATACGGATTTCAGTGTCACTATGATGCTAGGTATGTGGGTGGTACATCCCAAAGACTGGTGGATCATATTAAACAGCATGTCCCTTCCGTCGCTTGCAGTGGGCAAGGTACAGATCGCACCCAACCAGCCCGTGCTTGCAAAACTCAAAACACAGTGTCTAACATTAGATATGTTTCCGCCATTGGACAACGTTGCTAAATAATCCTCAGTGTGCTATAATTACGCTGATGACCAATTTAGGATTTAACTGGTCTTTCAGTATGGTGCATTTGCATGTACTGGAAGTTACACATATGAATACATAGGGCCCAGTTCTTTGCTGACAGATCATTGCGTCTGTTTCAGCTGAACAAAATAAATGACAGCCATTTGCTGTCCGTTCCTCGGGGTAATTCCGTGAATAATCAGAGTCAAGCTGCTTGGTTTAAATTTCAAACAATGTTTAGCAGTTACCTGTCAGTCACCGTCAGCTGGTGCATTCTCCATGGCAATGACTCTACCAACAAAAGTGCCAACCAATTAGCACTCTCTTTTCGTACAGTGTAAATTTGTTGAGTTCCCTCATGTATTCTTCAAATTATCCTGATGGGTGCAAGAGGAAAAGCTTTGAAAAAACATTCTTTTCAGTAATAAGGATCAATTGATCTTGACAACAAGCCAATTAAAGCCAATAATATATTGCCCACACCATAATTTGGTTGGCTTGGACAGGCAGGAGATTTTTAAAAAGTTTTTGAAAGGGCGGGAAGGAAAGGGAAAGTACTTTTTTTTTTGGGGGGGGGGTAATTGCCCCAAGCCAAGTTGTTTCAGTACAGCTACAACATTGGCGTCTACCCAACAATGTTGAAAATTGCCCAGTTATGTCCTGTTCAGAAAAAGCAGGGTAAATCGAACCCGAACAATTATCAGTCTACTCTCAATCATCAGCAAAGTGCTGGAAAGTGTTGTCAAAGTGCAATCAAATGGCACTTGCTCAGCAATAGCCTATTCACTGATGCTCTGTTTGGGTCACTCAGCTCCTAACCTCATTACAACCTTAATTCAAACATGGACAAATAAGCTGAACTCAAGATGTGAGGTGAGAATGAGTGCCCTTGACATCAAGAAAGTATTTGACTGAATGTGGCATAAAAAAGCCCCAGCAAAACTGGGATCAATGAGAATCCGGTGGTGGGGGCCTCCAGTGGTTGGAGTCATACATGGAGGAGTTCCTCAAGGCAACTGTTTTAGGTCCAACCATCTTCAGCTGCTTCATCAATGACCTTCCTTTCTTCCATCATAAGGTCAGAAGTTGGAATGTTTGCTGATGTTTGCAGAATGTTCAGCACCATTTGCGACTTCTCAGATACTGAAGCAGTCCATGTCCAAATGCAACAAGACCTGGGCAACATCCAGGCTTGAGCTGACGAGTGACAATAACATTTGTGCCACACAAGTGCCAGGCAATGACCATCCCCAACAAGAGAAAATCCAACCCTGTCCCCTTGACGTTCAGAGGTATTAACATTGCTGAGTCCCCTGCTATCAACATCATGGGGGTTACTACTGGCCAGAAACTGAACTGGAGCGGGCATATGAATGCTGTAAGAAGTCTCACAACACCAGGTTAAAGTCCAACAGGTTTATTTGGTAGCAAATACCATACAAGAATTATGGTATTTGCTACCAAATAAACCTGTTGGACTTTAACCTGGTGTTGTGAGACTTCTTACTGTGCTTACCCCAGTCCAACGCTGGCATCTCCACATATGAATGCTGTGGCAGGTTAGGCGCTGGAATTCTAGAGAGAGTAACCCACCTCCTGACTCCCCACTCTTTACGAGCTGTGGCCACTTCTGAGATGACAAGCACTCCCCGTAGGAGCCCATGGTACTAGGTAGGTGCCTGGTCCTGTGGAGAGGACAGGGAGGGAAGCCTGGGGAAAGGGGCATGGGTTCATAATGGAGAGGCTGATGGGGGAGGAGCACCCATGTGGGGAGGGAAGCAGACCTCGGCAGAGAGGGCTGCCGATATGGAAAAGGGCCAGGACTAATGATGGAGGAACTCCCTCCTTTCCCACCTGAGCCCTGAGCAGGGTGATCTCGTACCTCCCACCTCCCCATAACTGAACGCGTCCCGCCAGCTTCAAAATTGTGGCTGAGTAGCAAGCTTCCCCCATACCTGTAAAATTGTGGATCTGTTGGGGGAAGGGGGTGGAAGGATCACCCAGAAACTTTTACATTCCCCCCACACACCCAACCACCACCCCATAAAACCCAAGAGCAGGTAAAACTCTGCCCTTGGTGTATGAACGAATGAAAATGAAGTAACAGTTGAGATTTCTTTTTCTTACAAAGGCACCTCTGAAAGCTTTGACAGCTGCCTCCGTTTCTGCAGGTCAGAGTGATGCTAAGGTGAGAGAGAATAAAGAGTAAAATATGAAATCTGGGGAAACAGCTTATGGTCTCATTTTTGGAAAAAAGGTCAACAAGAAAATTGATTCCAGCACTCTCTATTTTGTCTGTAGAGGGGCTTTATCCCGATCTTGACAGATCTCATGTACACCATTTACAATTTGGGCTTTCTCCTTTTCATTTATTATCTTTGTTGCTGTCTGCTGTGTCTCACATCTCTCACTGTGATTTTGTGCTTTCCTACCCAGCTCCTGGGGAAGGAGGGGAACGGTGATTACACAGGGTTTTTTAATTGTGGCAAGAGTAAAAGAAAGCTCGTGATCAGCAGAAAGGAGGAAAAAGGATTGCTTTATTTTGGGGTAGTGACTACAGCACACCTGCTCTTCCTGAGCCAGAAGCTGTCACTTCCATTTTGCTGCTGGCTTTTCCGGGCCTGGGGAACCTGACCGACAACTATTTTTAAGAATTAATTCAGGCTCTGAACTGCACTGGGGAACCTGATTTAAATATGTGTCAGTTTGACATTGTGTTTGTTTTAACCATTTACTTATCCTATGGACCCCCCCTGCCCAACCTCCACCTGCCTGTCATGGGTGGCTTGGTATTGAGACCTATACGGTTGACAGCATGTCACCCACAATGACATTTCCAGCGGTTAGCACTGCTGCCTCACAGCACCAGGGATCCAGGTTCAATTCCCGGCTTGGGTCACTGTCTGTGTGGAGTTGCACATTCTCCCCTTGTCTGCATGGGTTTCCTCCGGGTGCTCCGGTTCCCTCCTACATTCCAAAGATGTGCGGGTTAGGTGGATTGGCTGTGCTAAATTGCTCCTTAGTGTCAGGGGTACGAGCTCGGGTAAATGCATGGTGTTACGGGGATAGGGCTAGGGTGGGATTGTGGTCAGTGCAGACTCGATGGGCCGAATGGCCTCCTTCTGCACTGTAGGATTCTATGATTCTACCCATACAGTTTGCTGGAGAGATCCCATCTTCTTCTTTAACTACATGTCACTTCCTGCTGACATCTTGCCTGTGAATCAGACCAGTTCACAGAAATGTAAATTCACTGTCACAGCGTTGGTATAGAGAATGAGGCTGAAATTGTTTGGGTCATGTTCTGCTTGCTTTGGCACTGCTGAACTTGGTGTCAATTTTTTGAGACTGATTCATTTGCCTGGGGCACACAGGCTAAAACCTTCATGTAGGATATTTCACTGCAGTCAGAATACGTGGGGCCAAAATTTATAAAACACATCTTTTGCAAGTCTAATTGCATTATTTTCCTTAAACCTAAAGATCTCCAAAATGTATCGATGCTAGGAAATATTACAGCTTTTTTCATACTGACTTAACTCATGCTACAGGACAAAGCATTCATCCAAACTGACTGGATGATAGGTTTAAAGCTGCAGTTTTCTATCTGTAACAATGAAGGAATGTATTCCCACAGGTGGATCATGGTACTGGAAATGGAAGCAAGACTGCTTCAACCCCCAATACCAGTGACGTAGAACCAAAATCACCAAAGGTAAAGTCAAGTATGAGCAACAATGCTTTGATGTGAAATTAAAAAAATACCAGCAGCTGGATAGATAAATGTTTGAACAGTAAAGGGATTAAGGGTTATGGTGAGCGGGCGGGTAAGTGGAGCTGAGTCCACGAAAAGATCAGCCATGATCTTATTGAATGGCGGAGCAGGCTCGAGGGGCCAGATGGCCTACTCCTGCTCCTGTTCTTATGTTCTTATGAATGTATTACTTGGTGAAATTGTTTACTTCCTTGCAATGGTGAATCAATTGAGTTGAGGAATTGCCTGCTACACATTAGCTAAACCTATCCAGAAACATGAGTGGTATGACCTATAACTGGAAAGTTTATATGTACCAGCAAAACTGAAATAGACCAATTCCTGGGTTTGCTGAATGACTGAGATATGTCACTAGATTTTCAGTTACTCCACACCAGATATTCTCCACCTAAATGACAACTTGGATTCAGTGGTACATTTCCCATTCGATGGAGAAGGCTTCAGTTTGTGAGCTGAAGGGTGGTGCGGCTGGTCCCTCAGTCTACTGCGTTCCCAGATTCCCGGGATAAAGTTACAGCATGAAAGGAGCAACTAGCTGTGTAATTGATAGCACTGCTGGTTATCTGAAACTAGGGTGAAGGGTGGGAGGGACAAAGGTTTGGAGAGACACCTGGGCTGCGATTCTCCGTCTCTGTATTCAGCAGGTGGGAAAGCGTGTGGGAGCAGAGAATCTAACGGGAGCCCCCAAACAGCCTTTACGCTGGCAGGGTTTCCCACTCAGATTGTCTCCAAGCTGCCAATGATGGAATGGGGTTCCTGTCATGAAAGGTCAGGAACCCCATTACCAGCTTATTAGCAGGCTTCCCTGCTGTGTTATCTCCCCATCTCCTCACATTAGGAATTCCTTCCCCTCCCCATCACACTGGCATGATGTCATGCTGGCAGAATTTACGTAAACTGTGTAAACAGTTTACATAAATAGAGTAAACTGTGTTTACCCCAGACTAACGCCGGCATCTCCACATCAGAGTTTACGGTAGCCAGAGTTTACAATAGGCCTGGACCAACAGGCGAATGGTCCCTGCCGGGGGCGCATAGGTTAAGTACAGACCCCAGCGGGGAGAGGGTGAAGCCTGGCACTACCTGGTCAGTGGCTAGGCGATGTGAAGGGGCTTCCACTGGGAAGGTTCGGGGGAGATACCATGTAAATGGGGGGGTGGGGGGTGGAATGGTGTCCATGGGAGGTGATGGGGTTGGGGGAGGGGAGAGAAGTTCATGGGGATTTTGTCTTTTTTTTTTGATCAGGGCACTCCTGATCCCTCATCAGCTGAGGGCCTGTTTCCATGCTGTAACCCTCTATGACACTACTGACCCACCAGATCTGCCACCTTCAGCTAACTACAATTGATCAGTGGAGATAAATAACCACAGATTATATTTCAACTTTTTAAACCAGTTGTTATGGTACTTTGAATGAAGTTGACAGGCAAATACACCCTATATAAGGTGAACAGAACTAGGTTCTTACCTCATTCATTTTTTTGCCCCATGGAAGATAATGAGGACCTGAATACAATTACAAGCCAAAATATATCTTCCTGCTTTTTCCAGCTTCCTGAATAGAAACAAGTTTTTAATCTAGTGTAGAGAGTGATATTTTATTGTAACATGTGTTTCCTCTTATTTGTTCTTTGATAATAGGCAAAAGATCAACCTACTGCTACACTTGATGCAAAGAAAGCTCGTAAACGTTAATGTTTACAAAACCAGGTAACCACAAACGGGAAATGTTATTTGTTCTTTTTTATGTTCAACATCAGCTTGGCATGGTGACCAATAATAAGGAGAGGAACCAGCAGAGGCTGCTGAATAAATGGTCTCTGTCTTGGTGACAAAAAAATTCTGAGACTCTCTCAGTTGTTGGAGGTGACAGTGGAAGAGGCAAGGTTGAAGAATTCAATGAACCAACAATAGAGGAAAATGATGGGGTGGTTACCTTTGCTCTCCTGGTTGATTCCAAGAGTGTGGGCAATGGTTAAGCTCTCTGAATCATGATGTGATCCAAATCTGGTTGAAGCTGGCAAAGGTGGTTGTGTGCCCATACCATCAAGTCTCCATACCTTAGATTTTGGGGACAGAAAATGGCAGTTGTACCAGGGGAATGATTGGGATGGGAGATGGTGAAGGTTTTGCTGGGGAAAAGAACATTAAAAATAGTGGTAAGGGAATGGTTCAGTAAAGCAACAACTGTGGAGGTGTCAAAGTGAATAGAAAAACAAAGGATATGATATTATTAATCACAGCCCGGTCAACCCTGCAGTGTCTGGGTGTGGCATCTTACAGATCACGCAAAGGCGTCCAAGTTGATGTGGCAATGTGGGCGTTTGCATTCATATTATAGTCTGCATAGGCTCTGACTTCCCTTTCATCACATGGCTGACTGGGAATCTCTCGCACTATCACTGCCTGCCACTGGCGATTGTTGGAAGAATTTGCAGGTTGATATGAACATAACTTCCTTGGCCATCGTCCTGGGCTGGGACTCAAACCCTTCTGGCTCAGAGGCAGGGATGTTATCAACAGCACCACATAACCTCTATTGGGTCTGGGTACTGGTGCACAATTAGGAAAGCTGTCCTGCAGACTGCTAAAGCAACAATTTGACAGTAATGTAATCATGGAACCATATCTATCAGCCAACATCCAACTCACCCCTGTCACTATCCCTGGGTAAGATGTGCCTATTGGGCAGGAGATATTCACCAGAGTTGGGGCCACAGTGGCTGGGTGCGTCCTTAGGTGTCCACATCATTGATTCCAACAGCATATAGGTACATAATTTCACCTGAGCAAGGCCTCTTACTGATCACCATCCTCTCAGTACTCCACTATCTTGAACACAAGGTGAAACAAGCACAGAGATTTTTTGTACATAGAATACACTCTGAATGTAAGAACATCAGGAATTAGCAGTCCAAAACTAAGCATCCCTGATGACTTTAGCCATTGACTACACAATTGTAGCTGTCATAATCTATAATGTAGGCATGTCTCTCACTCCTCCATCACCGTCAAACTACAATATCTATCTGAATCCATTGGAGACCGTATAAGGATGTGCCAGGTGCAGGAATAGGTTAACTAGGTAATGATGTAAAAACCTAGTGTGGTGACAACATAAAGCTACCTGTATGCTAAACACCAAAGACAGCATGCTATGGCGAGAAATACATTGTCCCCACAATCAGAGGGTGTCCTGTCCCCCTCACATCCAGTTGTGAATGACGGTGGTAACCAGAGAACTAAATGGGAACAAGAGGCTGCATTAACAATGGTGCAGCCCAGAAGCTATGTACAAGACATACAAGACTGAAAGTTTGCAAGCAGCCTCAGTTAAAAATATTGGATGGACAATCCTGCTTTCCTCTTCCTTATCGTCAATGCCAGTGTTCAGCCAATCAGATTCAATCCATGTGACAATTAAAAGCAGCTGCATAAACAACAAATTCTAATCCTCGGATAAGGCAAAATACAGTGGGTGCTGAAATCTGAAACCAAAACAGAAAATGCTGGAAAATCTCAGTAGGCCTAACAGAGAATATAGCCAATGTTTTGTGTCTGGATGACCCTTCACCAGAGCTAATTTTAATCCTTGCTCAGAGCAGAGAAACACAATATTCATCCTGTCTATTCAGTAATTACAGTCTTTCAGCAATAATTTCCAAGCTGATTCTCCCAAAATGATCCATAATTGAGAGGAAACTTAGGAGAAATGGCACAGGTGGCACTTTATACAATTTCTCCACAATTAAAATGGGAGATCAGGGAACTTTACAGAAATTCTGGTCCTCAGTATTGACTGCATTGATTTTTTTTGTATTTTAAACTAATGCTTTGTTTTCTTCTTTTACAGGTCCTGGTTTAAAAACTGACCACTGTGCAAATATTTTTCTCACTGGGAATGTGCCTCTGTATAAATAAAGATCTGTGGTTTCCTTTCAATTTTCTAAAGAGCTGCTATAACATGACTTATGGGGATGTAACGTATTGAACACTCAACGTTGAGCGTAATAGAAATTCAAACTCAACTTACTAATTGAAGCTTTACATCACTATGAAATAATGTCTGCTCTCCGAATGTTCACAAACTGGATTTATATATTTAAAAACTGAAATTGTTTTCTAAGTGGGAAGGAAGGTATATTTGGAGGAAATGTTTACTGCTAAAATATTTTATGCCACAAAAACATTGATATTACATTTTTGATGTGTGTTAGTTACCACAGTACATTAGGTTTTACACTTCTCCTGTTTTCAGTCTGAGTCAGAAAATGTCTGAAGGCCTCTCTCTCCCTGGTAGCTGTCTGAGGCTGAAGCCTCAGTGAATGTTCACAACCTTGGTGTTGTATTTCACCCCAAGATGAGCCCTGCCCATATACTCATTCCATCATCAAGAGTGCTTACTTCCACTTCTGAAACATCGCCACTGTGTCCCTGCCTCGGCTCATCTGCTGTTGAAACTCATATTTCTGCCTTTTGTTACCATCTACCACCCCCCCAAAAAAAACTTGTCTATTCTATTGTTCTCCTGGATGGCCTCCCATCTCTCACTTATCTAAAACTCTGCTGTCTGTATCCTAACTCACACATTCCATTCATCTGTTAACCCTGTGCTCCCTGACTTGCATGAGATTCAGGTCTGGAAACGCTGATTTAAGATTCTCATCCGTTGTTTTCTATGGTCCTCTTCATCTCCATCATCTCCTCCAGCCTTCAAACTCCTCCAATTCTGCAAAAGTAAAATATGGTTGATGTCAGGAATCAGAAACAAAAGTGGAAAATTCTGGAAACATGCAGCAGTGATTGTGAAGTGAGAAACAAGAGTTGACAGATCAGGTCATTGATCTTTGAGCAGAGCTCCTCCAATTCTGACCTCTTCAGTCGATATCCAGTTTTAATTGCTTTGCTATCTGTGGCTGTGTCTTCAGCTGCCTAGATTCTAAACTCTGGAATTCCCACCCTAAATCTCTGTGTCTTCTTTAAGAAAGACACTCCTTAAAACTATATCTTTGTTGAAGCTTTTGGTCATCTGTCCTAATATCACCTTACATGGCTTGGTGTCAAATTATGTTTGGGAACTCTCCTGTAAAGCACCTTGCGACATTTTAGAAAAGGACATATGTAAGTGCAAGTTGTTGCACGGTAAAATGTTTACATTGACTGTAAAAGGCAGATACGGCTGTCCAGATATTCTATATTTTTCTTAACGCTGCATCACGTAGAGCATTTTGTTAGAGACTCAACAGTTCAAGTACATATATGGATTATGGCTTTGGGTGTATTATAGAATCTGTATCATGAGGGTAAAAAGAAACTCTGAAAATAAAATGCAATAAACTTGCAAAATATAATTATTATTTCTTCTTATTTGTATATCAAATTAATTTGAGAAAAAACTCCAATATCAGGAAGAATACTTCTAAATATGGAGAGTTACCTGCTCTACAACACTGAGACCATCCCCAATGTCTGCACATCGAGATGATGCTTAACATTACAGAAACAGGACATCAAATATTGGAGTCCAAGGCCAGAATTTTACCGGCATGTCCACCCGAGGCTGGTAAGATCGTGCCTGAGGCCAACGGAGAATGCCATTCTGCAAGACTCGCCTGCCCCATGCTGGTAAAATCAGGGTCCAAGTCTGTTCAGCTGAAAATGTCAAGCACCTGCTCCTTCCAATCAATAATGTCTTCCTCATCATCTTTATTTCTTGTCTGGACAAATTGTTCCACACATCACAGTTCTCATGAGTTCACTAATTACATTGGTTCAGGATATTAGACAATGTGGAGAATTAAAGTGGAATTATTGAGTGAAGGACTTGTAGCAAAATACATTGGGTTAAATCTTACCAAAAATGGTAGCGTTGTTTCCAGCGAGAAAACCTGCTCGTTTCTTTCCAGATCTCACGACACTGCCAAAAATAAAATCAAAGGAACATGTTTCACGTGCAAAGCTCTGCTGCTCAGAGATTGGGGCACCAACCTTAAAGTGTGCCCCAATCATAACCTGAGTAAATCGCACTCCCAGCTCACCACGGAGGTCTCAAGGGTAATGCTTCCCATCCCTCAATCAGAGTCTGTACTTCTCTACCCCCCCCCACCCAATCATTGGTTCTTCTCCCCAAGTATGGACTCTTCCCCCGATCATTGGCCTCTTCCCCCAATCATCGCCCTCAATTATTGGCACTTTCCACGCCTCCCTGATCATCGGCCCCTTCTCTCCCCCCCCCCCCCCCCACCCCCCACATAGTCTGAGCTGGCACCCACCTACATCCAACCCCCCCCCCCCTTCCCCATGGCCATCACCGGCATCCCTAGCCTGTGCATAAAGTAATAAATTAATAATGAGAGCTTCATGGAAAATTAAAACTAACTTCATTGTACCAAGAGTACTACATTTCATTATTTTATCTATCGCTATCATTCAGAGTTTCAATATTCAAATGTTGAAGAACTGGCCTATGCTGTGTCAAAATAAATTGAGGTGCTGGAAATTTTGAAGATTCTAAAATATTGATCGTCGTATTACCGATAAAATAATTTTTTACAGAATTAAACAGCAAAAGTAATAATGAGCCAACGATTACACAAGTGAAAACTCAACACTGTTAGTAACAAATGCAATTTTATTTTCACACTTGCAGGAAATCAGTTGAAAAGAAATGAAATCACAAAAATCATCTTGCCTAAAAAAGAAAAAAACTTGTACTTATACAGTGTCTTTTTTTACAATTTTGAGATGCCTCCTCAAAGCTTTACAACTAATTAAGTACTTAGGAAATGTAATCACTTACCACAACCTTTTAGTCAGGATTCTGACATTCAGTCAGGATGCCTCAGATGGTAACTTCGCATCATTGGCTCCTCAGCCAAGCACATACACCAAATGTCTGAACCTGCGGTTCCTCTCATACTGAGCAGGATTACTATTGCAGCAACACTTTGTAATCATCAGTAGGGTAAAACTAACCTGTCTCACGGCAGTCTAAATCCAGCTCACAGTTCCCTATTAGTGGGCGAACAATCCAACGCTTGCTGAATTCTTTTTGGTAGAGGCACTTTGAATGGCTAGTTACCCTACTTATTTAAAGGCTAATTTAATTTAGAAAATATTAGGAATAATTTTCCAAGTAGACACTATCAGGTGGCTAGGCTCCCTATCGACCAGACTCATTTGGAAAATCACTCCCCTTATGGACTCAGTTAAATTACTGTTCCCATCACTTGCATAAGTTTCTCAAGTTTCATTCTAACACATTGCTCACAATGTTATATTCAAAATACTACTTCAATTGAACAAAAATAAAAAGATAAAAACAATCCATAATTTGTAAGCCAATCTGTGTTGTATAACTGATATTAGCTATTCTGGTGTCTGCGTTTGAATTAGGTTTGAAATTTCAACATTACCAGTCTGTATCCCAAAAGCATTTTCTACAAAATATCTCCATGCATATGTTGTAAAATTCAGTCAGTAAGTGTTCCTCCAATTAATTCAGGATCTGATTGAAATAACCAAGCACCTTATTGAACACATTCAAAATCCATCAAGTTCTACTGTATGACAGCTTCAAATTTTACCATCCTTGTTCAAAAAATGGTGACAGAATAAACCTAGGAACTTCAAGCCAGTCTGTTTAAAATTGGCAGTGTGGAAATTGGACAGATGCACCAGATCCTGTTTCTGTGTGTGGGTTTCTGACAGATATTGGATGGGGTAAAACTTGCACAAAACTGTTTCAAGACCACTTAATCAGAGGGTACAGTGACTCAGGGTTCCCTCAATCCTGGCCCACCGAGGGACCCAATACAGAATCAGCAGCATGCTTGGTGAGACCAGATGTACTAGCCTGCCAAAGGCAACATGTGGGCCCTCACTATAGGATCTGGGCTTAGATCATAACCGTGTCCAGAAAAAAAGAAGTATTTTTAATTTATTTAACAACTGGGTAGAGTAGATGGGGAGAAATCGTTCACACTCGTAAAAGGACTGAGAATGAGATGTTTAAAGTGATTTGCAAAAGAAGCAAACGTGATGTCAGAAAACATTTTCACACAATGAGTGGTTCGTGTCTGGAATGCCCTACCTGGGAGTGTGCTGGAGGCAGGTTCAATCGAGGCAGTCAAGAGGACATTGGATGATTACTTGAATAGAACCAATGTGCAGGGATGTGGGGAAACGGCAGGGGGAGGCACTTTGGAGGGCAGGTGCAGACACGACGGGTTAAATGTCCTTTTTCTACACTGTAATAATTCTGTGATTCAGAAGTGATTCACACATTGAATAGCAGCTCAGTAAAATATCATGGGAGAAATTTAAATTTTAGACAGCCTTCATTTAACATTTAACTTAACAAAAAGGCATATCTGCAAAATATTTACAATCCAGAAATAAAGAATGAACAAGAAAAATAGCCTCACAATGTAAATCACATTAAAGGTCAAACCCTGATCATTTGCCACAACTTAAGAGCCATCTCCCAACAGGAGACTCCCTATACTTTGATATCCGATGCTAGGTTTTAAACATCTGATTAGCTGTGATAGGTCACCTAATTCACGCCTCAAAAATATTCAGATAACGTTCCCCTCATTCCATCTCAAAAAATAGGATTTTCTTGATGAATATACCAGCAGCTCAACTCCTGCTAATTGTGTGAACTGACATTTAATTTCAGGGTTAAAATCAATTTTATCAACTGAACATTCAGGTAATGACTAATTATTCTTCTGGATCAGAACACAGCATCACTGATTTTTCACAATAAAGGTCCGACTTACTTTCTTTCCAAATGTGAGGGCAAAAACAGAGGTAATACTTCTTTAAGTTAACAGATTACAAAGCTGAATTGCCTCAGGCTTGTTCTACTTGCTGCCTTAATAATAATTCTGAAAATGTCACTCTGTGATCTGTTCCCTTTAAGTCTGTGTTCTGGCCATCCAAGTAGCCAATCATTGAGCATTCCAGCCAACCAATGATCATTTCTTTAAGGAACTCACAAATGGTTGTCAAATCTAATTTACTTTCCTAAGATGAGAATCTACTCATTGATGAAGTGGAAATGAGGAGGCTCTGCACTACATGTGGCTAAGGCCCTGACTGTGTGAATGACACTCCAGACCATTTGGTTAAACGAGCCATCTTTCCACAGCAGCAAAAGTTGCTTGAGATTGTACATAAAGATACTTTATTTTAATAACTAACAGTTTGAGCAAAAATACTATTTTGTCACAAAGGTCTAAGTCTAAATAAACAAGTACCTTGAGGAAACTCTAATGGGGCTTGCAAATGGTTTCAGATTTCTGGCTTTAAAAAGATGCTGTATGTACCCTGGAGAATTAACCTCGTACATACCAAACCTTGCAATACATCGCAAGTTTAAAAAATATTATCACAGATCCATCATAGAAAAAAATCTTATTTGCCACAATTCATCTTCAAAATGAAAAGGCTGGCATATGAATATCTCCTCCTCAAGACATTCCAAAACTGCTCCATTTAATTAATTTCAGGCATTATTGCAGAAATATTTCAACCTGTAAATGTTAAATGAACTCGGTGATTGGGAACATCGTAAATTGCTCTACATATAAATCAAAAATTTATTCAGGCCAATGAATTTTGTTAAGATTGCAACAAATTTCATTGAGAAAATAACAAGCTGTGTCTCAAAAGCGGCAACCTTGGGACCAAAGTCATGCCAGATTTCAGATCTTGTTGGATTTTGGGCCAGGTGGCTTGGGCCAAGTTGGGTTGGGTGGGTCAAGAGTTGCTTTGGGTACAGGAATAGACTGGCAAAGCAGATATGGGCAGCATGGTGGCGCAGTGGTTAGCACTGTTGCCTCCAGCGCCAAGGACCCGGGTTCAATTCCTGGCTTCCATCACTGTCTGTATGGAGTTTGCATTTTCTCCCTGTGTCTGTGTGGGTTTCCTTCGGGTGCTCTGGTTTCCTCCCAAAGTCCAAAGATGTGCGCACCCTGCCGAGAATTTGTTGGTGGTGAGGTGGCTACAATGGGAAATTCAATTGAAAGCAGCATGACCAGGAGATCCAGCCGCTAGTGAATGGCACGCTGCCTCACACTGCCGAGAAACCCACTGATGGGAGGCCAGAGAATTCTGACCATTGTCCTTAAACTTCCATTTTTTTTGGCCTCCATCGAGAGGAGATATTAATATTGGGAATCAGGCATATTCCACTGCAAACACCCAACAATGACAGATATTCAAGGTCAGATTTCAAAACGGTGAAGTTCTCTGTCCTAACAATATGATTCAACTTCAACCTCAGAAGAGCATCCCTAAAAGGAGATGCTTCTGTTTCCTTTCCCTGAATGAGCGCACCATTTTCCACCAGTTTTGTGCTGTGGTAGGAACTGGACTGACGCTAACCTCAAGCAAGATCCTTGCAACAGCAGAGACGTTTATTCAAATCAGTCCAGGCAGTATTTGAAGCTGAACTAAAATCTAGTCCACTGTAGCTGCTCCTCCTGTCTGCCACTTTTCTAAGGGGAAGGGACTGATTAATGGCGAGTAGATATATTAGCACAGGCAAAAACTATCCAATAATTTCAGCAATGACAGGTGTAAAAAAGGTTTCAAAACAGCATTAAATACAATCATGTGCACACTGCAAATGTGAACCATTATCCTTCAAAATTTCTTATCCAAAGTAGTATGAATTGCCAATCACATTTACCCTGAACGTACTGTAGCTGGTACCTTGAAAATGTTTTCTTGGAGAAGTTACCTGTAGAGATAAGGGAAGGTTTGGTACAGGCCATGCTCTTTGGACATAATATTTTCTAAAAATATATATTTCATTTAGGGGAGTCATTTCAAAGCAGATTATTTTGTTCTTAAGAATGCAGTTTGCTCTGAAAGTTACACCGTGGGATTTTAAACAAGAAATATTTCTGAATCTAGTAAAATCCTCTTCAAAAAGTCCTGACATGTTTTACTGTGGACTTTCGGAATTTTACCGGCACATCCTCCCAAGGTTCAGACGATCCCGCCTGAGGCCAATGGAGAATGCCATTCTCCGAGCCTCGCCCGCTCCCGGAATCGGGGCGGGCGTGGGGGTAAAATTCCAGCCCATGTGTGGCATAATTTTTCAATGTGACTGTAACAAATAAAAGAGCCCTTTGAAAATTGATCATCCCAGTCTTGTGCTGTCTTGTGTGAATATTCACTCTGTAGCAGATGTGATACCTGCTACAGTTGACCTTGGGCTTCACAGAGTGCTTTGAAATCATTTTCCTTTTAGTCCGGATTTGATGAATAAAGACAATATTCCCGCGTCACCAATGGTATCACTGCATATGGATTTCAAACCTGCTGAATATCATTTTTACCCAAATGATGATAACTTTAAGATGTTTACAGAGTTTTAGACAACTCTATAGGAAAGAACAGTGTCTTTTCAAAGGAGTTGAGGCATTCAGCAAGGACACGGGATGATGGTCGTTGAATTATTCGATAGATTTTAAATTCTCCAACCATGTATTGATCTTAACAAAATTCTTGTCCATCCACCGGATGTTCTCCTCAATAGTTTCAATGGCTTGTTTAACACACCGGAGCTGTGAACCATTATCCTTCAAGGATTCAAAAAATGATTGCACCTAAAAAACACAGAATAATCGAGATTTTTCTCTTTTAGCGAAGCTAAAGGTAGGCTGGATAACAAATGATAATCAGACATACTCTACAAGCCACAAGGCAAGAAATCCACAAGAAAATACGGCACACAAGAATACACATTCCACATTTCTGCAACATTACATCTTGTGATCTGTTCCAATCATTACATGGTTTTATCATCAGCTAAAAACTGCACTGCTGCAAGAAAGCTGCAGGAAACGAGGAAGGGAGAGTAAGAGAGAAAAACACCTTGGCATCATTTTCTTTAAATAGGAAACTCAGAGATCCCCTGGTGATAGCAGAAACCCTTAAGTCAAATGATTATCATTTTACCGTCTGGTCAATACTGATCACAGCAAAGGCAGCAGTAGGAGTGCCACATGTAGCCTTGAAAATCCTTGGCTAAAAGGAGGAACAAACCTACTAGATGTGTGTGCATGGCAAATTTAAGGAAAATGCAAGGAACATCACCAGGTACATGGGCTGGAATTTTCCCAAATAAATATTAAGTCCCCAAATCGTTGTTTTAGCAGGAATTTCAGAATGAATCTCTGAAACTCTGAGCAGTACAGAGCGCCCTAGCAGGATTCCCTCTGAAAATCAGGGGGGGAGGTCTATTCCAGCTGAAGAGGTCGGCAGCATAGTGCTGAGTGAGTCACTGCACTTGCGCCAATCTGTCAGTGCGGAGATCGATTCATGCGCAGTAGCCCCGCACTGCCGGCCTCTCGATTGCTGGCCAGCTCGATCGTTGGCCAGCCCTGCAACTCCCCATCGCTGCCCCTCCAACCCCTCCCACCCCCAATCGCTAGTCTCCTGGACCACTCTGAGCCAGCCCCAATGTCTTCCCCCCCCCCAGATCCCACCCCCGCCCACACCGATCTCCCTGATACCTCCCCCCACCATTCCAGCAGCCCCAACCACACATCCCCCCCCGCCGCACCCAATGGACATCCCCAGTCACCGTCCTCCCTCCCTCTGCCACCAATCCCTGTGCAGAGTGACTTTGGATCCCCCCTCCACCCCATCGATTGCCCCACCCATAGGCCCTCCCCCCTCTGGCTCGACCTCTTTGGTACTGCCCGATGCCCAGTGGGCAGTGCCAAGGTGCCCCTTGGACATTGCCAGTTTACCCCCTGGGCAATGCCAGGGACCAGGGCTGGCACTGCCCAAGGGGCATCTCGAACTTACACCCAACCTCCTAGGGGGAGGCCTCCATGGCCTCTGTTCCCTCCAAAGGAGTTGGGCCACCGGTTCCCCATTTGTGGGGAGCAGTAATAAACCCTGTTGGAGTGAACCACTCCTGGCGGGGAAGGGGGTGACGCGAGCGGTCCCGGAGACTTCAATCCCGGGCCCGCTAATGGGATTTAAATTCTGATTTAAATATTGAAATCAGCTCCACGCCAATTTCCAGCGCAGAGCTGATGATGCTAAAAAACGTTGCCCCTGAGACACGCGGAGGCCATGGCGCCCAGCGGGGAGAATTGCCCCTATTGTCTTCTTTGACTGCACAAAAATCTTTGATTCTGTCAACTGGGAAGGATTATGGAGTCTCCTCAAATGTGGCTGTCCTCAGAAATGTATCAACATTCCCCACCTACTTCACAACGGCATGCAAACCGTGATCCTCACCAATAGAATCATCACAAACCCGATCTCAGTAAAGATTGGGGTCAAACAAGGCTGGGGTGTCATTGCACCAACTCCATTTTCCTCATTGTAATAACTGCACCTCACCTCTAGTAACTTACTCTCATGCATGGAGATAATTTACAGAACAGAATCTACAGAACCTGTGCCATCTCCAATCCAAAACCAGAAGCAGTCTAACCTCAGTCACAGAGCTTCAGCATGTGGATAATATTTGAGAGTACACTCCCTTAGAAACTAAGGCCGGAATTCTCCGGTCTCGGATGTCCCATGACTGCTGCCAGCGAGAGCGGAAAATTTGGCGCTCAGCCAACTCTCCGTTTTTTGCAGCGGGACTGGAGAATCCCAGCCACGGGCGCGGTTGGAGAATCCCAGCCACAGCGAGGTTGGAGAATCCCAGCCTGAGCTCCAGGTCATTGGCAATTCTTTCTCTGATATATTTGAGAAAATGGGCCTTTCACTGAACACTCAGAAAAACTAAGCTCCTCTTCCAAACTGCTCCTGCAGCAAATTAAGATCAATGATGAGTTCCTGGAAAATGGAGACGTTTTCTCTATTTTGGGAGAGTCCTCTTGACAAAGGCAGACATGTGACAAAATTCAGCATTGCCTCCAATGTAGCAACTCAACCTTTGACCAACTGAGGAATTTGAAGACCAGGATATCAAACTTGAGATGGTGGTCCTGGTTTATTGGACAGCAGTGATCCCTGTACTCCAATGTGCTTCAGAGTCTCGAACAACTTACAGCAGGCACCCAAAGCCCTGAAGAAATACCATCAGTAGTGCCTCCATAAGAGCCTGCAGATCCGGTGGCAAGAACGGTGGTCCAACAAAAGAGAGTGTCTTCTTCCAAGCCAATTTACCAAGCATTGAGATGCTAATCACTCAAAATCTGTCCTGCCGAATGGGACATATCATTCACATGCCTGTGGCCAGACTCCTGAACCGCTCGGCTGAGGCAGGAGAAATCCAGGAGGACAGTGGAAATACTTTGGGGATGTCCTCAAGCATCCCTGAATAACTTAAAATTACCCACTGAATCATGGAAATCCCTGGCTTGTGATACACCAAAATAGAGAAGTTTCATACAGAAGAGCACTAAATAACATTGATGGGAACTTGCAGAGTCAAAGTTACGGTGTGGGAAAGAGAGCACAAACCTCCAAACAACCTATCTATCAAACCCTTCAAGCATACTTGCCTCACAAGCGGTAGAGCCTACAGATTGTGCATTGGACTTATCAGCCATTTTAGATCCAACCAGAGTGGATGCAAGTCATCCTCAATCATGACACTTGTCATCCTATATTTCCCCAATTCAACACCTCTCCCAAATGCTGCCCATGAACATAAGAAGAAGGTGGAAAATGACCCTTCAGTAAGATGCTGGAGATCTGCTATTGTCCATATGGCGACCTACAGTAGCAGGGGAGGAGCTGCAGGAAATGACGCAAGTGGAAAATGAGAAAAAAGACTATGGACTTTGAGAGAACCATAGTTTGGACTTTGCATTGCTGGATGGTTACATGGCTTTCATATAGCAGAGTTAGTGTGAGGCAGGATCATTAAAAAAAGTAACCAACATCAATACTGTTCTATTTTATATAGAGTTGCTTTTCACTATATATATCTAATATATATATTATATATATATAGTATACACACAAAGATATATAATTTATAAAAGAAAAGTAACATAGATAGTGTTTTTGACTTTCTAATGTCACCCACCTCTTCAAGCTTAAGCCTTGTTGAATATTGAGATGTAATACCAGTCACAGTATGTGCAATTAAAGGTGATCCTAGTTCAAACCTAAGGATTAAAGTAAATAAATAATGGCAGCATTCCATGAAAACATTGTTTGTACCTTACAAAAACTAGACGGGTGTGCAATGTTTCAACGCAAACAACCAGACATCTCCAATCCAACAATCCTGTGTGATCTTATTCAAAAAGAACAATGCCCTGTTCCTGCAATCATTTTTATGCTTCTCCCCACCCCCCTATAGAACCCATGTCATATCCTCTCTCGCCAAGAGACTGGACCTTGGATTTCAGCCAATGGATCTACTTTTAGATCCAGCCCTGCTGCCTCGACCACCATACATGCTTCTGTGATTGTAAACAAAAATTATCATCCTCTCTCTTTCCAAGTGTTGGATCCATTATTTGTCGATACATTTTAAAACTGATTTCCTCTTCCAGTCACAAGAACTGGATAATTGAGACTGGTGCTCGCATGCAAGGCATATGAGGAAAGGAGGCAAAGGGAATGGGATTAACAAGATGAAGAACGGCCGTGGCAAACAAAATGGTGCAGCCAAATCTGACGTGGAGATGCCAGTGTTGGACTGGGGTAGCCACAATAAGAAGTCTCACAACACCAGGTTAAAGTCCAACAGGTTTATTTGGTAGCACATGCTTTCGGAGGAAGGGGCTGCGCTCCGAAAGACCATGGTACCAAATAAACCTGTTGGACTTTAACCTGGTGTTGTGAGACTTCTTACTCAGCCAAATCTGGAAAATGGATTCCTAATTTGTTGGAACAAAATCTTAAAGTTCTAGAGCAAAATTGTTTCATTTTCACCTTTAAAAAAAGACACAACACCATGAATGATTCTACTCAAACAACAGTGAATGACCAGCACCAACTTGTGTGCTTTATAGATGGTGGACAGACTTTGGGGTTGAAGTTAGGTCAGGTCAGCCATGATCTTATTGAATGGCAGAACAGGTTTGGGGGCCAAATGTCCTACTCCTGATCCTAATTCGTATGTCCATATGTAGGTGGGGCATGTTTTACCAGTTCTCTCCCTGCTCTCTCCAGTATGGAGAATTTCTACTGTCTCAGGACTGACATCTAGTGGCCTCGAAAAGACAGCATCATTGATTTGCTGAAGGTTTAAAAGCACTGTATCGCTTTTTGTTCAGAGCATTCCTCTTTTTTAATAGAAGAAAATAATACTGAAATCAAAAATTATTTGCCTTTCGCAGCCTGCCTGGTTACATAGGTCTGGAGGAGGTCAAAGGCTATTTCGATGCTTTGACTCCCATTCCTCATCAAATTGGGTGACACTTGAGCCGCAGGAGATTGAAACAAGCCACTTTAACGTATTGTTTTGGCACGTCAGTATAAAACACATAAAACATTCAACTTACTAACACTGAATATTTTAAGATGGCTGAAAAAAGTTGTCAAAGCTTTATATCTTACTCTCAATGGGACAAACACAAAAATGCCAAATTTCAAGCAATCACAATTTATCACAACAGGAGTAAAGGGTGATGTGTACAAGATGAAGAGATTTGATTTCAGCAATATTGTGATAAAATATTGTATTGAATATTAATTGAATAAAGGACAATTGATTTACACATTCTCTGCTATTATTATTGGAACTTGCTACCACAGGAAGTAGTTGAAGTGGACAGTACAGTTGCATTTATGTGGAAGCCAGATAAGCCCATTAGTGAGAAGGGAAAAGGGAGCTGCACTGATACAGTTAGATGATGAAGGATGGGAAGAGGCTCAAGTGGAGTATAACCACCAACATCGACATATTGGTTGAAAAATGGGGCGGCACAGTGGCACGGTGGTTAGCACTACTGCCACACAGTGCCAGGAACTCCAGGTTCGATTCCCGGCTTGGGTCACTGTCTGTGTGGAGTTTACACATTCTTCCCGTGTCTGCGTGGGTTTCCTCCGGGTGCTCCAGTTTCCTCCCACAGTCTGAAAGATGTGCTGGTTAGGTGCATTGACCCGAACAGGCGCTGGAATGTGGCGACTAGGGGAATTTCACAGTAACTTCATTGCAGTGTTTATGTAAGCCTTACTTGTGACTAATAAATACACTTTACTTTATATTGGGCTGAAACTTGTGTAATGATACTTACTTTTCTATCAGCTTGTTCCAGTTCTTCTTAACAAATTCCCAAGCAAGATGATATCCTGTTGGATTTCTGCTTACTGATATAACAATAGAAGGCAGATCTTGTGTTTTGACAATATCACCTTGCAAACCTTGGTCCATTAACCTGGTTATAAGAGAAGGAAATAATTTAAGAGAAGGGACTATCAGAGATCGTAACAGAGCTATACAAAGTGATTTATACCGAAAGAGTTGAATGTTCCTACAGGTATCATCTAAATTGATCACAAAATGGACGTCTCTTTGGAAAAGAAGAGTATGTAAGATAATGTTTCCGATACAAAACTTCTCAGTATTCAGTCTCAGCTTAGCTCGAAATGTTTTTGGTGAGTTTAACTCAGTTGGCCCAAATGGCTGATTAGTGATGCAAAGCAATGCCAACAGCACAGGTTCAAATCCTGTACTGGCTGAGTTTATTCATGAAGACCCCTCGTCTTCTCAACCTTGCCCCTCACACTGAGGTGTGTTTGCTCTGCATCATAAACCAGCCAACTGAGCTTATAGACCCCATATAAAAGGATTACCTTATAAAGGAGTCTGCATTAGCAATGCTTGTCCAGAGAATTTATGATTTTCACTAAACCATGCTACTACAGGGGAGGCCTCCTGAAAATAACCAACACAATTGCCTCCATTTAAGGAAATCATTATGTTAATTTGAAATGCTCAACATAATTTACCACTGAAGTTTCTCTGTATTCTTGCTGATTGTTAGAGCACTCCTTATCTTTCTCTTCTCAGAACTAAAGAGCGTGTTTCTGTATTTCGCAAATAGAAAGTCCCATCCTTCTGTCGTCTGGGCTCCGACCGCAAAGATTGCTAATGTAACATCAGAAGGCAAGCTGTCATACAAAGAGAAAGAAAAATGTTTACAACCTTAAATTCTAATGTAAATCAAACAGACACAGAAAATCCTGCAAATACTTTGGTCAGGAAATATCAATGGAAAGAACAGACAGGTGAATAGGTAAATTTTCACTGTTGTCGCATGGTCTCCAGCTGGTAAAAAGATTCCAGAACAGTCAGAAATTCAGTCTGATTTTCATTCCATTCACGAGTGCAGCAAGATTGTCAGCAGATGCCGTGGATATAGCTGTCAGGGATTGGAAAAGGTGAGAAGGCGGGATGCGGATGACACAAAGATGAATGGGAAAGCAAATTGCGTGGAGGACACAGAGAGTCTGCAGAGAGATTTGGATAGGCTAAGTGAGTGGGCAAGGATCTGGCAGATGGAGTATAACGTTGGTAAGTGTGAGGTTATCCACTTTGGAAGGAATAATAGTAAAATGGACTATTAATTAAACGGTGAAAAATTACAACATGCTACTGTGCAGAGGGACCTGGAGGTCCTTGTGCATGAATCACAAAAACTCAGTTTGCAGGTGCAGCAGGTAATCAAGAAGGCAAATGGAATGTTGGCCTTTATCGTGAGAGGGATGGAGTATAAAAGCAGGGAGGTCATGCTGCAACTGTACAGGGTACTGGTGAGGCCGCACCTAGAGTACTGTGTACAATTTGGGTCCCCTTATTTAAGAAAGGATATATTAGCTTTGGAGGGGGTACAGAGAAGGTTCACCAGGTTGATTCCAGAGATGAGGGGGTTAGCTTATGAGGAGAGATTGAGTAGACTGGGCCTGTACTCATTGGAGTTTAGAAGGTTGAGGGGAGATCTTATAGAGACAAATAAGATAATGAGGGGGCTAGACAGGGTAGAAGCTGCAAAGTTATTTCCACTTACAATGGAAACAAGAACTAGGGGGCATAGCCTCAAAATACGGAGGAGTTAGTTTAGAACAGAGTTGAGGAGGAACTTCTTCTCCCAGAGGGTAGTGAATCTTTGGAATTCTCTGCCCAATGAAGCAGTAGAGGCTACCTCGTTAAATGTGTTTAAGTCACAGATAGATTTTTAACCATTAAGGGAATTAAGAGTTGTGGGGAGCGGGCGGGTAAGTGGAACTGAACCCACTATCAGATCAGCCATGATCTTATTGAATGGCGGAGCAGGCTTGAGGGGCTAGATGGCCTACTCCTGCTCCTATTTCTTATGTTCTTATGTTTATGATAGTGCAAAGATAGGAGGAAATAAGTTTAGTGTGGTAGGAATCACCTGGTCTAGCAGGGCAGTTTCAGTTGTGCAGTGAATCCGGAGGGGAATGTAGAAGTGGGTTACGTGGGTTGGTGAATCATGATGTATGAGACCATGGTGATGGATGGGAAAGGGAGAAAGAGGTCTCAAGAGGAGCTGATGGCAACAGTAGATCAGGAAATTGCAACCTGACATTCTGCAGCATGGTCTTGGTCCAGGAGAGATTCCACCACAACTGGATAATGATCCTTAATGTTGCATTGCAACGGTGCTCCTGTTAGTGGTTTTGATAATGGTACCAGGATCGGATTGAGAGAACACAGTGTGCTGCATGAGTTAGATTAGTGCAGGTGGTGAAATTCCCACAGCCTGTATCATGCAAACAATTTGTGTTGAAAGATCAAAAGAGAATTGGGAACCAGATGGAAAGGTTCATATGGAATTGAAAAGGCTCCCGATCAAAAAGGATTTCATAACTCGGCATTTGGAAGGCAGTGGCATAATCAGACAAAGTCAGCACGGATTTACAAAAGGGAAATCATGCTTAACGAATCTATTGGAATTTTTTGGGGATGTAACTGGTAGAGTTGACTGAGGAGAACCAGTGGATGTGGTTTATTTAGACTTCCAGAAGGCGTTCGACAAGGTCTCACATAACCGACTACTATGTAGTTAAAGCACATGGGATTGCAAGTAATGTCTTGAGGTGGCTAGAACACTGCTTAGCAGATAGGAAGCGGAATTGGCATAAATGGGTCTTTTTTTGATTGGCAGTCAGTGACTAGTGGGGTTCCACAGGGATCTGTGTTAGCACCCCAACTTTCACATTATATGTTAATGATTTGGAAGAGGGAACTGAATGTATTATCTCCAAATTTGTAGATGATACAAAGTTGGGTGGGAGGATGAGCTGTGAGGAGGCTGCACAGATGCTTCAGTTTGATTTGGACAGGCAGAGTGTGTGGATTATTGTCAGATTGTCCACTTTGGTCACAATAATAGGAAGACAGATTATTACTTGAACGGGTGTAAATTGAGAGAGGTGGATACTCAACAAGACCTTGGAGTCCTTATGCATCAGTCGCTGAAAGTAAGCGCGCAAGTATAGCAGGCAGTAAAGAAAGCAAATGGTATGTTGGCCTTCATAGCGAGAGAATTTGAGTATAGGGATAGGGATGTTTTGCTGCAATTGTATACGGTGTTGGTGAAGCCACATCTGGAGTAGTGTGTGCAGTTTTGGTGTCCTTATCTGAAGAAGGATGTCCTTGCTATAGAGGGAGTACAGTGAAGGTTTACCAGACTGATTCCTGGGATGACAGGTCTGTCATATGAGGAGAGACTAAATCGGTTAGAATTATATTCACTGGAATTTAGAAGAGTGACTGGGGATCTCAAAGAAACTTATAAAATTCCAATTGTGTTAGACAGGGTAGATTCAGAAAGAATGTTCCCAATGGTGGGGGAGTCCAGAACTAGGGGTCAAAGTTTGAGGATAAAAGGCAAACCTTTTAGAACTGAGGTAAGGAGAAATGTCTTCACCCAGAGCGTGGTGAATGTGTGGAATTCAGTACCATAGAATGTAGATGAAGCCAAAATGTTGTCTAATTTCAAGAAGAAATTAGATATAGCTCTTGGGACTAAAGGGATCGACGGATTTGGGGAGAAGGGGGGATCAGGATATTGAATTCAATGATCAGTCAAGATGAAAATGAATGGCAGAGCAGGCTGAAAGGGCCAAATAGCCTGCTCCTGCTTCTAGTTTCTATGTTTCTATGGGAGTGCGTAAGACAAAGTTAGTAAAAATGCAAACACCAAAATTAAAGGGAGTTGTTATTTAGAATGACTTTTGGCACGATTTTACCTGCCATTCACGCCACGCTCCCGCCACAGCCTGGTTGGAGAATTTGGCAGCCAAACAAATCTCCATTCACTGCAGTGGTGTGGGAAAATCCTGGCAGTGTGAATGGTGATAAGATTCCAGCCTTTATGTTTTATTTGTGAAAGTGGAACACATACCCAGGGATGATGACAGGAAGGTCTATCTAATATATTGAAAGATAGTACAATCCTGTCAATATGACTTTGGCAAGCTTCTGTTTGACTTGTCGGTAGGACAGCTCTCCCAACTTTGGTATCAGTTCCCAGGCATTAGTGAGTAGAATGTTACAGAATCATCTGGGCCAGATATACCTTTGTTGTGGCTCGATTTGATGCCTATGTCATAGATGAGTGGAGTTTTATTCTTATTTTACCTTCTGGTGGTTTGACAACAGAATCATTTACTGATCCTCCTCAGAGGGCGCTTAGTACCAACCTCAATGTACCATTGGAATCCATCCACTTCTTGAAATACTCTTCAGCCTTGTCAACACAGGGCTGGTACTTTCGAACGCAGGCAAATACCAGAAGTGAACTGCGCAGCAACCGTTCAGAAACAGTACCATCATCACTCCATGACTGCTGGTCTATCAGATTCTTCAATAAATTGACTATATACATCTGATGTAGAACAGAACAAAAGAATTTTGTTGACTACTTGAGTTATAGATGGAGCTTATCAGTTTTCTCACTGCACTATTATTGCAAGACTCTGGACCATTCACAGCATTAAGCAACATTTAAGATCTGGCTTGAGAGGTGCTCCAGTCATGTTGTACAGAACCTCCTATAAACAATAGTAAGGGAATACTCATCACATTAAACTGAAATAGTTTCAAATTCTGGCTCAAAGTGAATAGAGTGCAATTTCTCATTGACAATGGTGTTTTGAAAGCAAACATTTGCAAACATTATATAAAAGCAAAAATGGGGTTGTTGGATTCCCATTCAAGGCATGTCTGAAAATTAAATCTGGGAGATAAAAGCTGGCCAGAGTCTATTCCAGAATTTCTTTAGTTAGTTGTTCAATTTTGCGATGATATGTGAACAACTGGCAATCCCCCATCCTCTCCCAGTCCAATCCAACTGTATCTAAAATGAAAAGCTCAATAGAGAAGTGTCGCGCTTGGAAAATGACACTGCTATAATATATACTAAAAGAACAAAATGATTTTGAAGCATTGCTTTGGTCTAACCGAACAGTATGTTACCAAATAGATCGAACTGTGTCAATGTATTTTTTAACATGGAAACACCAAATTATTTTTCTCAAAATTCATTAGCTTGAAGATGACAGAAAATTGGACACTTAGGATGATATAAAATGAGCCAATATACTCTCAAGGTGGAGAAAAGCTACATAGCAAGATATTATTTTTAAAATCAAGTTGTATGTATTTATTCTTACTCAGGTGACGGTCCAGCTACACTCTGTATTACATGCTAATTGCATCATTGTAGCACCTGCTCACAAAGTATTCACAACTACTAGTTTGGCTTGGTTTTGGTTAGGTTAGCTATTAGTGATCAGCCATTCCTCGGCAGAGGGCAGAATTTCAAGGAGGTGATACGAAATGGGCCCTATGGGCAGTAATTCTGTCTGAAGAGGGGAAACTCCGCTGCCCTACTGCCCATCACTACAGGAACAGCAACCTATGCCAATGCTGCACATGACCAGGTGAGATAGTCTATATCCAACAACACAACTTGTTTTAGCCTGACACTCCAAAATACTCCAAATCTCAACCATATTACACTAATAAAGTGTGTAATATATATATGTATAAAAAACAACAGATAAATTATATATGTATAATAACAGGCAAGGCAATGTAGGGCACCTCTACCAGGTTTCCAATTGCAGTAAATTAAACTAGATCGCCCATAGTAAAAAATGCATGGCAGTTTCACCCTACCGGGAACTCCATTAACATTGTGCCAAGGCATAACATTGGAAGCACCCACCTCAAAAAGGCAGGAACTTTACTTAAACACTGATAAGAGTGGGCATCATCTCCTAATGTTCAGGCCTAGATTTTACAGTCTCTGGATTGTCAAAGGCCATACATGCCGGCACAGATACTGTGGGGATTGTCTGGGAAGTATGCATTTCCAGAAACCCAGAAGTAAGGGCTTCCTGGATATCCTGGTGAAATTGACAGAAGGACAGCTTAAACTTTTGCCTGTAAAATGATGAACATCATGGGGCTGAGGCACTGCTCGAAACTAACATATCTCATGGATCTTGTCCTTCTGACCTCCTTTTACCGACCGAGTTCCTCAATACCTGGGAAACATGGCCTCCATAAAAACTGCTAAAATAGTGGAGGGCTGAGGTTTTGAATGGTTTCACTGACAAGTCCTTCATAGTATCAAAGGACATCATTACTAAATTGCACAAGAAAAATAAACATTATTTCAAAGTTGTTCTTTACTGACAGTCGGTGCCCCATTACACAGAACCACATCGTCACTGTAATGAATTGTACCTTCATTTTATTTTCAACTTCCACCATTTCTCTCTTCTCCATAAGCTTATAAATGGGTATGAGCTCATTCATGCCTTGGAACACTGGAATGGTGTTGACTTCATTCTTCAGATATAGCGTCAAGTCAAGGGCTTTGTCCAGAGGCAGCTTCCCTATACTAATTGACACAAAAGTTAACAAGTTAGGGTGTTGTGGTAGCCATTTCTATGCAGTATGATTCACAGTTATGATGAACTTTTGCTGTCTAAACAATTGCTGAGATGATTTGATAGACATAACTATGGCGTCATGTGGAAGGGGCGGCAAAAGCCAAGCAACAAATGCCAAGTGTAAGATGATGTGGAGATGCCGGCGTTGGACTGGGGTGGGCACAGTAAGAAGTCTCACAACACCAGGTTAAAGTCCAACAGGTTTATTTGGAATCACGAGCGCTGACTCACCTGATGAAGGGGCAGTGCTCCAAAAGCTCATGATTCCAAATAAACCTGTTGGACTTTAACCTGGTGAAGTGTAAGATGAGCATTGCTTTATTGATCTTCACTTGTTGTCAAATAACAGGATAAAAAAACACAGCAGGTCATGCAATACCTGTTCCTTTCTCCACAATGTTGCCCGACACACTGAGCAAATCCAGCATTTTCTATTCTTGTATTAAGTTTCCAGCATCTGCAGCATTTTGCTTTTTGTTAAACTACAGAATTAACTTAGGACCTTTCTAGTCACTCAGCATCACACACTGTACTTACTTACTGAGCACCAGAGAATCATTCAGGCTGCATTTGCCCAGTTGGCCACTGCAGTGCCAAAATGCAGCATTACATGCTTAAATGTGACAGTTTCACCAAGCTTCACCAGCGCACGGAAATCAGAGGATAGAAAATGCCATTTGGCCTGTAAGAACTCATAAGTTAATCAAAGTGCTTTCCTCATCAATAAGATACTAGGCACTGATTTTATCAGGTAAATTACAATAGAGTGGAAATTGCTGTTTGTGCAATATAATGGATGGAAACCACAGAAAAGAGCTTGCACCATACTAGGTAAATAAATAATCCATGAATAAGAAGTATTTATCAATCTCAACATGGTTATATCATGAACAATAAAGCTTCTATGCATTTTTTCCTCATTTGCAATATGCTTTGATTTATTCTGTGACATGGTACAGATTAATATATGTATTAGTTTATTCTTAAAGCTGTTCTCTATGCAGTAGTCATTTTCAGGACTAAATTTCATTCTAACACGTGCATTATTACTTTGGAGCAAACACCACTCAATCGAGTGATTTTCATTTGTGAAATGACTTGTGAAAGCCAGAGTCTTAATGCAGTAAAGACCCTGATTGTAGTTTCACAAGACACATGGGCAGAGTTTGTAGCATGAACCTCTGCCCTTCTGTACTGACATTCCAATCAGAAAATGGCCAGAACACTTACAAAATTGGCCACATCTCACCTTAGTTAATGCACCCTTCTCCGTTCTGCTAATGTCTCAGCTAGCCAACATTCCTGAGGGTCTAAAACAGTCAGCTGCAACAGAATCCTTGTTTGGTATCTACAGCTTTGCCTGACAAATTCTAATGAAATAATTCAAAATCAGAGCAGCTCATTACCATCAGAACAGATGGCTGCTCAAAGGCCAAAACTGACTCAAAATATTCATTCCCATATTACTACTTCGACAGCACCTTCCAAACCCACACCTCAACCACCGAGAAGGATAAGGGGCAGAATTTTTCCATTTCTGTATAGAGTGCTGGCTGTGGCAAGAAAACCAGTGTACAACTCACCGGCTACACTGATGATTTTTCTTACCACACTGTGCAGCAATCTGCACAAGAAAATGGAAGTGTGACCCAGGTCATCACACTGGCAGGGCAGGGAAAGTGTGGGAGGGTGGAAATCAGAAGACAAGAGCTTGCTGGTGAGATTCTTGTTTTTCAGCTCTTGTGGGATTTTGTGTCCGTGTTGCCATTTGAGCTTGTGGCGAACTCCAGAGTAAAATGCCCCCAAGGACTGCAGGCGTATGGATCATTGCCACCAAGGGCCCCTCCAAGCCATCCTGACTTGAGATTATATCACAGTTGCTTCACTGTCACTGGGTCAGAAGCCTGGAACTCCTTCCTAACAGCACTCTGGGTTAATCTACATCAGATGGATGGCAGCGGTTGAAGAGGCAGCTCACCCCCACACTTTGAGGGCAATTAGAGATCAGCAACAACTGCCGCCCTTACCAGTGGTGTTCAAACCCCATGAAAGAATAAAGCAACTAAATAGGTTTAATTTGGTTTTTTTTACGCATTATTATGCAGCATTGCAACTAACTTAGATCGAACATCACTGTAACCAAATGCTTCAGAGTTGACCTGGAGTATAAGGGATTAGAGAAACTGTGCTAGGTACCAACAAACATGACACAGATTTCTTAGTGAAGTTGCACAGCCCAGCGATGATCTCCGTAGCAAATAATCCACCAATGTTCAGGCACAGTATGGCTACTCGGTGAGGTAACCGAAAGCTCTGTTTACTTCACCATGATTCCCCATGAGAAAAAAAGAAAAGACTTGGGCTGGGATTTTTGGCCCTGTCATGGTGGGACCCACAACTGGAGATTCAGCAACCCCGCCAACATTCCATTGACTTTTGGCAGGACTGGATGATCCTGGCAATGGGCAGTTCTGGAAAATCCTATGCTTGGTAAAACAAAACCAAACATGAAGTAGCCTCACGAGAACTTATTCAGATACATTCCCAAAATTCAGCGAACAATAGAAACAGGCCACTATGCCTAAAATGTCCAGTATGTTCTACATTAGCAGTAATCCTAAATTATCTGGCCACCATGACATCATTTTAACTCACTTTTCTTCACCACCCATCGAACATAGTGAAGATTTAAACGACACATAACTCGAGTAAATTTTACACTGTCATTATCTTTACCACAGTAAGAAGTTTAACAACACCAGGTTAAAGTCCAACAGGTTTATTTGGTAGCAAAAGCCACACAAGCTTTCGAGGCTCTAAGCCCCTTCTTCAGGTGAGTGGGAATTCTGTTCACAAACAGAATTTATAAAGACACAGACTCAATTTACATGAATAATGGTTGGAATGCGAATGCTTACAACTAATCCAGTCTTTAAGAAACAAAACAATGGGAGTGGAGAGAGCATCAAGACAGGCTAAAATGATGTGTATTGTCTCCAGACAAGACAGCCAGTGAAACTCTGCAGGTCCACGCAACTGTGGGAGTTACAAATATTGTGACATGAACCCAATATCCCGGTTGAGGCCGTCCTTGTGTGTGCGGAACTTGGCTATCAGTTTCTGCTCAGCGACTCTGCGCTGTCGTGTGTCGCGAAGGCCGCCTTGGAGAACGCTTACCCGAATATCAGAGGCCGAATGCCCGTGACCGCTGAAGTGCTCCCCAACAGGAAGAGAACAGTCTTGCCTGGTGATTGTCGAGCGGTGTTCATTCATCCGTTGTCGCAGCGTCTGCATAGTTTCCCCAATGTACCATGCCTCGGGACATCCTTTCTGCAAGAAAGGATGTCCCGAGGCATGGTACATTGGGGAAACTATGCAGACGCTGCGATAACGGATGAATGAACACCGCTCGACAATCACCAGGCAAGACTGTTCTCTTCTTGTTGGGGAGCACTTCAGCGGTCACGGGCATTCGGCCTCTGATATTCGGGTAAGCGTTCTCCAAGGCGGCCTTCGCGACACACGACAGCGCAGAGTCGCTGAGCAGAAACTGATAGCCAAGTTCCGCACACACAAGGACGGCCTCAACCGGGATATTGGGTTCATGTCACACTATTTGTAACTCCCACAGTTGCGTGGACCTGCAGAGTTTCACTGGCTGTCTTGTCTGGAGACAATACACATCTTTTTAGCCTGTCTTGATGCTCTCTCCACTCCCATTGTTTTGTTTCTTAAAGACTGGATTAGTTGTAAGCATTCGCATTCCAACCATTATTCATGTAAATTGAGTCTGTGTCTTTATAAATTCTGTTTGTGAACAGAATTCCCACTCACCTGAAGAAGGGGCTTAGAGCCTCGAAAGCTTGTGTGGCTTTTGCTACCAAATAAACCTGTTGGACTTTAACCTGGTGTTGTTAAACTTCTTACTGTGTTTACCCCAGTCCAACGCCGGCATCTCCACATCATTATCTTTACCAACCAGGATGCCTGAGCTGAACATACTACGAAAGCTTTCCTTGTGAATCTCCTTTCGAAGCAAATGGAAACTAGATGAAAAGCAATTACATTCCTTACCTCACAAGCTGGAAGGCATTGTTTATCAGGTTAGCTCGGTCATTGCTGCTAAGGACTGTGTGATTTCCTCTCAGTAGTTTGATTAAGATATCCCATCCATCATTTTCATAATGCACAATGTAATAGCCATTCATATCCACATTGAACTTTATCCAGTTCACTTCCTCCGGAAGAGTGATAGCATCTGAATGAAAGAGAAATCAAATCAAAACCTTCCTACAGAACAAGTCTAGCAACACAATAAATCAAAGGCACTTTTAAAGAAACATTATCAATTTTGTGAGCCTCTATAGATCACATTTAGAAGCTTAATTTTTTAATAAAATCTGGTCTTGTGTGATGATAGTAGTGCAATTGATATAGTTTTTCTTTTTAAGGGGAATGTTTAAATGTTCAAGTTTATTCTACAGGCAGTCAGTATGTCTGGAGGGAATGCAGCTCTGATTTTGTGAGAGCAAGATAATTATTCGTTGCAACTTTACAAGTGTTAATTTTAAGTAGACCTAATGGACTTCTGTTTACTTAAGTTCCCCTGGGATTTCTGATCAGAGTGATTGACAGGGTCATGTGGTCTGGATGCAGAATGGTTCTGCTGCAGAGAAAAAAAGCTTTTGCAGAAAGTAGTCAGTTGAGGCCTGGTTGAAGTTAGAAGGATTTTCAGGCTTCTGGAACTCTATCTCACTCAACTCAATGTCTGGCTCCAGTGACAATCTTCACTAGGGATTGGATGTAATCCCAGCAGAGGACACCTTACCCATAGGCACAGCTGGGACCAAACAGCTGCCGCCCATTTAGTTAGCTGGCAGCTCTCTTGAGATGGAATTTCTTCCCCAATATGTCAGCTGTTAAACTGCTATGCAGCAAGCCAACAGAGAGGGGGTGGACTTGCCGCCAACATTTAGGCTGGGAGTGGATGACAGGGACCCCAGCACAGTGTAAAATTCTACCGTTGATCTGTAGAATGTTTTTACTTTTCTGAACTATGATACTGCGTGCAGTACACAGGGCATTGCAGACATCATTTGCTGACTATACATTGAGATTCTTGCACAGTTCAGTACAATTTGGAGGTCTTAATCACTGGGCAGCATGGTGGTACAGTGGTTAGCACTGCCTCACTGCTCCAGGGACCCGGGTTCGATTCCTGGCTTCGGTCACTGTCTGTGCGGAGTCTGTACGTTCTCCCTATATCTGCGTGGATTTCCTCCAGGTGCTCCAGTTTCCTCCCACAGTCCGAAAGACGTGCGATTTAGGTGCATTGGCCATGCAAAATTCTCCCTCAGTGTACCCGAACAGGTGCCGGAGTGTTGCAACTAAGGGATTTTCACAGTAACTTCAATGCACTGTTGATGTAAGGCTACTTGTGACACTAATAAATAAACATTAAACCTTTAACATAGCCAGTTTTTCCTGAAAATATAAATCAGACAGGAGGAGTGGGATAAGGGAAAGGTCACAAAGTATTATTTTCCAATTGTTAAAACATCTAGCGGAGTGACTGAGATCAGGAAGGTTTAAAATGTTATCCCCATCTGTGTGCAGTTAGGTGACTTTAGCTAAGATCAGGGTAGGGTTGCTACACAAATCAGCCAGGATTCTTATTGCTGACTGGTATCTAGTGATCTCTCCTGGGAGAGCATGCATGTGAATATCAATCAAGATCTATTTCGCTCTGATGCCATTTGCTCCGGATATCTCTGCAAGCACAGCCTAGATGCGTGTTCCAACTGTAAATGAATGAGATAAGAGAATAATTTGCAAATGGAATGATTAAGTTGTTAAAATGCAAATTTGTAAATGGAATATCGTTTATTGCAAGGGGAATAGAATATAAAAATAGGGATGCTTTGCTGTAGTTTGTTGTAGGGTGTTGGTGAGATCACATCTGGAATACTATGTACAGTATTGGTCTCCTTATTTAAGAAAAGGAGATAAGTGCATTAGAAGTAGTTCAGAGAAAGACAACTTGACTGATATCTGGGATGGGGGTTTATCTTGTGAGGATTGGCTGGACAGGTTGGGATTATATCTTCTGTAGTTCAGAAGAATGAGAGGTGATCTTATTGAAACATATAAGATTCTGAGGGGATGTGATAGGATGCAAGCTGAAAGGATGTTTCCCTTGTGGGAGAAACTAGGGATGGGATTTTCCAGCCATTCTCACCCCAAGACTGGAAAATCCCGTCGAAGGTCAATGGACCTTTGCATGGTCCATGTCCTGCATGCTAAGATTCCTGTGACGGGCGGGACTGGAAAATTCTGCCCTAGAACTAGAAGACACAGTTTCAAAATAAGGGATCTCCTTTTTAAGATGGAGGTGAGAAGAATATTTTTCCCTCAGAGAGTTGTGAATCTTTGGAAGTCACTTCCCCAGTGAGCACTGAAGGCAGGGTGATTAAATATTTTTAAGGTAGAGGAAGACAGATCCTCAGATAACAAATGGGTCAAAGGGGCCCTGGGCGGCAAGGTAGCACAGTGGTTAGCACTGCTGCCTCGTAGCACCAGGGACCCGGGTTCAATTTCAACCTCGGGTCACTGTCTGTGTGGAGTTTGCACGTTCTCCTTGTGTCTGCATTGGTTTCCTCCGGGTGCTCCGGTTTCCTCCTACAGTCCAAAAATGTGTGTGTTAGGTTGATTGGCCATGATAAATTGACCCTTAGTGTCAGGGGATTGGCAGGGTAAATATGTGGGATTGCGGAGGTAGGGCCTGGGTGGGATTATGGTTGGTGCAGACTCGATGGGTCAAATGGCCTCCTTCTGCACTGTAGGGATTCTATGATTCTATGTTATCAGGGAGTCAAAGATTATCAGGAAAAGGCAAAGTGTGGAATTGAGGCCACAATCAGATCAGCCATGAACTTATTGAATGGCGGAGCAGGCTCGAGGGGCCAAACTGCCTACTCTGTTCCCAATTCATATATTCGTATTTTTGTATGTTAAATTGGTGGAAAAGGATTGAAAAAATACACCTTTGCTCATTCCTAATATTTACAGAATATTTAATGCCTCTTTTAAAGCACGTTGAGTGTGCGTGCATCAGTGCATTGACTCATCATCCTATCGGCAATATGAGATAACATTAATTGTTGAGAAGTTCAAATCACGTTAAAACATGATAAATGTCATTTACCTTTTTCAGTCCTCATCAAGTGCCGCTGGATGGTTTGGGAATGGCTTGTAATGTAAGTTAGTGGAATTTGCCACAGATAACTACAAAAGAAACACAATAAAATGATCATTTTTTTCCAGGTCACATTATGGGCCTGATTTTACCATTTTGAGTCTGAGTGCCGAATCCGGGCGTCAAATAGATCCGAGCCTGGAATCCTCTTTCCAGTGCGCCCATACGCGTTTTGCCGGCTCCGGTCCGATTTGCGCTGTGGGCGGGGCTTAGCGCTGGCGGACCGATCGGAGCTCTGAACTGCGCATGCGCAGTTCGAAAAAAAATCTGAGAGCGCGCCCGGGCGTGAAAGGAAAAAAAGCAGAAAGCGGAGAGAGCGGCTCTCTGATGGTCATCCTCTGGTCGGGGGACAGAGGGCGAGGGGGATGGGACCCAGATCATCCTCTGGTTGGAGGGGTTCCGCTGCCAGTCTGCGGCCGATCGGTGGGGAGGGAGGGGGCAGGGGATTCCGCCGCCACTCTGCGGGCGATCCCTCCTCCCCACCGGAGGAACAAATCCCTCCTGCCGGAGTGGACGTGCGGCCATGCCATCCCACAAAACCTTCAGGATGAAGCGATTCCTCGCTAAGAAGATGAAGCAGAACCGGCCGATTCCACAGTGGATCCGCATGAAAACCGGCTACAAGATCAGCACAAGTCCAAGAGGAGACACTGGAGAAGGAGCAAGCTGGGCCTGTAAAGGGATACACCATCACTGGTACACTACCAGCCACAGCCATCTCTCCTGCTCTCTTGCCCCTGCAGGGAAGAGTAATCTGTGCAAGATGCAAGATAAGGGCTCGTGGAATTGGGATCATATGGATGGAGGATTGGTTAACAGAGAGTAGGGTTGAACAGTGTAATAAGTTGGCAGGGTTTCACTAGTCAAGTACCACAAGAATCTGTGCTGGGGCCTCAGCTATTTACAATCTATACCAATGTCTTAGACAAAGAGCCTGAAAGTGAAGTATCCAAGTTTGCTGATGATAGAAATTTAAGTGGTGCTGTAAGGTGTGAGGGGCAGAAGAAGAGGTTGAACAGAGCTATAGACAAGTTAAGTAACTGGACAATAAGGTAGCAGACAAAGACTAATGTTGAGAAGTGTGAAGTTTTTGGTAGTAAGAATAGAAAAGCAGAGTACCTTTCAAAGGCTTGAAACCAATGGAAGTCGTTGTTCAGAAAGACTTGGGTGTACTCGCACAAGGGATGGAGAAAATTGCATCAGAGGGTTATCTTATGATGAGAGGCTGAGAAAATTGGGCTGATACTCTGGAGTTTAGAGGAATGCGAGGTGAAACAACTGAAATATAACAAGATTCTGAAGGAGCTTGACAAGGAGAGTCTGAGAAGGTGAGGATTGTATTCATTGGAGTTTAGAAGAGTGAGAGGGTATCTCATAGAAACTTATAAAATTCTAACAGGATTGGAAAGGGTAACTTCAGAAAGAATGTTCCTGATGGTGAGGGGTCCAGAATAGGGGATCATAATTTGAGGCTAAGGGATAAACGTTTTAGGACTGAGGTGAGGAGAAATGTCTTCACCTAGAGAGTGGTGAATCTGTGGAATTCACTCCACAGAAAGTAGTTGAGGCCAAAACATTGTGTGATTTCAAGAAGAAATTAGATATAGCTCTTGGAGCTAAATAGATCAAGGGATATTGGGCAGGGGGAGGGGGGGATCAAGATATGGAATTTGATGATCAGCTATGATCAAAATAAACGGCGGAGTAGGCTCAACAGGCCGGATGACCTACTCCTGCTTCTATTTTCTATGTTTCTGAGGTTGTTTCCCCAGCTGGGGAATCTAGGATCGGGGGGGGGCACAGTTCAGGATAAAGAGATGAGGAATAATGTCTTCAATCAGAGGGTTGGGAATCTTTGAAATTGTCAATCCCCAGCCACTGAGTGTTGCATTGTTGAATATATTTAAGGCTGAGATAGATTGATCTTTGGTCTCAGGGAATCAAGAGGTATAGGGAGCAGAAAAAGGAGTTGAGGTAGAAGATCAGCACAGCTGAATTGAATGGCAGAGCTGACTTGAGGAGATGTATGGTCTACTCTTCCTCATATTTCAGATGTTCTTCCCAGGGTAGGGGCAACACTTGCATTTGTACAGCATTTTATCACATCCTTAGAATGTCATAAAGTGTTTCACCATCCAATGATTTATTTACAGGTGTGACTGGGCAGGAATTGCCAGAGATTTTAAATTTAATGTTTCTTTATTAGTGTCACAAGTAGGCTTACATTAACACTGCAATGAAGTTCCTGTGAAAGTCCCTTGATCGCCACACTCCGGGGCCTGTTCAGGTACATTGAGGGTGAATTTTGCATGGCCAATACATCTAACCAGCACGTCTTTCAGACTGTGGGAGGAAACCGGAGCACCCGGAGGAAACCCACGCAGACAAGAGGAGAATATGCAGACTCCACGCAGAGGGACTCAAGCCGGGATTTGAACCCGGGTCCCTGGTGCTATGAGGCAGCAGTGCTAACCACTGTGCCACTGTATAAATGGTAATACAGTGCTTAGTGCTCTATAAACAATAAGCGATACGAGTGATCAATCTGATTTTGTTTGAGAAAGAAAGTATGTGGCCGGCTGAATTCCCTCTGCTTCTTCAAACGCTGCCACAGGGTCTTACACTCCTATCGAAATTGACAGACTGAACTCACTTTTCATTTGAAAGACTGCGCCTTTGGAAAGACAACAGCCCCTTCAGGACTGCACCTAAGTGTCAGCTTAGATTGTGTGCTCAAATGCTGGAGCGACGTTTGAACTCACATTACTCAGGCAAATTGCACCTCTTAAAACAGCAGACAGATGAGAGCTATATAAATACAAGAACCATCATCTTCTAAGGTTTAATTCATTATGCACTCTCTCCAGTTCAAATAATAAATTCTACTTCCCGCGTCAAACCTTCTGGCTGAGCTGGGTGTGATTGCCAATTTACAGTTAAACGATGGAAAGTTTTGAGCTGTGATTTCATGTCCACTGGGAGATGAATTAAGATTGATCACATTCATTTTACATTGGTGTTTTTTTTAAAAATGAGTGGAAAGAGAAAACAGAAAGAGGAAACCTTTGTTACACCTGCCTGGATTTGATTCAAACACAAGAGCCAAGCTGAAAAGGCAATGTGTTAAACCACACCACTGTGCAGAACTTTTGTATGATTGTTTATTATGGTTTTAACATTTGACAATAAAGTTCAGTTTTTGCTTCAAATTTAATGCCGTCCAGACCCAAAGAATTCTTGTAGTCAAATCACCTGTAGTCAACAAGCTTTTGTCTACAAACGGACAGGCGAAAGATCAGTTGCAAGGCGTGGAGTGGGTAAATTTAAAAGATAATTAGAAATATTACCTTGCAGATTCTGAATTTGGATCTTGGAAATGAGAACCTTTTTGATAATGCTCCTGCTGTAATAGTACTTGTCTTCCTTTCATTGTAACAGTAACCAGTGGGAATCCCTTCTGAAGTGTCCAGGTGTTCATCACTGCTTTTACATCAAGGACATCTTCCATAAACCATTGCTGCAAAATGAAGATAAAAACACTAAATTGAAATGCTTTACACAGTGTCAATTACTTATGACTAAAATTGTCATTTCCCTCTTCTTGGTTACGATTGAATCTCACAATACATTACATACTATACTGCCATCTTTCATTTTCCCTAGGTACTGCACATAAAATAGCTTCATACAGTCCACTTAATTCAAATTATTTGATAACTCATTCTTTTCTACTAAATTCCTACATTATCTTATTTATATTGTTTAATTCAAATTATTTGGAGTTTATAATTGTGCTTTCTCATGTGTCTTTGTTCAGTTTTCTTGTTCCTTTACTGCTTTTTTCAGCAATATCAGTCAATGCTTCCAATGAAGTGTTCTCAGGCATTACTAATCTTTAGGTTTTTTTTGCTTGCACTGTCATTTTGTCCTGTTATACGGAATAACAATCTTGAATTGCACAGTAATGGAATGGAATGAATGCATTTCCAGAAATAATATTCGGTAAAGCCTTCATAATTAACTAGGGAATTATTTTGAGGGCATTGTCTAGTTAAAGTTGGGCACAAAACGATCATTAAAAATGAATCCTGAAAGGGCTGCTTCACTGGTTTCACTGAGCATTTGTGCACTGATCCAATTTTTTATGTGTGTTTTATCGCAGCAATTTCATCAATGTCTTATTGTATATTTGTACAGTGCATTGTTGGCATTCCTGCCTCACCCCCTGACTTCAGCTCTTTTGTCCATGTTTGGACCAAGGCTGAGATGAGGTCAGCAGCCTAGTGACCTTAGCAGGACCCAAACTGAGCATTAATGAACATAAGAATATAAAAACTAGGACACTACTTTTACATTCTATTCCTTTAGCAATAAAAGCCAAGATTCCAATTGCCTTCTATTTTAGCTGCTGCACCTGCATACTAGCTTTCTGCAATTCATGCACGAGGACATCCACGTCCCTCTGCACTGAAGCACTCCGAAGTTTCTCGCCATTTAGGTAATAATTTGCCTTATCCATGATAAACAGTATATGTCAAATTTTGCCCTATTCACTTAACGTATCCATGTCCATTTTTAAATTTCTTATTTCATTATCTCAACTTGCTATCCCACCTATTTTAGTGTCATCTGCAAATGTGGCTATGGTACCTACTATCCCTGCATCCAAGGACCAAACCTTGTGGCACCACACTAGTTGCATCTTGCCAACCAGAAACAAGTTGTGTAAGTGCTACTTGATGACACTTTTGATGACGCTCTTCCATTATTTTGCTAATGATTACTGATGGGCAGTGACTGGCCGAATGCGTTCAATCTGCTTTCTGTGGGTCGGACATGCCTGGACCATTTTCCACATTCTTATTCTTTCATGGGATGGCAAGGGCAGCATTTGTTGCTGTACCCTAATTACCCTCGAGAAGGTGGTGATGAGCCGCCTTCCTGAACTGCTGCAGTCGGACAGATGCCATTGCTGCAGTTGTACTAGAACAGCTTGGCTAGGGCTGTACTTAGTCTGGGAGCGAAGTCTCCGATACTATTGTTGGAACTTTGTCAGGGCTCATAGCTTTTGCCTTCAGCCATTTCTTGATATCATCTGGAGTGAATTGAACTGGCTGAAGACTGACATCTGTGAAACTGGGAACCTCTTTCTGCTGAAGATTGTTGCAAATCCTTCAGCCTTGCTGTTTGCATTGAGGTGCTGGGCATCCCCATTGTTGCGGATATTGTGGAGCCTCCTCCTTTGCTTAGTTGCTTAATTGTCCAGCACCATACAGGACTGGATTTGGCAAAACTGAAGAACTTTGATCTGACCCGTTGATTGTGTGATTGTTTATTCCTTCTGCTGGTTGGTGTGCTGCGTTGACACCTCATTTTTAGGTATGCCTTGTGCTGGTCTTGGTATGCTCTTCTGCACTCCTCAACAAACCAGGGTTGATTCGTTGGCTTGCTGGGAATGGTAGAGTCAGGGATTTGCCGTGCCATGAGGTTATAGATTGTGGTTGAGTGCAATTCTGTTGCTGCTGATGGCCCACAGCACCTTATGGATGCTCAGTCTTGAGTTGCTAGATCTGCTGTTAATCTATCCCATGCAGTACTATGGTAGTGCCACACAACATGATGGCGGGCATCCTTGGTGGGATGATGTGATTCTGACTTCACAAGGACTGTGTGACAGTCACTCCTACCAATACTGTCACGGATAGATGCATCTGTGACAGGGAGATGGGTGATGGCAAGCTCAAGTAAGATTTTCCTTTTTGTTGATTCACCACCTTCCAAAGTTCCAGTCTGATTGCTATGTCCTTCTGAACTCAGTCACCTCAGTCAGTCAAATCACTCTTGCCATTGGGCAATGAAATTCCCCCATCCAGAGTGCAGTCTGTGTCCTTGCCACCCTAAGTCCCTTCTTCCAAGTGATGCTCAACATCAATGAGTACGAACTAATCAGTAGGCAGTTTCCTTGCCCATGTTTGACCCAATGCCATAAGGATTTCTAGGGCAACTCCCTTCTCACCGTATATCACTGTCACCTCTGGTATGCCAGAGATGGCTGGGGAGTCCTCTGGGTCATTGGTTGTAAGGTATGCTGCGGTGAGTATTTGTGTCAGGCTGTTGCTTAACAAACCTGTGGGACAGCTCTCCCAATTTTGGCACAAGCCACCAGATGTTTAGGAGGTCTTAATACGGAGAGTAGGGTGTGAGGTATAATTTGTGGTTCCTAGGCCTGATGCCAGATGCTTTGCCCAATTTCATTCACTTCACCTTTACTGTGGTGGTTTGGTTCTGTGCAGCTTGCTAGACCACTTCAGAGGCCAGTTCAGAATAAACCAGATCAGGTAGGGATGGCAAATTTCCTTTTCCTAAAGGGCATTTGTAAACCAAATGGGTTTTTAATGACAATCTGAGGAAGCTTGTTTTAAGCTCCAGATTAATTAATTAATTAAATTTAAATTCCACCAGCTACCCTGTGAGGATTTGAATTTGCGAACCCAGACCATTAGTCTGAGCCTCCGGGTTAAAGGTACTTCCTTTGTTGAATGGTACAAAGGTAAAACTGTCTGGATTATTTATGGTGATGGGTTTTATTCAGAAAAATGTGCAATATACTCTAAGAAACTGGAAAAAATAAATTAATTTGAAAGTGGAGAGGTGCAAAAAATAAAGTATTTCGGAGTACACAGAACATAATTTTTAGAAATAATAATTGAAATATATTTTACAGTTGGACATAAAACTCAGACTTTTCAGTAACCAATTATATTTCAAACCTTCAACTTCCTAAAATAATTTATAAATAACACCAACAATTTGGATTTTAAAAAAATGTGATCTTACAGAACCAGGAGGCAGCTCTGACTTTTTTAAGCAAAACTGTTGTTCATTTAGTCTGCTTCCATGTGTATCATCTGACGGACAAATCTAGAAAAATAAACAACGGGATGTACTTTTAGTCAATTGTTTAAATGTGAAATTATTTAAATTATAAGAAAATTAAACAACTGTAAATATAAGATTGCCCTTCTGCAAGGATCATTGTAAAATGGCACAACTCTGCTGCCCGTAATTTGCATCAATTTCCCACTGTCCATCCCGTTTGCTCACTCACTGATCTGCATTGGTTCCTAGGCAGCCAGTGCCTCAATTTTCAAATTCTCATCCATGGTTTTAAATCCTTCCAGGGCCTTGCCCTTCCCTTTCACTGTCAGCTCCCCCAGCCTTACAATCCTCGGAGAACCCTATGCTTCATCAACTCTGGCATCTTATGCATGGTAAGAAGTTTAACAACACCAGGTTAAAGTCCAACAGGTTTATTTGGTAGCAAAAGCCACACAAGCTTTCGGAGCTCCAAGCCTCTTCTTCAGGTGAGTGGGAATTCTGTTCACAAACAGGGCATATAATTATGCATGGCCCACATACTTTGTCTGCATCACTGGTAGCTATGCCTTTAGCCACCTAGGCCCTAACCTCTGGTATTCCCTCACTAAACTTCTCTGCATTTCTCTCACCTTGTCCTTCTTTAAGACATTGCTTAAAAAATGGAGCTCTTTGACCAAGGTTTTAATCACCTCCTTAATCACCTTCTATAGATCAAGAACAATCTCTCTATTGTGGACTCTATTCGACTTCGTATCGTGAGGAGCACTTTGGCAAAAGTACGTGCTGAACTCTAAAAGTCCAAATAATTCATCCATGTAATATTGGCACTTCCCTCTCTATAGTTATTGATAAAGTCAATCATTGGATATTTAACTAGCTCTTGCTTAAAAAAACTAACATGGCCCCACCATCTCAGTTAAACTAGTTCCCAGCCCTGCCAATTGGTGGCTCCTCCTCAAAGGTCTGCACACACGCACTGCCAGACCTGCTGGCTGTATTCAACATTTTCTGTTTTTATTTAACCTTTACTGTCTTACGTTTTGGTAGTTAAGGTTCTGTATAAAAAAGCCTGGTGCACAACACAAAACATTTTCCATGAGAAGCTGATACCAGACCAATTATCTCTCTCAAAGATGAAAACTAATAAAGGAAATAGAGAAATTCCTGCTGATCAACGAGGGTGGGGTGCTCTGACATAATATTATCCCTTCTGTAATTTAAATAAAGCTACCTTTTTAAAAAATAATTTTTAACCTGCTTCAAGCTGCAGTTTAACTGATGCAAGGGTCCTTAATGTTATTTTCTACCGGGAACTTAGATTTTCTTTCATCCATCTTGATATCACCAACTAATTTTTCTTTCACCTATCTTGGGGTCACTAACTTGGATTACCACAAAAGCAAATTTAATTGACTTGCTCATAAATTGCCAGCACTTCAAATTTTCAGTTGTAACCTTCTTATTCAGAAGATACCAAGCAGAGGATCTAACTGTTTCCCCACAGAAGGCAAAAAATCAATCAGAGGTCAAGACATGACAGTGCCATGCAGCTAACAACATTGATATAGCCACTGGGTAACAGTGACTGGTATATAGAATAAAATAAGCCAAAAAGGCACATCCAAGATGACTAATAATTTATGGAGTAATTAATACAAACTGTTCAAAAACATTTTACAATATATTTGGTGATTTACACCAGTCTATCACTCGATTACAATAATTCCATCCATTACTATCTTTGACCAAAGAGATGTGGCATTTGGGAACAATCATGATTGCTCTCAATAATTCTGCTTCGAGGGTTCAAAGAGGGTGAATGGCATAAAACAGTTGATATGAATAATCACCCAACCAGGAGTGTATTAACAAAAATGATTTTACATGTTGGAATACTTGAGCTTACATTGGTCAGGCTGTCCCACAAATCCTCATTTTTTGCATTTCCATAACTATATTGCCGTAGGTAGTTAATAATGCCAGCTTTAAAAACATCTTCCGTCAGGTAGTCCATCAGCATGTTCAGAATGCAAGCTCCCTGCAATTCAGACCAATCAAACATTGTAACATTAAATCTCTTACATTACAACATTGCTGCATTGTCAAAGACAGTGAAGGATATTCAATTAATCTTACACTCTGCATTTATTGCAAACATATTAATGTCAAGTTGTGGCGTTAGCAATATCATCGAGTCCCTTAATTCCTGATCTTAATGGAAATCACCAAGTTTAATTATTCTATCACAAATCAAATTTTTGCAAATAAGCCAAAACGCTTGGTTAAGAAAGTGCTGTGAAAATTTTATAGGAGTCACAATAGTTTTTCATTTGACAGACTGAAACTAGCACATATTTAATCAAGATTGTTGTCCATGTTGTATTTTTTTCACAGAAGGCAATAATTTAAAGTTGATTGTAGATAATAATACTATGTCCCTGCATGATTATATTTATCATACCCTGGTGAGCATGAAAAGGTAAGAGAACAGAATGTACTTGTCACATTCTCATTCATATTTCCTTTAACACAATCTACACAGCCAATTACTAACTCATGTCGCAAACTCAATTGCATTCACTCTTAATTTTGTTAATAATCTGTACAGAACCTTATCAAACACCTTCTGGAAGTACATATAGAAAGCACTTGTAGACACTCCCCTATCCACCTTACTATCCCCTATAAATACTCCAGCTACAAGAGCAGACCAGAGGCCAGGTGAGTAACTCACCTCCTTGGATTTGAATATCTCACCTCTGGCTTGAATCTTTGCCTAGTCTGGGTGACTCTGGAGTATTTTCAAAATGGTGGACAGATCCTGATTTCGGGATTCCCAATTCCATTCCCAGGCTGTCCAATATTCAGGAGTGCCTTTTAAGGGTATGGGCTTGTTCGGGTCACAAGCCCACAACTAGCACTCCCAAACTGGCCAGCTCCATTGCTCCATTCCTCTGCAATGTTCACGTAGTCAGGCCAGATCTTCAATGAATTGTGGTTCATGGCCCCCCAGAGATAGTGTGATCCATAGTCTTTTAAAAGGGGACCTTTTAAAAGGTTACTTCAAAAGGTTCTTCTCATGCTCCCGTGCCTCTCTATGGCCTCTCATGCCCACTATGCCAAACTATGCCCCTCAACCTACCGCTCCCTGGTCCCTCACACCCCTTATGCGAAGCTATAGCGCTTCCATATCTACTGATCCACTATACACTGCATTGAACCAATGAACTTATAGTGACAATAGTATGTGTAAAAATAGCTTTGAAATAGTCATTAATTCAATACTTTCCACTACGTCAAAAAAGTCTTTTCAGTACAGACCAATAAAAGTACCAATAATTCAGATCCTTTGAAGTTTCATAGAAACTGGAAGCACTTGAAACCGCTTTACCTTGTGTAATAAACGTGAATTTAACAACAGAGACTCGAGAGTCAAACCTGTTAATCAAGCAATGTTTTCTCTGGAGCTCAGATGTTTCAAAGAGTAATGGATGCCTGGGCTCTCTGTCAAGCATAAATAATGAGCTTCAACTGAGAGTCCTGAAATCCATTATTCTGACCAATCACTGATGGGGCATAGCCTGGTGCAGGGGCAAGATGTGATATGGATAGGGTATGGGGAGTGTGTTTAAAGTTTAAAGTTAAAGTTTATTTATTTATTGTCACAAGTAGGCTTACATTAACACTGCAATGAAGTTACTGTGAAAATCCCCTAGTTGCCACACTCCGGCGCCTGTTCGGGTACACTGAGGGAGAATTTAGCATGGCCAATGCACCTAACCAGCATGTCTTTCGGACTGGGGGAGGAAACCAAAGCACCCGGAGGAAACCCATGCAGACATGGGGAGAATGTGCAGATTCTGCACTGACAGTGACCCAAGCCGGAAATCGAACATGAGTCCCTGGCGCTGTGAGGCAGCAGTGCTAACCATTGTGCCACCAGGCTGCCCACAGGGTGTGAGTGCGAGGCGGTGTTAGGGATGAGTGCAGGAGCATGTTTGCATGTTATTTTAACGGGGATGAACTCCCACAGCAACAATGCAGAAGTTAAATAGCTGGCCTCAGCACAGGACAGCATGTGCCTGCCCCCGACGTCTTTCCCAGATACGCTGGCTCGAATGCAGCCTGCATCCACCCCGGCAATTCAGATCTCGCCTTCACAGGCACTTTCTTCCAATGAGGGCAGGCCATGCCCTGAATTCTCCCAATTACCGTTATCCGCCTTAGTGATGAAAATCCAGGCCAATGACATTCTTTTGCTTCTCTGAAGTTGCAACTTGTTTAAAAGCAACCATTAGTTAATTTCCCATCTACTTACCTTCTCATAGGAGACATCGTCAAACATTTCCTGAATCTGTGCAGGGTTTTCCACTGGAGTCGACACTGGATGTGAAGAATTGAAGGCATCTACTTCCATTGCACTGAAACATTTATCCAGGAAGAATTCTCTCTATGAGCAAGAAAAGGATTTAGACTTTACTTGTTGAATTTCACATTCATACTTTACACATAACTTTTCTAAAACTGTGCAGATGATAATGAGTCAGTGATTTAAACAAAACTGAACAACTGTCTGACAGTCAGTGCCACAGAATTAGAACAGAGTTAGGTTTGGATTCCAATATTCTTACAGTTCTCTTTCTCGGGCATTAGTACAGATCATTAGTATTTCCTCATTGGGAGAAAAAAGATCAGAGGACAAAGTGGCACCTGTCTGATCCCTATTGATTCTTTACTGCCACTTACAGGAATCAGTGACAGAGGGGTGCAAGAAGACCAGATATTCAGCCTCTTCCCTATGGAAGTATCAAACCAAGAGGATGAAGAAGAGGCCTTGACTTTAATGTACTAACTTTGTCCGTCTAATTTTGGTTTAGTGGTTATCACAATAGATAAGCAGTTTGAGAAGAGCAGTTCTAGATATTTTAAGATTCTTAACAGATACAATGTTGCACATTTTGATATTCATAGAATTCAGTGAAGAATAATTTAAGCTTAAATGACATTAGGTTTGTGGTTAATTTATGTATCATTGGTGGTCAGCACAAAGCATTTCAGGATACGTGTGGCAATGCAGAGGGACGGTAAATAAGCTTGATGAATTGTGGGCACAAGTTGCTGCAAGATCCCATGATAGAAAGTCAAGAACACAGCCCTGGCTTAAAGAGGAGGAGGATTAAGAACAAGAACCAGAAGTGATATGAGGAAAAAATTGCTTATGGAGTGAGACGTAATGATCTGGAGTGCACATCCTGGAAAGCGAAAAGTGGTGGAAGCAGATTCAATAGTAACTTGCAAAAAGAATTGAATAAATACAAGATAAAAAATATACCAGGCTATTGAGGGGAGGTTTGATGGAGGTGTGCAAAATTATGATAGGTTTAGATAAGGTATGATGTGGAGATGCTGGCGCTGGACTGGGGTGAGCACAGTAAGTAATAAGTCTCACAATACCAGGTTAACCTGTTGGACTTTAACCTGGTGTTGTGAAACTTCTTACTTAGATAAGGTAGACAGGAGAAATCTCTTCCTATTAACTAACAGTAGAAGGTCTAGGTTTTGGGCAAGAGATGCAGGGGAATGGGAGGATGCAAGTGGTAATGACCCGGAACTCATGCCCATGAGGGTGGTTGAAGTGTAAACCATCAACTTTTTCAAAAGGAAACATGATGGAGACTTGAAGGAAGTAAACTCGCAGGGCCACATGGAACAGGCAGGGGTGATGGGACAGACTGGATTGCTCTGCAGGGAGTCAACAATAGACCCAATGGAACCGGGTTCGAATCCTGCCATGGCAGATGGTGGAATTTGAATTGAATAAAAATATCAGGAATTAAGAATCTACTGATGACCATGAAACCATTGTCAATTTTCAGAAAAATCCATCTGGGTCACTAATGTACTTTCGGGAAGTAAATCTGCTGTCCTTACCTGGTCTGGCCTGCAAGTGACTCCAGAGCCACAGCAATGTGGTTGACTCTCAACTGCGCTTGGACAACTAGGTATGTGCAATAAATGTTGGCGAGCCTGCAACACCCGTGTCCCATGAATGAATTTTTTAAAAAGATGGCCTCCTACTGTTCTGTAAATGACTCTATGACCAGGATTTTCCAATCCTCCCATGGTGGGAATCATCACAGTCTAAATGGAAAATTTGATGGATCAGCCAAAGGTCCATTGACTTGGGGCAGGAATTTCCCAATTCACAACAGGTTGGACTGGAAAATCACGGCTTTGGAGTCTATAATTCCCTACAATGATACTATCTTTTGATAACTGAAACCAAAGGCATGACGAAGGAGTGACGACATAGTCAGGACCATTTAATGAGAAATAAATGGACTGGTGATACATTCAAAATAATGGAAAATAAATGATCTGGTTTCTACCAGCTGCAGTTAGATTGTGGTTAGCACAAAACAGAGTCATGTTTAATTCACTGCTCATGAATGGTTCCATTGCTCAGAACATTGAATACAGGAGTTGGGATGCCTTGTTGAAGTTGCACAAGACATTGGTAAGGCCACACTTGGAATATTGTGTCCAAGTTCTGGTCACCCTATTATAGAAAGGATATTATTAAACTAGAAAGAGTGCAAAATAGACTTACTAGGATGCTACCAGGACTTGATGGTTTGAATTATGAGGAGAGGCTGGATAGACAAGCACTTTTTCTTGCGGAGTGTAGGAGACTTAGGGGTGATCTCATAGAAGTCTATATCATAATAAGGGGCATAGATCAGCTAGGTAGTCAATATCTTTTCCCAAAGGTGAGTGAGTCTAAAACTAGAGGGCATAGGTTTAAGGTGAGAGGGGAGAGATCAAAAGGGTCCAGAGGGGCAATTTTGTTCACACAAAGGGTGGTGAGTGTCTGGAACATACTGCCAGAGGTAGTAGCAGAAGTGGGTACAATTCTGTATTTTTAAAAAGCGTTCAGACAGTTACATGGGTAAGATGGGTATAGAGGGATATGGGCCAAACACGGACCATTGGGACTAGCTTAGTGGTTAAAAAAAAGGGGTGGCATGGACAAGTTGGGCCGAAGGGCGTGTTTCCATGCTGTAAACCTCTATGTGTCTATGTGCATTTATTCATGACATCTGCAATATCATCGGGAGGCTTTACAATGCTTCTCATGGATCTGTTTCACTGAAAACCTCAATGTGCTATCTGCCCAAAACATGCAGTAAAACACAAAGGGCCCGATTTTACCAACAATTTGCGCCTGTTTTCGGGCGCGAAATTGCGTAAAGTCGGGTGTGAGGCCTTTATCGCGATCTGCACCCACGTCCGCGCAGACCGCCACTTTACCAAGACCCGCGAATGGCAGGGATCCATTCCGCGCCCAAATCGGGCGCAACGATGATTTAAATGCATTTGCATGCATTTAAATTGAATTAATGAACTGCCCGTCCAACTCTATCAGCATTTCACCTTTACCACCGCGTTTACCGATCTGGAATCGCGCTTTTAGGGACTTGCTAAATAAAAGTCTGAGTCGGGTGCTCCAGCTGCTGAAGAGCGCATTCAGAGCTTCCACCGGCTCTCTGACTCAGATCAGTGGTGTTGGGGGAGGAGGGAGGCGGGTCAGATCATTCTCTGGTTGGAGGGGGGAGGAGGGGAATGAGGTCAGATCATTGTCTGGTTGGGGGGGGGGGAGGAGGAGGAGGTGGGTCAGATGTAACTCTGGCGGGGGGGGGAGAGGGCCGATCGTTGTCTGGTGGGGGGGGGGGGGTGGCGGGGGAGGGAGTGAGGCCAGATCGTTGTCTTGGTGGGGGGGGGGGGGTGGGGGGAGTGAGGCCAGATCATTGTCTTGGGGGGGCGGGGAGGGAGTGAAGCAGGATCGTTGTCTTGGGGGGGGGGGGAGAGAGGAGGGAGGCGGGTAAGATGTATCTCGGGGAGGGGGCGGGGCAGATGGATCTCTGGTGGGGGGGGCAGATGGATCTCTGGTGGCGGGGCAGGGGGGTCCACTGCCACTCTGCGGGCGATTGGTGGGGGGGAGGGGGGCAGGGGTGGCGATCAGTCGGGTAGTGGCAGGGATGAATAAGGGACACACACACACATCACTGTCCCCCTTATCCACCACACCCTGCTACCCAGACCGATCGCCATCCCTGCCCCCCTCCCCCCCCCCACTGATCACCCGCAGAGTGGCAGTGGACCCCCCTGCGCACCCTGCACCCCCACCAGAGATCCATCTGCCCCCCCCACCAGAGATCCATCTGTGCCCCCCCCCCCCCCGCCCCGAGATACACCCTCACTCCCGCTTGTCACTCCCAGGCCGCTTTCTCTGCTTTCTGCGGCTCGGGGGCGATCCAACACGGGCGCGCTTTTTCCAATTTTTTTCGAACTGCGCATGCACAGTTCAGAGCTCTGATCGTTCCAGCAGTACTAAGCCCCGCCCACAGCGCGAATGGGACTGGAGATGGCTAAGAGCGTATGGGGGCGCCTGAAAGCGGATTTCTAAGTCGGATCTGTGCTACGCCCAGATTGAGCACTTAGAATGAAAATGGTAAAATCGGGCCCAAAGGGTATCAGCGTGATTACAAAACAGTAGACTGATCAAAGGATCTAGCTTATAGTTTATAACAATTGTTTAGACCTTTTGAATAGATAACAGCTCAGCAATCATTCCTTGTCATCTGCCACTGTATTCACAACAAACTTTACACTGTTCATGTATTCATAATACATTTACATCCTGTAATCATTTTATTTGCAGTTTTTGTTCAGTGTGGCCACTATCAGTGTGCTCCAAAGCTCAATATGTCATTATATTTGTTCAAGGTTTATAATCATGATGTTAAAATGGCACCAGAGTTTGCTAGACCTGATCAATTTGTTTTCAGCTAGATAATTCTCTGGAAGGATCTCATTCTTTTTTTATTCATCCATGGGACATGGGCGTCGCTGGCTGGCCAGCATTTCTTGCCATCCCAAGTTGCCCTCAAGAAGGTTAAGGTGAGCTGTGTTGACCCACAATGCCACCAGGGAGGGAATTCTAGGGTTTTGACCCAGCGACTGCGAAGGAGCAGTGATATATTTCCACATCAGGAATGGTGAGTGGCTTGGAGGGGAACTTGCAGGTGGTGGTGTTCCCAGAAATTTCAAAGATAGAATAGAATCCCTACAGTGCAGAATAATCATAGAATCATAGAAACCCTACAGTGCAGAAGGAGGCCATTCGGCCCATCGAGTCTGCACCGACCACAATCCCACCCAGGCCCTACCCCCACATATTTACCCGCTAATCCCTCTAACCTACACATCTCAGGGGCAATTTTAACCTGGCCAATCAACCTAACCCGCACATCTTTGGACTGTGGGAGGAAACCGGAGCACCCGGAGGAAACCCACGCAAACACGAGGAGAATGTGCAAACTCCACACAGACAGTGACCCGAGCCGGGAATCGAACCCGGGACCCTGGAGCTGTGAAGCAGCAGTGCTAACCACTGTGCTACCGTGCCGCCCCTAAAGGCCAGGCCATTAGGCCCATTGCATTTGCACCAACAACAATCCCACTCAAGCCCTATCCCCATAACCCCACATATTTACCCTGCTAGTCCCCCTGACACTAAGGAGCAATTTAGCATGGCCAATCAACCTAACCCACACATCTTTGGAGTGCGGAAGGAAATCGGAGCACCTAGAGGAAACCCACGCAGACATGAGGAGAATATGCAAACTCCACACAGACAGCCATCCAAGGCCGGAATTGAACATGTGTCCCTGGCGCTGTGTGGCAGCAGTGCTAACCACTGTGCTACCCCAGCAGTTATCTGCTGTCCTTGTCTTGCTAGATGGAAGCGGTCAAGGGTTTGGAAGGAAGTCTAAGGATCTTTGGTGAAATTCTGAAGCAATGGGTGACCAATATATGTAACTGACTGTACAAAACAAGAACACAAAGGATAGGAATTGGATGAGATCATATTGTCCCTCCAGTCAATACGATCATGGCTGATCTGGGCTTCAACTCCACTTTCCTGCCTGCTCCCCATCCCCTTTGGATTCCTGAAGAAATCAAAACTCTGTCCATCCCAACCTTAAATATAGTCAACAATGGAGCATCGGCAAACCTCGGGGGCAGAGAATGCCAATGATTCGCCAGCTTTTGAGTGAAGAAATTTCTCCTCATCTCAGTCCTAAATGATTGATCCCATATCCTGAATCTGTGCCCCCTGGTTTTAAATTCTCCAACCACTGGAAGAAACCTCGTGGTGTCTCCGCTGTTAAGCCCCAGTCAGTCTTTAATGGTGTATTCAATGGGAGATGCCTATCTAAATGGATTTTCATTCTTTGTTTCAAAGCCTTTTTTCATACATTAATTATATCAAAATTGGTCCAGCTTTGGGACGGTGTAACTCCTGCAAATGTTAAGGTATGCTATTTGATAGACCATGGAATAGATCAAATTAATCTCTCATGATTTTTTTTTAACAAAGATTCTACAAAAACACTTTTATGGGAAATCAAAGAGCAAAAATTGTAGAATAACAAAAAAATGTTCCATCAGTGCAACAGATAGAATAATATTCAAGCACTTTGGAAGTTAGGTACACTGTACATGATCAGGCTGTACAATCCAGAAGAGTTGGGGCAGCAGTTGGCACAGTGGTTAGCACTGCTGCCTCACAGCGCCAGGGACCCAGGTTCAATTCCTGGTTTGGGTCACTGTCTGTGTGGAATCTGCACATTCTCCTCTGCCCCCGAGGTTTGCCGATGCTCCATTGTTGACTATATTTAAGGTTGGGATGGACAGAGTTTTGATTTCTTCGAGAATCCAAGGGGTATGGGGAGCAGGCAGGAAAGTGGAGTTGAAGCCCAGGATCAGCCATGATTGTATTGACTGGTGGGGCAATATGATCTCATCCAGTTCCTATCCTTTGTGTTCTTGTTTTATACAGTCAGTTACATATATTGGTCACCCATTGCTTCAGAATTTCACCAAAGAGCCGTAGACTTCCTTCCAAACACACGACCGCTTCCATCTAGAAAGACAAGGACAGCAGATAACTGCTGGGGTAGCAGAGTGGTTAGCATTGCTGCCACACAGCGCCAGGGACCCGGCCTTGGGTGACTGTCTGTGTGGAGTTTGCACATTTTCCTCGCGTCTGTGTGGGGTTCCTCTGGGTGCTCCGGCTTCCTCCCACAGTCCAAAGACGTGCATTGGCCACGCTAAATTCTCCCTCAGTGTACCCGAACAGGCGCTGGAGTGTGGCGACTAGGGAGTTTTCTCAGCAACTTCATTGCTGTGTTAATGTAAGCCTACTTGTGACTAATAAATAAACTTTTAACTTTTTGAGTTTGTTATTGAAAGTGGTTCATTTTTTAAATACAATCTTTAATAAAAACAACTGAACTCACAAAAATAGTTCAAAGGATCAATTATTTATACTGGGAGAAAGTGGACACAAAAATTGTAACAAGAACATTCCAACAGGAAGTCACAGTTGTGCAGACCTGTGCATGAAATAAAGGGCTAGAAATGTGGGTCAACATCCTGAAACTCCCTCCTCAACAGCACTGTGGCTGTATTTACACCGCAGAGACTGCAGAGGTTCAAGGCAGCAGCTCACCACAGTCTTCTCAAGGGCAATTAGGGATGGTAATAAATGCTGGCCTAGCCAGCAAAGTCCACATCCTATAAATGAATTTATAAAATAAATTGGTTAGCCCAACTCATTTGGATGCGTGGACTGCAATTTGTGATCTGTAGTGGGCAACATACAAACTTTATGTATCAACATCATGTGAAGAACTGTGGCATTTGTTTATGCAGCCCTTGCACTGCTGTTTGCTCCTAAACATTGCCTGAGGGCTCTGTGCATAACAGCAGAGGGTTGGGGGTCTGAGCCTCACACACCTACAAATGCTGCCCGCCTCACACCCTCCTCTCAGTACCTCCAGCTATTCAGCTTAGGCAGGCAAATCACCTAAACACAGTGCACCACATCAATGGGCCCTGCTGGCTCTACCTTAGAATAGAGCTGAGGACTGAGCAGCCTGTCAGGTCGGTGGCGTCACACGACAATGCGGCCATTGACTTCGACAAGTCTGAGGTCATTCAACTTATTGTGGCAATACTGCAAGATCATTAGATCCAGACTGCTGGATTTGATCTTTCTGGTAAAATGCTCCCATTCCATTCTAGGGGTGATCCTTAAGGGCTTTCAGGGTCCCTGTAGAACCAGGGACTCTTGCACTGCTTATGCCTCCAGTATTTTAGAATCCTCTATCTACTCTAGATCAATTTGCAACAATTCACATTGCAGCAATGTTTTTGTGCAGTTTCCCTTTAAGGCACTGCCTACCTTTAAGAGAAGCAAATTGGCAATATCACATGGTTGGTAAACAAAGCTGCCAGGCCCCACCCCCAACCCTGCTGCATGCAGAAGCCACAGGCAGTTTGGAGGGGCAGACAGCAGCATGGGAGCAACAATCCAACACTACAATCACACAGACAAGGTGGTTACACAGAAATTGAATTGTGCACACCTAGATCTGCATCAGCACCAGCAGACTGTGAATCGTGAACCCCTGCCCAAATGTCAGGCCAGTTGATAGACAAGTACCTTCCAGAAAGAAGATAGATAACATTTTTCCTTTATATCTACAGAGAGTGAATGAAGAGAATGGCTCCTTGTCGACAGCAAGGCTTCCTGTCACGATACTGCTCCAACTATCAAACAGCACAAGCACCATGCAACTTGACTCATACAGAATACAAACACCTCTTTCTCAGGACCTGGTATACCTGGACTATACTAGCTGAGATGAACAAACTAAACATATCACCAAGAACCTCTCGTGTCTTTGGTAAACCTGTAGAAAAATTGTCTCCTACACATTCTGTAGAAACTTACCTTATTCTGTCCAACCAAACCTTTTAGCAGCTAAGGTGATAGAAGTGAGGATTCTACAAAGTTTCTACTTGTTTTATGAAACATCACACTGATTAAACATGAACAGCCATTTCTTGTTTTTACAGAATGTCATTTTCACAATTACATTGAAAGACTCCAGCCTTTGGCTAAAAATACAAGAGAGCAGGAAGCTAACTTGTTCCTAAACTTCGAGCTTGTAAAACCTATGGGTTAAGTTGCCGAAAGATAAAGGGCAGATTAAGGAATTTCAAAGTGCCTTTGCTGAGCCAAAACAAGCAGCCATTAGTTGTCTCCAAAAATCAGGATCTTGTTAGGTGTAAATGGGAGACTACAGCATCACCATCTTGAGAGATAACTCTCCTGTATTCAAATCAATGTATCATATAGGACTTGTAATTATCTGACTGAATTTCTGCAGGTGGAATTAATGGTTCAGCCGGTCTATCCTACCAAAGGTAAATGTGAGATGTTTGTTACAAATTATTAAATACAGTTTCTATGAATGGATAGATTTGTCACTGTGGGACAATGGCCTTTATAAACTTGGACTCATAAACTTGGGCTTGTTTATATTCCTCATAAAAGATTTGATGATACTTACAACTTGTAGCTCCGGGTGTGTGATGTTAACGGAGATAACTTCCATAAACTTGGCAAATCCTTCATTCAGCCAAAGGTCATTCCACCATTCCATGGTTACCAAGTTGCCAAACCACTGAGAAAAATGCATTTGCAAATGTCATCAGAAACCTGCTGCCTATATAGACAATATTTCTACATGATCGATCAGTAAGTGTACACACCATCTTTAACATAACCCAGATTAGTAGATATTATTTCAATATATTTTGCAAAGAAAAGCAGTATGGTGACACAGCACATTGATGCCAATTCTAAATGCCCATAGTAGAGAGACCAAGGATTGAATTCAACTCCTTAGAGCTCCAAATCTGTCATGTGTTGTCAAAGATGTTATTAAGATTCTCTTGAGAGTGATTAATTGAAAAATCAGAGCCAAAATCATTCCTGAGCCACCCTTGAGCAGCCCTGCTGGCTTTGTAAAAGCTGCAATGGCAGAGGCTGAAGGAGAGGTTCAACATTTTTCCTCTTTATCACAGGTGGCAAGAAGACAAAGAGAGGATAAATACACTCAAAATTGCTGAACAAAATTTACTGTCACGTAACTAAGACAATTCCATTTGGGAGTTTCATGTCCCCCTCCAACATTCCACAAACCAACCCTGGTCCCTGGTGTCTTACTCAAACACTGCAGACCCGAGAATGACACCAAAGAAACTCCAGCCTCAGGGATACTTCTCCTGCATAAGATGAAATGAAGCTCCTTAAAGATTCCAAGACAGCAGGAACTGTGGCTCTCCAGTACAGGTGATTGAGCAGGAGCAACATCAAATGAAGGGGAGGCCTCCATTAGACTCAGTCCTGCAGATTGGAGTATTACCATAGCTACCTCAGACCTCAGCAGGCAGTCCTGGATAATAGCGTTAAGAAGGTGACTGGCAGGGAAATGGAACAAGAGGCCTCACAATTCAGTGCTCATGGTGGGGAAGGTGGAAGCAAAATAGACCTAGTGACTGGGAGACTGCAACATGCATCTCCAGTCATTTTCCTGTCATTTGCATTTCCAATTGAAGTTGCAAATTTTTATCATTCATTTATTATTCATTACCTGGTGAGCCAGCTCATGCGCTATGATCATAGTAATCCAAAGTTTATCAGAGGCTGAAGAGATTTCCGGGTTGTAAAGCAGGGCTGATTCTCTGTACGTGGTTAGACCCCAATTCTCCATCGCCCCTGACTGAAAATCAGGGATCGCAGCCAAATCTGAAGGCAAATCAGCAGTATTAAGGAAAGCAAACAGCACAAGCAGACGTAAGCTGTGCTTGAACAAAAAAGATTAAAAAGTATAATCAACTTGAGATCATTTGATTAATTTTGAAAATGCCTGCATATGCATCCAGACTCTGACACCTCCTGACAGCATTTATGGCAAAGGAGTGAAATTAATGTCTCTGAATTATTAATGTATTTGTATTTCTTTTGACAATGACTCAGATTTCATAATGGTAAAATTGTCAGCATTAGCTATCATTACTCCTCTAAAACTGACAGCAACATCTAGAGTCTTGTGACCCCATCTTGTGAGCGATTAAAAGAATTGAGAAAATACAAATCAGACAAACTTAATATCATTAAGAACTGTTAGGAGTAGTGATGGGGGGGTAGTCTAGAATTCTTAGTATGAGGCCCTTCATTTTAGTTTTACTATAATAAGTAGACTAGGTTAAGGTAATTATAAAGTGCCATATATATATATAATAAGAATTCACAATGTGCCTGGAACAAAATATGCAAAGATATTGTAAACTGCAAAGATATTATAAACTGTATAACCACAATTTAACCAAGTATTATAAGCTTAAACTGTATTTTCAATATATATGTATTGTGCGCCTTGGCCAACTTCGTTCTGAATGCAGCACGATTGGAAACACAGTGGTAGACAGACCAATTTCTTTTAATACAATGGAGCACCGAAAGGCAGCTTCTCTTATCTGTTTTTGGATACACAAAACAAGTTTAATCATAGGCCTGCTATTTATGGGAGTAAATTCGTTCATGGGTAGCGAGGCTAGAGCAGGCTCTCAAGCTGATAAATGAGGCCCCGGTTCCAGCAAAAGAGTGACTCCTTTCACCAATAAAAATTCGCAGGTGTTAGTCATGGCCTTGGTTACCGGAATTGACGTGGGTTAGGTTTCCTAGGTAATGGGGGAGGAGCCTACATGGGCAAGGAGTTAATAATTTACTATTCCTGTTGACAGGTGGAACGTTATTGGCTAAGGTAAAAATGTCTAATATCGTGATTGGACCCACCAGTCTGATTGACGAGACTGGTTTGGATATTGAAATGTAATATAATAATTTTACCTTGCAATATTAGGTCAGAGAGGACAGTCAACCCTCATTGACTGTGTCTCCCTCCTGATGCATGTATTAGTAAATAAATTCCTTTTCATTCTTTAACTATATACTGTCTTTCGCAGTCTATGTATTGGTTGAGTGGAGTCAATTATATACAGGGTACCCCAGGGGATACCTCAGAAAATTCCTCTTACAAGTAGCAAGTGGCCCAACAACCCAATCCTCTTCCATTACATCATAACCCCAGCTATCTCCTTCTATTTGGATGTTTTAATTATTTTTCTTTCTGTAGATACACAAACAATTGCTTTTTGAACTAAATTATACTGTTGCCAATGTTGTACATGATATGGAGATGCCGGCGTTGTGTGTGGCTTTTGCTACCAAAGGGTGTGGCTTTTGCTACCAAATAAACCTGTTGTTGTTACGTGGTGTTGTTAAACTTCTTTCTGCCAATGCTGTACACAGTCATGTAGTATAATCCACCAAACTGTGTCACAAAATCTGTGAACAGCCTCACGAAAAGTAATGAAAGAAAGCTATTTAAGTTACAAATTGATTTAAATATCAAGTATTTAGGCAATAGGAGTGTTTTTCTGTGCATCTGAGTTTTTTTTCTGGATTCCAACTGTTAACAGCAGCAATCTAATTTCAATTCCTCTGTAATCACCAGCTGATTCTCAACAAAATTCAGGGAAATATATTTAAACCTGTAAAATTAGCACTCTAAAATCACGCAAGGATTTTACAGAAATTTCATTTTCATTTGTGTTATTTTTAACGCACTGGTTAAGGTCTTTGCACTAAGTTCCTGCCTGTGCCTATTAAAACGCAATAATTAGCCCATTGAAGTAAGCAGTTTAACAACTGTGTTATAGTTTAGAAAATAATTTTCTGTAACACAGAAACCGACGCCTAAAAATATCACGGAGGAAACTGAATTATGAATAAAAGATAACAGAAAAACAAAATTCAATATGTTAAGTAGTCAAAGTGCTGCTGTGTTTTACCTTGTTTTGGCAGTGGGTATGGAATATTAAAATAGTCTTCATAAAAGTCCAGGAGTTTCACAGCAGCTTCAAGTGCAAATGAAGTCTGATTGATCTTGTCTGGGACAGAATACACAGACATCTACCAGAGAGAAAAATAACTTAATTCAGTGTTTCCTGACACATGGACGGAAGGTCGAGTCAATATTGTGTCAATGTTGTACAACACAAGCAATCACTTGCATTTATAAAGCTTTTCCAATGTAGCAAAATAACCCAAGGTGGACGGACAGGTGAGTGGAACGGTGAGGGGTCGGGATCTGGGAGTAGGTCTGCTTTTTCACCATCTGAAGCAAGGAGGATACATCTTTTGGGGATGCCCGGTTCGCATTTGGATATTTCCTGATGACCTGTAGAAGAGTAATTTTGGCTATTTCTTAATGATTTCAATAGAGTAAAAGACAGAAATAGCCATGGTAGCACAGTGGTTAGCACAGCTGCTTCACAGCGCCAGGGACCTGGGTTTGATTCCCAGCTTGGGTCACTGTCTGTGTGGAGTTTGCACATTCTCCCCGTGTCTGCGTGGGCTTCTTCCAGGTGCTCTGGTTTCCTCCCACAGTCTGAAAGACGTGCTGGTTAGGTGCATTGACCCGAACAGGCGCCAAATTGGCAACTAGGGAAATTCTACAATGACTTCATTGCAGTGTTAATGGAAGCCTTACTTGTGACTAATAAATAAACTTTAAACTTTTATTCTTCTACAGGTCATCAGGAAATGTCCCAATGTGAAGCAGGCACCCCCAAAAGTTGTATCCTCCTTGCTTCAGATGGTGAGAAAGCAGACACCCGCTCACCTGTCTGCCCACTCGAACAACGTAATGTTTGGGTCCATTGGATTGTTAACAAGCTCAATGGCTGATTAATGAATTTTTCAAAATGTTGGGTGGTCGGCTGCCAATTGCTGCACCTGCCCACCTCCTGTATCATGCAAAATCAGCATATTGGTCTTAGGTTCACGACCTAACATCATCATGCTGGATTTGACACAACCGTGGGATGACAGTAGTTAAATTGGAAATGTAAAATCCCAACCACTGCAGTGGAATTACAAAACAAGCCAGCAAATCAATAGGTCCTATCTCAATCACACTTCCCAGTCTCAGAATAGCATTGATAACACTCCCAGTTAAACATGCTTGCCTGACTATTTCATACTCATAGCTGGAAAAGGATGTACATGATGCATGCAAACATTTCTCAAAGGAACATTATTGTGCTTGTAATAAATCCTTTTATCAAAGATATCAACCACACAGCATGGGAGAAATAGAGAAAATAGAAATAAAATTTAGAATTAAACCTAGGATCTCACACCTGTGCAAATACTAAAACTGAGCATGGTTTTTACAGTGGTTGGTCTTGCCTCGTAGCGCCAGGGAGCCAGGTTCAATTCCAGCCTGGGGTGACTATGTGGAGTTTGCACATGTCTGCATGGGTTTCCTCTGGGTGCACTGATTTTCTGCCACAATCCAAAGATGTATAGGTTAGGTGGATTGTCCATGCTAAATTGCCCCTTAGTGTCCCTAGATGCGTAGGTTAGAGGGGTAAGTCCGTGGGGTTTTGGGGATAAGGCAGAGAGTTGGCACAGATTTGATGGGCCGAATGGCCTCCTTTTGCACTGCAGGGATTCCATGATTCTCTGATTTTGATTTATTGAAGAGAATTTCTAATTGATTTGCAATAGATTTTCTCAATTTTATGGAAGTATAATAATGATATACAACATGTTTAGATCATAAACTATGACATCATTTAAATGTAGAAGACAACTGAAATGACACACAATTACTGTTGATTGACACAGTTATAGCAATTGTCAAATGATATGACACATGTTATGTCTGTACATGAATGATGTACAAAGCCAATACAAGGCATATTGTTGCACTGCTTCTAAGAGAAACAATTAACTTACCTTAACTCCATGCTTGGTTTCTTTACTGACCCATTTAAAGTCTGCCACAATGAAGGCCACGAGGTACGTACTCATCTTAACACTCACATCAAACTGGTCTTCAATAAGTCCATTGGCTAGTTTAACAGAGCTTATCTAAAAAAAAAATGATTTTCCTTAGGAATACTGATGGATAAACAAAAGAAATTAAATGGTCCCATAACTTTCTCTCTTTGTATTCTTGGACTTGCAGACTGCTGCAATTAATTTCAGGACTAGGAGATAAGGCAGCAGGGGTCAGGGCCTTGAGACTGTTTTATATACTTTGCGATTGCATAACCTTGTTCTGAAATAATCAGCGCATATTCACTGTTAATTACAGCCAAGATCCAGGAAGGACTTTGGACTTGGTAATTTTTTTTTGCTAAAATGTCTGTTTTGCAAACAAAATGCAGTAATAATAAATGGTTGAGTTTTAACAAAGGAAACATCAGTGAAGCTTAAAAGCAGGAAAGAACTCATGTCAAAGTCTGGAGGAGAGATGATTTGCTTTTAAAGTTACTGTTTTGTATCTGAAAGCTTCTCATCCTAGTTCTTCTCTCCCTCTTGTGTCATTGTCCTTGGATAGCCATTTTGGCGAGCATGCAGTCCAACAGCTCCATTTTTACAGCTGTCTTTGGGGCCCAATGTAAAGCGTCATTAGGCTGATGCAAACGCCGGAACTACTGCTTACAAATCCCTAGCACTTGATTTTTAAAAAGAACTTCCCATTTTTAAGATGGGTTTTAGCTGTTGAGTCTATATAGAGTTCATGTAGCAGTGTCATAAGCCAAATTTCTTCGATTCCATTGTTACTTTGGTATCAGTGAGGAATTCACTATTCCCACAGACTATGGGACCAATGGATACTCTGGATGTTGTATATATACGTGAGTATGGAAAGCTATTTGGTGATAGATGTAAACCATCTGGATATTCATATTCTTTTCAATAAATGTGTGCTCTGAGAGAAATAGTTATATTGTTGCTGTCAATAACAGCTTGTACTCTTGTAATGCTACCTCTTTCGTGAAACTGTGCCTCTCCAGCTCCTGTTTCAAAGATGCTGTATTTCAGCTCTGATTATATTAGGGATTGCAATGGTAAAATGAAACTGATTGAGTTATAGTCCTTTCCCCTACAATTGCTGAAAACACTTGTAAAACAAAAAAAAAGTGGATGACTGTAACCATCAAGGAATATGGGGGGGGGGGGGGATCAGGATATAGAATTCGATGATTAGCCATGATCAAAATGAATGGCGGAACAGACTCAAAGGACCAAATTGCCGACCCCTGATTCTAGTGTCTATGTTTCTAAACCTTTGATCATTCCCTATATATTTCACCATTAAACACTTTAGTTAATCATTTATCTCACGGTGATGTGTTCAAACTTAAATGGATTAACTTTTAAAGGAGACAACAGTTCTACAACATTTATACCTAGAAAGTAAACAAGTGGTGTGAATTAGAAAGCTCAATTTGACATACAATAGGCATGTTGGATACAGCAATATGTCGGGATTCTCGGCGTATTTTGATTGAAAACTTGGCTTTGAAGGCAGGTTCATCAAAGCATGGAAATGCCATACGTGCTGCAGTCGGCTCAAACTGAGTGGATGCCAACACACTATATAAAACAGAAGAGCACAAAAGCAGTTAACCTTCTTTCGGGCATGTCTACATAACATAGATAAAATGGTGCACAGTCTACTCAGAACAAAATAAACTTAATTACACATAGCACGTGTAGGGTAGTGCGGTTGGAATCATAGAGCTTTACAACATGGAAACAGGCCCTTCAGCCCAACTTGTCGATGCTGCCCCTTTTTTAACCCCTAAGCTAGTCCCAATTGCCCAGACAGCTGCTTTAGTAAATGGAGAGCAATGGCCAGTGGCGTACCACTGGGATCTGTGCTGGGCCCCCTATTGTTCGTCATTTATATAAATTACGTAGATGACTATGTGGGAGGTAGAATCAGTAAGTTTGCCGATGACACAAAGATTGGCCAGGTGGTTAACAGTGAGGTTGAGTGTCTTGGGTTACAGGAAGATATAGACGAGATGGTCAAATGGGTAGATAAGTGGCAGATGGAATTTAACCCTGAAAAGTGTGAAGTGATGCACTTTGGAAGGGGTAATTTGAAAAGGAGGTATACTGTGAAAGGTCTGACACTGGGAAGTTCCGAAGAACCAAGGAACATTGGCGTGTTTGTCCATAGATCTCTGAAAGTGGAAAGGCAGGTTATTAGGGTGGTGAAAAAGGCATATAGTACACTCACCTTTATCAATCGGGGTATAGATTACAAAAGCAGAGAGGTCATGATGGAGTTGTTTAGAACTTTGGTGAGACTACGGCCGGAGTACTGTGCCCAGTTCTGGTCGCCACGTTATAGAAAGGATGTGATCGCACTGGAAGGGGTGCAGAGGAGATTCACCAGGACGTTGCCTGGGATGGAACATTTAAGTTATAAAGAGAGGTTGGATAGGCTTGGGTTGTTTCCTCTGGAGCAGAGAAGACTGCGGGGTGACCTGATTGAGGTGTTCAAGATTATGAGTGGCATGGACAGGCTGGATAGGGAGCAGCTGTTCCCCTTAGTTGAAGGGTCAGTTACGAGGGGACACAAGTTAAAAGTGAGGGGTGGGAGGTTTAGGGGGGATTTGAGGAAAAACTTTTTTACCCAGAGGGTGGTGACGGTCTGGAATGCATTGGCTGGGAGGGTGGTGGAGGCGGGTTGCCTCACATCCTTTATAAAGTACCTGGATGAGTACTTGGCACGTCATAACATTCAAGGCTATGGGCCAAGTGCTGGCAAATGGGATTAGGTGGGCAGGTCAGGGTCTTTCATGCATCACTGCGGACTAGATGGGCCAAAGGGCCTCTTCTGCATTGTAGTGTTCTGTGATTCTGTGATTCAAGTGTCACACCCACCAGAACAGTGATAACCCATGGTCAGACTGTTATCAACAATCATTGGTTGGTTGCATTATAACAGATGGCTAGAAATTAAAGTTGGAGATGTTAGCAACAAATATTTAACATATGTTTTTTAAACATGTCAGGGTAACATACCTTCCAAATCTATTTTAATTTAGCAATTAAACAATTTAAAATGAACTAGCTAACATCTGTACCAAAATTCCACATGATATATCCTGTGAATGTCAAGCACTGGTTCACTAACATTACTCACATTTTGGTGAAAACATGCGAAATTTCATTGAACTCTTTTCTCCTGGGCGAAGGCTTTCAAATTGTCTTTAGGCAAGTATGGGCAATGGATCATTTGGCCTAGCTTCAAAACTCAACTCACTGTTTGCAACTTTCACCAGTACAACCTCAGAGATTCAAGTTAAATTGGCTTTCCTCTGACATCAAGTAGCAAGAATGTGCGGGAAAAAAGAACATGGTTCAGGACTTTGGAAAGCAAAGTTGAAGATAGTGATCGAGAGACTGAATCTGGGTGTTTTGATTAGGGGGTGGGGGTGTTGGGGGGAGGTGAACTGTAGTCCTAAAGAAGGTAGGAGTGATGCCAGAAACTGGAGGCAGAATTAACATTGTCAACATGAATGGAGCTAAAAACTGGAATTTCTATGATCAGGAGTTGGAACAGGAGGGCCTCAAAGGTATAAGTGGCAGGTTTCAATAGTGAGATAATTGTAATAGGCACTGAAAAGGAAACAGGAAAGAAATTATAGAGAATGGGATTGGTCAAGAAGAGGGTTGGAAGTATTACAGACCAATAGTAATAATGGAAATCTTGGCAACAATGGAAGTTGAGAACCAGAGTATGCTTCAATGCAACTACATTTTCAATTCCCTTCATTCTTAAGTACGTCAGGATAATTATGGATAGTTTTATTTCACTCAGACACAAAAACAGAAAATGCTAGAAAATCTAAGCAGGTCTGACAGCATCTGTGGAGAGAGAATAGAGCCATCATGACGAGTCTGGATGACCCTTTGTTACAGCTAAGAGCAAAGAAAATCAGAAAAGATTTATACTATGAGGGTGGGAGGGGGCTATAATAGGACAAAGGGAATGTAAATGAGGATAAAGAAGTCTGAGAGAGGAGATAAAGTGTCCATTAAGAGATCAGAATGTGTGAATGGCAGAACAGAGGTATAGATGCTTAAGGCAGTTGGTCTGAAGAGGGGGCGGGAAGCAAGAAGTAAAGAGGGAATGGAGGAGTGGAAAAGTGGAAGTGAGAAAGAAGGAAGATAAAAATGGATGAATGAGATGAAAAGAAGAAGTAGAATAAAATAAAATAAATGGAAATGGGTGAAGGTGGAGGGGAGAGTTCATGTTCTGAAGTTGTTGAACTCAATGTTCAGTCTGGAAGGCTGCAAAATGCCCAATCGGAAGACGAGGTACTGTTCCTCCAGTTTGTGTTGGGGTTTGCTAGAACATTGCAAAAGGCTAAGGATGGACATGTGGACAGGAGAGCAAGGTGGTGTGTTGAAATGGCAAGCGACAGGAAGGTCTGGATCCTGCTGTGGACGGACCAAAGGTGTTCAGCAAAGCTATCACCCAGTCTACGTTTGGTCTCTCTGATGTAGAGTAGACCGCATTGGGAGCAGCGAATGCAATAGACCAGATTGAGGGAGGTGCATGTGGTGTTGCTTCATCTGAAAGGGGTGTTTAGGACCTGGAGTGGTGAGCAGAGAGGAGGTAAAAGGGCAGGTGTTGCACTTTCTACGATTGCATGGGAAGGTGCTGTGAGCAGGGGTGAGGTGTTGGGTATGATGGAGGAGTGGACCAGGGTGTCCGGAGGAAGCGGTTCCTGCAGAATGCTGACGGGGGGAGTGAGGGGAAGATGTGTTGAGTAGTAGTACCATGCTGGAGTTGGCAGAAATGGTGGAGGATGATCCTTTGAATGTGGAGGCTGGTGGGGTGAAATGTGTGGACAAGGGGGACCCTATCCTGGTTCTGGGAGGGAGAAGGGGAGGGGGTGAGAGCAGTGGCATGGGAGATGGGAGTCCTTTCAACCACAGTGGGTGAAAAACTACGATTGAAGAAGAAGGAAGACATATCGGCAGTACTATTTTGGAAAGTGGCACCATCAGAACAGATGCAGCGGAGGTGCATCTCTCTCCACAGATGCTGTCAAACCTGCTGAGATTTTCCAGCATTTTCTGTTTTTGTTTCAGATTCCAGCATCCGCAGTATTTTGCTTTTATTTCATTCAGGCTCTCTATAGGTGGTATCATGCATGATACACATTGGGGAAAGGAATGTTAAGTAGTGGGATAGATTGCTTAAGAGAACCTTATCCTAATTTTCTCTGAAGAGATGAAAGGGTGAATAAGAACTGGAGACAAATTAACAACGTCAACAATGTGAATAATATCCCACTGGCGTTCTTATGTCAAAGTTACTTTTTAAGAGCCGCGTAAACATGCTAAAATGTCATAAATGTTTTCAGTGTTTCGATGGCTATTTCACTGAAGACAATCTGCTGAACCCCAAGGAAACTCAGCCTCAAAGTCTGAAACTACCTTCAGATCTGATTGGCAACATTTCGATGGTTTAGACGAATTTAAACTGAAAGGAAAATTTATTCAGGTGGTACCTAAATCATTTAATTGTGCAGTTACTTAAATTTGAAAAGTATTGCTTTCTTTGCCAATATAATTTGACTGCGAGGTTCAGTGCATCAATTGCAGGAACCATCTTGGGCTGTCTGGACAAGTGCTCATGAAGAGGTTAAACACCAAGGTGGACTGGTGAGCCAATCAGCCTGTTTCCATGCTTTACTTTCAATGTAATTATGTAAAACAACCGAAATCAATTTTATCATCTGATCACATAAACAACATGGATGGGGCTACTTAAATGGGAAATAAAAATAGAGATTGCTGGAAACACAAAGCAAATTGGTCAGCCCCTGAAACAGAAAACAATTTAGCTTCTAAGGTTTAGATCCTTTAATCGACTGGTCTTATAAAATGTCTCAACCTGAAATGTTAACCATTTATCTTTATTTCAGATGCTGAATGACAAGGTGTGTATTTCCAGCATTTTCTATATTATTTCAAGCTTCCTATGGACTATGATGTAATTTACCTTAATTCACCATCCTGTGTTTTATAAGTGCTCTTGTAAAATCCGTGGAAGCTCTCTGACAGATTGGCAATGTAGTCAATATTAATCAAGTACGTGTTTCCAGAATGCAAGGGTACACCAGCCTGAAGTGCAATTTGCTCAAATGGTGGGTATTCCAAAAGATGCAAGTCGCTTTCTGATCCACTTGTTCCATCCTTTTTCACTGGTGCAATGTTTGTCTTAATGATTTCCAGGTTTTTGCTGTGCAGAATGATGGAGTTTGTGTCCGATTTAACGAAAACTTCAATTCTCACTGATGCAGAAAATGTCAGCGTGGTCAAATTTGGGTGTATAAATAGGTCATAATGCACTGGAACAATGTTTTCAGGCAATCTTATCTTGTTCCAGGGAAACGTCCGACCATCTGATGTAAGTGGGAAATCTGGTGCCTCTTCATTCTTTTGGTCAGTTTTTAAGGTGCCTGCTGTTGAAAGGGTGATGAAAGTTGTAAGAAATCCAATTAATTTTAAAAAGCCAGTGGTTGCCATCTGGAAGTTAGTTGCTGTAGTGCTGTCACCTTTAGTGGTTTTTAAAGAATGTTGCAGTTTTTCTGTTTTGTTTGGAATAATTTCAGTTCCAAGTCAAATTGTTCCTCCTTTGATAGCTTTTCAGTCATTGACTTGCTTTATATAAATGAAACATGAAGCATATTGAAAACAATGATGTCCTGTATGAAGATAAACAAGCATAAGTACATAAATTAGCAACTCTATGTACTTAATATTTAACTACATTGAACATTTTATGAACATTGTTGATGACATTCCAATATGAATATAGGAACAGGAATACATTCATCAGCCCTTCAAGCGTGTTTGACTATTTGCGTATGTCATGGTTGATGTGAATCTCAATTCCATTTAATTATCACTATATCGTATTTGAGGAAAAATATTTAATTTGATCTGATGTTGCATTTGCTTCAGAAGTTACAAGACAATGTACACTATTGTGTCTATAGCATACTCATATTAATTCAAAGTTGATGTTGCTCAAAAATTCAAGTTATCCTGTTGATTAAATTAAGGAATTTTAATAAAATCATATGGCCATGAAATAGGTAATTCCTACAAATGTGATTAACCTGCACTATTGCTTCCGATGCAGGCAGCACACAAACTTCCTGTTGCCTGCTAATTTAAATGTTTTTATCATACAGCCCAATGCTCAACATGCTGTTGAATGACTGCACATCCGAACAGTGAGTGCAAAATCCTGAGAAACTTGTTTGAGTTCAAATTAGCCTGAATTATTTAAAGTCAGCCTGTACCTCTTCAATGAGAGGCGTGTTGTGACTGAAACAGGTGCTGGGAGTTATTGTAAAGTAATTTTCATTGAAAAAGACAAGAAATGGTGCACATTATAGAGCAGGCTCCAAGATTTTCCAATGCTGCGCTGGAGGTCGAGTGCTGGAGGTCGAGCGCTGGAGGTCGAGCGCTGGAGGTCGAGCGCTGGAGGTCGAGCGCTGGAGGTCGAGCACTGGAGGAGAGATATGATCCATCCACAGTGGAGCAGGAGGAACTTCAAATAGATTCTGTGAAGACAGTGGGATCAGATAACTGTGGCAGTCGATGCCTGGAGCATAGCCCTAATGGCCTGGATACAATGGCACAGGAATTTCAATGACCTCGCATGAGTTGTAAGTGAATTTATCTTCAAATGCACTACACCTGCATCACTGTCAATTAAAGCTTATTCATAGTTTTGCCTCATCCTCCCTGATTCAGCATAGCTGCAAGCCTCATTCTCATCAACATCTCACGGCTTGTACACTGCCAGCTATTCTACAACAACCACATCATCAAACCACATTCCGCCATAGAAACCCTACAGTGCAGAAGGAGGCCATTCGGCCCATCGAGTCTGCACCGAACACAATCCCACCCAGGCCCTACCCGCTAATCCCCTTTTTTTTTACCCGCTAATTTACCCGCTAATCCCTCTAACCTACGCATCCCAGGACTCTAAGGGGCAATTTTTAACCTGGCCAATCAACCTAACCCGCACATCTTTGGACTGTGGGAGGAAACCGGAGCACCCGGAGGAAACCCACGCAGACACGAGGAGAATGTGCAAACTCCACACAGACAGTGACCCGAGCCGGGGATCGAACCCGGGACCCTGGAGCTGTGAAGCAGCAGTGCTAACCACTGTGCTACCGTGCCACCCCATACTCACGAACACACTCTCATCTTGCAGAACAATGTGTTGCATAGCCACAGGCAGCAGCACCTAACCAGTGAGGGACATATGGCTTAATGACCTCACTGCCATGGAGAAAATGGCACCGTCATTGAAGTGGCCAAGGTAGTATGCTCATACCTCATCCTCCTTGTCACGTCCTGCTGCTCCCTCATTCAACAATCACACCTGATTTTCAATCCCCAGATGGTGAAAGAATTCACCTCTTACCGTCAGGTAGAAATAGAAGAACAGAAAGACTGTGGTTATGCAAAATACTCTCACTCATATGTACAGTCACAGCCATCAGTTCAGATATTGACACTGAACCTAAAGGTTAGCTTGCATGCAGGACTGCATCTGGTCACTGGGCACAAATGGGCTACAGCTGGGGCTAGGGGACAAGGGCAACACAGGTTCCAGTTTGTCACAGGGTGAGGTCGCACACAAGTTGTAGGATGTCCAGATGAGCATTTTAATGGGACTACAGCAGCATACTGATGGATATACCCAATGAAATGCTTGGTATATTGGTTTGTGCAGAATGCTTAATGGCCATACAATATCCTTCAGCATGTGCCACACCATTGCCTAGAGACTTTAGCAACTTTAAACAACTCTGGTAACCACCAAACAATTGACAATTTCAGTAGAACTCAATAAACAACTAATCTGAAAGTAGTTGATGATCACTTTAAATGGCACAGATAGGTGTCCTTCCTGTCAGTGAATGCATGCTCAGCTGTGCATGTTTAAGAGACTACTTCAGCTGGACCTTCGAGCCCCAAAATGGCAGAACTGATGTTAAATCATGTTATACGTCATGGTTGAACAGCTGGCAACATATGCAATTTTAAAGGCAAAAATGTACTCAGCATTGAGAAAAATAGGGGCTAGGGGGCCAAATTTCATGGCCCACATGTTTTGTTAAGACTGTTATTAAATTCATGATTTCAATTTAAATTGACAGTTAATGTAAATTAATGAAATTACAAGGTAGATTTAATACTTTTGAGTAGTATTCATTATAATATGAAACTTTGAGTTTAAGTCTAAATTTCAGCTTTGGTGAGGATATGTATGTGTCACACAGTATAATAATGAACCATACAAACCAAGAAAATGCTAGGTTTTAATTTTTCATTTATGCTCAAGTAATTGATCTCAGCCAGGTTAGCAGTGTAGGCACTATCACTGACTTCAGCATCCCCACAGGAGAGAAAGGAAATGTCATCAAGCTTGCCAACCCCGAATGAAAGTGCATATGTATGGACATCAGCTTAGCAAAGACAGGCTTTCCATGTCTCCCGAATGCCGTCTGACAAATCCTGTTGGATTTAACAATGGCCCACTCTGAGAGAGGAGGGGTCCCTCTTTGTCAAGCACTGATCAAGTGACCTGGCGTCAAGAAGGGGGCAGCCACTGAAATTCACCCCCCTCTTATCTCCAACCCCCTTGCCCTTCCCTCTCTCATGAACCCTTCCCTACAATTTCCATCCTTCCCTTACTCATCTGTGTCCAAAGATCCAACTCTCATACATGGTAATGTCCTCAGAGCATTACCAGCAGCTGCCACCTCTCCCAATGGCGCTGTCAGCCCCTGATTGACCAGCAGCTCTCAGCAGATAGGATTTCTGCTGCTTAGGCCCAAATCCCAGGAAAGGCCCAATACTGATCACTTAAGTGACACACATGTACCTAATTTGGTCAGGCCTCCCCCACAGAGGTGATATGGGGTTCCCACCAGTTCTCCACCCAGCAGACCAGACTCCTGTTGCCCACATTAAAGTTCTGTTCTGTCTGGAGACAATACACATCTCTTTAACCTGTGTTTCCTCCAACCACATTATCTGTACCTTTTAAGACGTGGCTGGCTGTAGAGATTTGCATTCTAATTAGTATTCTGTAACTTGATTTCTGTGTCTGTGCACTGTTGGAGAACAGATAACCACTCCATCTGACGAAGGAGCAGCACGCTCCGAAAGCTTATGGTATTTGCTACCAAATAAACCTGTTGGACTTTAACCTGGTGTTGTGAGACTTCTTACTGTGCCCACATTAAATCCAGCCAAATGTGACTCGGTGATATGATGGATTGGGTAGGTGTAACTTCAGAAACTCCAATACAATCTACTAGTGGACAGACCACAAAGTAGAGTTCACAAATCAACAGGGAGGAGAAAAAAAAATGAAGAAAGGAAGAGGAGAGTTAAACATTGTGATAAATGGAGAATGGTATTTTGGTTTGGAACTGTGCTCTTTGACTGATTTTATTGGAAAATCCCTGGGTAAATTAATGCAGGTTGACTGCTGTGTTCTCACTGGCTTGCAAGGAATTCCTCAGCTCTGATACACCAATCACATGAAATTTGGCCCTGCTGGTGAGTGTGTGATTGCAATTCTGGGAACAATGTGATAAATAAAAGTATACATTTTTTAAAATAATAAAATTTCAAGCAGAATGACAATGATCTACCAGGGGAACCATTTTACACGTGACCAGGTTGAGCAAACTACAGATTGACTGAATGTTACAAACATGCCGCTTGGCCCCGTTTACCATGTTCTGATTCAGGTTTACAGAACACCTTATTACATTAGGGATGTCTTCGTATTTCACATACTATTAATTACTTTGACATTCAATGTAGGTGAATGCATGTAAAGCACCATTGTAAAATTTAATAACAGCTCTGCTGTAACAACCTTGCACTCCCTCAGTATGACATTTGGACAGAAGCACATACAGAGGTTTAACACAGATATCAGAAGGACATATTTCACACAGAGGGTCGTGGGGGCCTGGAATGTGTTGCCGGGCAAGGTGGTGGAGGCGGACACACTGGGAACGTTTAAGACTTATCTGGACAGCTATATGAACGGAGTGGGAATGGAGGGATACAAAAGAGTGGTCTAGTCTGGACCAGGGAGCGGCGCGGGCTAATTGTTCCTTGTTTCTCGTTTCAAGGCTTCATTCTATGATCATCTTGCTGGTGCCAGTACAGAGCGAGACTGCGGATAGTTGGGAACCTGTCTCGGGGGCAGGGAATTCATACGGTGTTCGTGGAAGTGGAAATGACTAGGGTTGGGAAGCATTTTCCGATCAGGGCCATTGTGATCTCCTGGACTCGTTTCGATCGCCTCAGGGGGTCGGGGAGGAATTTCCCAGATTTTTTCCCCCCATATTGGCCCTGGGGTTTTTCACTCTGGGTTTTCGCCTCTCCCTGGAGATCACATGGTCTGGAATGGGGGGGTGGGGGTGAGTTAATAGGTTGTAATGAACAAAGCATCGTAGCTGTGAGGGACAGCTCGGTGGATAGGATATTGGTATGTAGATAGGCTGGAAAATTGGGCGGGGATCCTGGATTCAGGATTCAATCCTGGACCGGGGAGCGGCGCGGGCTTGGAGGGCTGAAGGGCCTGTTCCTGTGCTGTATTGTTCTTTGTTTGTTTGTACATCGAGTTCCTGAAGGGGAGCATAACTCTCTGGGGCAATGCAATGAATTATATAAAGCTGACATGGCCATTTCTTTTTTAAAAAAGACAGTTTCATGTGCAAGTACACAAATCAGGAATTTAGGTAATGCATGACTTACAGGCCAGACAGAAATCACGTGTCAACAAATCAGAGAGCATCCAAACTCCACATATGCTTCATGTACAAAGATATGTTCAGGATGTGCTAAAGGTAAAAGGCTACTTCAAAACACTTGCATTTATTTAACTTTAACTTCATAAAACATCCCAAGTTGCTTCACAGAAGACGAATCCAACATGAAGAAAATTGGCACTTGAGACAAACGAGACATTAAGACAGGTGTTCAAAGTGACAGGTTTTCAGCAGTACTGCATCTTAAAAGAGCAGTGAAAGGGCGAGAGCCATAGGGAAGGAAGTCCAGAGCTTAGCAGCTGGACAGAAAGAGGTAGGACTACTAATTGTGAGGAAAATGGGGTCATGGACGGACACGTGGATGGCACAGTGGCAAGCACTGCTGCCTCACAGCGCCAGGGACCTGGGTTCGATTCCCGGCTTGGGTCAGTGTGTGGAATTTGCACATTCTCCCTGTGTCTGAAAGACGTGCTGGTTAGGTTAGGTGCATTAGCCATACTAAATTCTCCCTCAGTGTACTCAAACAGGCGTAGGAGTGTGGCAACTGGGGGATTTTCACTGTAACTTGATACAGTGTTAATGTAAGTCAACTTGTGACACTAATAAATAAACTTTAAAAAGAAGCCAGAATGGGAGGAAAGCAGATTGGGTGAGGTGGCAGGGCTGGAGGAAGAACTGAGGAGATAGAGATAAATCAGGACATAATGTGACAAAGAGTAAAATTTTCAATGAACCAACAAATGTCAGCATGCAGGAGTGATGGGTGAATGGTGTGAGTTAAGTTACCCATTGATTTTAAAACAACAGAATCCTCAAAAACACAGCTGGAGTTTCCTTTGTAAAGAAAATATAGAGCTTCTTAAAGCATCTCATTGATTCAACTCAGGATCAAATTGTGTGTCATAAATGGGTAGCTTTAAACGGTTTAATCTGCTATGTGCCTGAAGCAGCCATGTTTCCCACAGTACTTCCGCATCTTATTTCAAACTATCCAGCGACAGGAAAGTAAATGCGGCAGTCCGTTTGACGATGTACAGGGCGAGTATTTAATCAACCGCACAAGGAGGAGAAGCGGTCACGGTTACGGGGTGACTATCCGGCGGGGCAATGTTGCCGGTGTTGCCCAGCTCAATCCAGCAGCATCTGCGGCTCCGGAGAAGCTGCAGACCCGGAGTGAATGTGGCTGCAGACAGCGGGCCGCACAGAGAGCCAGACACTCACTGCACTCCCCCGGCCCTGGCTGCTTACTGCTGGCCACAAATCCAACACGTACTTTATCGTACCCCGCTGCCCTCAATCTAATTGTATTTTTTTTAAACGTTACCTTTAGAATTAAAGCAGCACTCCCGCTCAGATGCAAGACTTTGTAATTGTGAACAGCCTCCTGTAGATTCTGAACACCCATCAGAAGTGAAAGTGAAAATGGAAGCATCATAACCAACCCTTTGGACTGCGCGACGATTGCACCTTATGATTTGTATCATCTTTAAAAATAGGGATCTGCTAATTTATTATAAAACATTTTGAAACCAGGCTAGTGGTTTCAATGATAGTGGTAATAGTGTTGTCCCTCAGTTGCCCAAATGTTTCAGGAAAATTATCAGGATTTCGATTTTCTTCCATAGGGAAAAACACACATTTGCTGATGTAAAGTTACATCCAAGTATCCTTCAGATCTCACTAGAATATGTTTTTATTCACTCTCGGGACATGGAGGTCACTGGCTGGTCAGCATTCATTGCCTATCCCTAGTTGTCTGAGGGCAGTTGAGAGTCAACCACATTGCTGTGGCTCTGGAGTCACATGAAGGTCCTTTGGGGAAGGAAATTAGAGATCAAATGGATTTTTCCAACAATTGGTCATCAGTAGATTCTTAATTCCAGAATTTTTTAAAATTCAAATTTCCCCATTTGCTGTGGTGGGATTCGAACCTAGATCCCCAGAACGTTTGCTGAGTTTCTGGATTAATTGTCTAGTGATAATACCACCAGGCCATCACCTCCGCCGCCGTCACCCCCCCCCCCCCCCCCACCCATTAGAATATGCTCACTTCAAAACATAAAACTCCCAAGAGGGGTATGTTACCATCGTGATCCCATTACTGGACCAGTCATCCAGAGAGACCTGGGCTAATGAGCCAGAGATACAGATATGCCAAATTATCACAGAAGACACAATTTTTCAGTACAATTAAGTTTCTTGTGATCTTGCAAGAGGATTCTGAAGTCTTGGGATTTTTCAAGAACGCAGGTAAGATTAAAATGCATCATCTTTAAAACTTCTGCTGTGGCTGGTGCCTGAGTAACACTTGGCACATCACAGTGCTGAAAGATCAGAGGTGAGGCTGCCGGCAGAGACAAGAGGATGGCAAGAGAAAGAGCCCCAAATTGTAAGAAGGACAGAGAGCCAAGAAAAAGAAAGATTTCAGAAACTCCAATGCAATCCAGTAGTGGAGATTATATGGCACTTCACAACCATTGGATGTCTCTAAGCACTTTAGAAGTGTGGAAAAATTCACTAAAACTGCCTCCAAGTCTGTATACCTTCTAACTTATTTCATCATCTCAGTGAGTAAAGCAATACCTTCTCCAAGTGATTCATCACCTTGACATACATGAGTCTCCTTAATATATTGATCAGCAGTCAAATCGATCAATGTTTAAATGTTATTGCAAATTAGATTTTGTGCCAGTATTACCAAGGCATCATCCTGCTTGCTGTAGCATCTTTTATAAAAAAATCTTCCACTGCTGCTGAATTATTTAGTTCTTTATTTAATAGACCAATCTCACTCGCCCCCATATTTGTTTCAACAAGCAAACAACAAATATCTTCTCAAAGCATTGCATAGTACTAAACCTGATTAATCTGGTTCTTGTCCTGTTAATATATATTCAAGTTTCCTTGTCTTGGCCTGAAGTAATGGCTTCTCCCAGGAACTGTAGCCTAGGTCGAGTTATTAATTTTATGGAGGGAGGAAATTTATCGAGAGTTTTGGCTAAACAAAACAAAAAAGGTGGCATAGTGGTTAGCACTGGTGCCAGGGATCCAGATTCGATTCCCAACTCGAGTCACTGAATGTGTGGAGTCTGCATATTCTCCGTGTCTGCGTGGGTTTCCTCCGGGCGCTCTAGTTTCCTCCCATAGTCCGAAAGACGTGCTGGTTAGATGTGTTGGCCATGCTAAATTCTCCCTCAATGTACCCGAGGTGCCGCAGTGTGGCGACTAGGGGATTTTCACTAACTTCATTGCAGTTTTAATGTAAGCCTAATTGTGACACTAAATAAATTTTAAACTTTAAAACAGCGCGAGGCTCAGTTAATACAGTGAAACTGCACCTATTCTGAAGAGTGGGATTCACTAACACGGGGAAATGAGTGAGACCCTATGAATCTTGAGCACACAGGACTTAGGATCAGGAGTAGGCCGTTTGGCTCTTCATGCCTGTTCCACCATTCAATAAGATCATGACTCATCCGATTATGGTTTCAGCTTCACTTTCCTGGCTGCCCCCGATAACCCTTGTCTCTCAAAAATCTGTTTAAGTCAGCCTTGGATAAATGGAAAGATGTGGAGATGCCGGCGTTAGACTGGGGTAAACACAGTAAGAGGTTTAACAACACCAGGTTAAAGTCCAACAGCTTTATTTGGTAGCAAAAGCCACACAAGCTTTCGGAGCTCCAAGCCCCTTCTTCAGGTGAGTGGGAATTCTGTTCACAAACAGGGCATATAAAGACAGAGACTCAATTTACATGAATAATGGTTGGAATGCGAATACTTACAGCTAATCAAGTCTTTAAGAAACAAAACAATGTGAGTGGAGAGAGCATCAAGACAGGCTAAAAAGATGTGTATTGTCTCCAGACAAGACAGCCAGTGAAACTCGGCAGGTCCAGGCAAGCTGTGGGGGTTACAGATAGTGTGACATGAACCCAATATCCCGGTTGAGGCCGTCCTCGTGTGTGCGGAACTTGGCTATCAGTTTCTGCTCAGCGACTCTGCGCCGTCGTGTGTCGTGAAGGCCGCCTTGGAGAACGCTTACCCGAATATCAGAGGCCGAAGGCCCGTGACCGCTGAAGTCGTCCCCAACAGGAAGAGAACAGTCTTGCCTGGTGATTGTCGAGCGGTGTTCATTCAGCCGTTGTCGCAGCGTCTGCATAGTTTCCCCAATGTACCATGCCTCGGGACATCCTTTCCTGCAGCGTATCAGGTAGACAACGTTGGCCGAGTTGCAAGAGTATGTACCGTGTACCTGGTGGATGGTGTTCTCACGTGAGATGATGGCATCTGTGTCGATGATCCGGCACGTCTGAGATGCCATCATCTCACGTGAGAACACCACGTCCTTCTGGTAGTGTGGTGACCAGAACTGGACACTGTATTCCAAATGTCGCCTAACCATCGTTCTATACAGCTGCAACATATGCCAACTTTTATATTCTATGCCCCGTCCAGTAAAGGCAAACATGCCATATGCCTTCTTGACCACCCTCTCCACCTGTGCTGCAACCTTTAAGGATCTGTGGACTTGTACACCCAGGTCCCTCTGTGTGTCTATACTCCTGATGGTTCTGCCATTTATTGTATAGCTCCCCCTTACATTAGGTCTACCGAAATGCATCACTTCGCATTTATCTGGATTAAATTCCATCTGCCATTTCTCTGCCCAATGTTCCAGCCTATCTATATCCTGCTGTATTCTGACAATGTTCATCACTATCCACAACTCCAGCAATCTTCGTGTCGTCCGCAAACTTACTGATCACACCAGTTACACCTTCCTCCAAATCATTTATATATATCACAAACAGCAGAGGTCCCAGTACAGAGCCCTGCAGAACACCACTAGTCACAGGCCTCCAACCGGAAAAAGACCCCTCCACTGCTACCCTCTGTCTTCTATGGCTAAGCCAGTTCTCCACCCATCGAGCTAGCTCACCTTTTATCCCGTGAGATTTAACCTTTTGCACCAGCCTGCCATGAGGGACCTTGTCAAACGCTTTACTAAAATCCATATAGACGACATCCACGGCCCTTCCCTCGTCAATCGTTTTTGTCACCTCCTCAAAAAACTCAACCAAATTTGTGAGGCATGACCTCCCTCGTCAATCCAGTTCAGTTTACGTTTGAGACAAAAGCAATTCATATAAATCTTAAAATAAATTTCTTGATTTTTAAGAGTTTCTCTCTTCACTTATGAGATGACGGGATTGTCATGTCAGGAGATTAGTTAAAATCCCACCATGGCAGCTAAGGAATTTAATTTCAGTTAAATGCATTAATTGAACATTGTAAAGTAATACATCCATATCTGGAATAAATGGCAGTATCAGTAATGGTGACCAGTAATGCACAACTTGTTTACTAACATCCTGCAGTTGTTTGGTACAAGTGAATTTGAATATTGATGAAAAAAAGATACTATTTGTCAAAGCTTTTCATCTTATATTCATCAGATAAAGTCACTATATTCCCAGATGACCACAGGCTGCTCGTGTCTTTGAAGGGTAGAGCTGACTGGTGGTGATTTAACCTCAGGATCCCCACACCTCAGGTAAGGGTTGAGAAGGCAGGTCTTCATGAATAACCACAGCCGTATGGGAATTGAACCTGCATTGTTGGTGTCGCTCTGCATCACAAACCAGCCATCCGGCCACCTGAGCTAACCAAATCCCCATTCATCAGGACAATTTGCTTGAATTCCAATGTCAAGGGAAACAACAAATCATACAGTGTAAATAGGGAAATTAATCTGCTGTCTTCACCCAGTCTGGCCTATATGTGATTCCAGACGCATAGCAAAATGGCCGATTCTTAACTGTCCTCTGAAATGGCTGAGCCTGCCATTCAATTGTATTTAAGAAGATGGCTCACCCTACATTCTCAAGGGCAAGTAGGAATGGGTGATAAAGACTAGCTCTACCAAACATAGTAAGAAGTCTCACAACACCAGGTTAAAGTCCAACAGGTTTATTTGGTAGCAAATACCATAAGCTTTCGGAGCGCTGCTTGGTTGGACTTTAACCTGGTGTTGTGAGACTTCTTACTGTGTTCACCCCAGTCCAACGGCGGCATCTCCACATCATGTTTACCAAACAGCCACATACTGTGAAGGAAAAAAATATAAGCATACATCAGTGTAAATAATCAGAACCAAAAGGAAGTAACAGACTCACAACAGTATGTTTCTTCTTTGATTATTCAGATTCAGGATTCATCTCATTTATCCATCTTTCATGCACATTATATGAATCTACAGTCAGGGAAGCTTTTCAGTTTTTATAATGATTTACTTGTATGACATAAAAATGTAATCAAAGGAAAAAAAAGACAGAGCACGTGCCAATGAGGATTAATAATTGCAATTAAAAGATCAGAAAATCATTCTATTTCCTACAGCTTTTGAAAATCTGGTCTTGATAATGTAAACCCCTCAAACAAGCAGAATTGGAAGGTTTGGGATTTGAGTTGGGGCGTCACCAACAGTTAAAGTGGAAGTATCAGATACTCTGTACCCATCGACAGATATCCGCAAGCCAGAATATACATCAGAGGTGCACCCACCTCCACTGCTACCAAGAACAATGTGAAGTGTAGGGTCCATTCATTCCTTTGAATAGATGAGACGGCACTGGTATGGAGTTTAAAATGAATTTCTTTTATTGAACAGAAATGAAAGAAAATTAAATCATTACAGAAACAAAAAAGAGAAAAGTTGGAGAGACTGGCTTTTTCTGCTGCCTCTGTACTGATCACATTGAACTGAGCTTGAACAGCATCCTGAAAACAAAACTGCACAAACACACACTGTAACCAAAACATATCTCAACCCTTATCTCATTATTGTAAATGTTTTCCGCAAGCTGTCTCTGTCTGGCAAACACAGGTCTTGCATCTGTTGTTATCACAACTTGTTTTGCTTGCTATGTACTTTACAGGAATGCGGTCAATTTTTAGCTAATCCAGCATGCCTTCTGAGTTTTAAAATGTAGTCAAGTGTCAGTTAATTTTTTAAGCTGAGCAGAGTTAGTCACACAGGCAGAAATATCTTAAAATGAAGTCTTTGCATCAATGACGCAAACAGAGCTAAGCATACATAGGATCTCTCACCTTTTATTAGGGAAGCCTCAATGCAATAATGCCACACGCTGTGAACAGGCCGACGGCCACATTCCACACTAACAGCACTTTGTGGCTGTAAAATTGACAAACAAGCTGAATTTGTGTGTCAGCATTAATTTAGCTTTCACTAGGGGGATTAAAAATATGCTGTCAGCTGTACACAGATGTGTACAATAAGTCACAGATGGATTGTTTACTCAAACCAACAGTTCATGTCCTCTATGGGCAATCACCTTCTGTGACCGGTGAACACTGCAAGGTATAATGAATTGCACAACAGTAATATTCTGATTTAGAATTATAGTTTTCTTTTAATTCATTAAAATTTACATTCGGATGATCATGTTAGTGGTGCCTCCATAATGTTATAGAGCTGTGAGACGGACAACTCAATATCACCTTTTTTGATTCAGTAAAGATTGATGGGAGAAATATCAAATCTCTAACTGAGAACACATATCCTGAGGGTTATGGTTTTCTCAGATCTCCTGAGTCTGTTCACATACACACTTTGGCTGACACTCAGGACACAAGCCAATCAATTTATTTTCACTTTTGCTTTCTTTTGTTTTAACTACTTTTTCTTTACCCCTCCCATACACTCTTCTATCATCATACCTCTTTTCATTTCTCCTTTCTCAGGCACCTCAGTTCCCATTGGTACTACTTAACAGAATTGTTAGGGCACAGAAGGACGCGATTTGGCCCATTGTGTCCGTACTGGCTCACTGAATGAGCAACCCACCGAGTTTCATTCTCCCGCCTTCTCACCGTAGCCTTGCACATTCTGCCATCTCAGATAACTATCTAAATTTTTATTCATTCATGGGACATGGGCATCGCTGGCTGGCCAGCATTTATTCCCCATCCCTAGTTCCCTTGAAATTGAGTGGCTTGCTAGGCCATTTCAGAGGGCAGTTGAAAATCAACCATATTGCTGTGGCTCTGGAATCACATGTAGACCAGACCAAGTAAGGACAGCTGATTTCCTTCCCTGAAGGACATTAGTGAACCAGATGGGTATTTCTGACAATTGACAATGATTTCATGGTCATCAATAGATTCTTAATTCCAGATATTTTTTATTGAATCCAAATTCCATCATCTGCCATGGCAGGATTCAAACCCGGGTACCCAGAACTTTAGCTGAGTTTCTGGATTAATAGTCTGGCAATAATACCACAAGGCCATCACCTCCCCTAGTTCCCTCTGGAAAGCTTCAATCGAACCTGCCTCCACCACATTCTCAGGCAGAGCATTCCAGTCCCTAACCACTCACTGCATAAAAATGCTTTTCATTGTATCACTATTGTGTCTTTTACCAATTACTTTAAATCCATGCCCTTTTATTCTCAATCCTTTCATGAGTGGGAACAGTTTTTCTTTATCTATTCTGTCCAAACCCCTCATGACTCAGAACATTTCCTATTACATTTCCTCTCAACCTTCTTTTCTCAAAGGAAAACAGTCCTAACTTCTCTATATTCATCCCGAGAATCATTCCGGTGAATCTTTTCTGTATCCTCTCTAATGCCTTCACATCCTTTCAAAAGTGTGGCACCTAGAACTGGACTCAATACTCTAGCTGAGGCCAAATATTAACTTATTCCAAATAACCTCCTTGGCTCTTGTATTCTATGCCCCATTAACATTGCCTAGGGTACTGTATGCTTTATTAACTGATCTTGTAACCTGTCCTGCCACCCTCAATAATTTATGCACTTAAAGGGTTTATAATCACACAAGTTTTAGTAAGCTGCTAAACTCAGGCACAAAGGGAAAACTATGAGAAAATCACAGGTCTCGAGTAAAGCAGACCCAGATATGAGTCAAGGACCATAAAACTCCCACTTACAAGGGAGACCTCAGTCACACAGCATACACACAAGAGTTGAATTATGCACAGCTGCAGCTTGTCAGGTGTCTGTTCTAAAAAGTTTCAATGGAACAGGGGACTTGATATACCACTGGTTAGAAATATAGCTTTCATAATCAAGTCCAGAAGTTAATAGATAAATAGAAAGAAATACATGTTTGGTGATATTATAATTAGGTAAACGTATAATTAGGCTCTTAACTATAACGGTCTGTGCAACCTTTGAATCAGGGCTCCCCCAGTCTGGCAACAGTTGGAGCACTGGAGCCATCCCATACTATAGTCCATAATAAAGGCGTTGTCTGAAACTCCAAGAGTCCTCCGGCCCTATTTTACCATTTTGATTCTAAGTGCTGGGCAGACTTGAAACTGAGAGTGTTTCAGATCCGACTTTTAGACCCGTTCTGAGGTGCCCTCATGCGCACTCAGCCTGAAAATATAGCAATTCCAAATCGTGTTACACAAGCCTGTGGGCGGGGCTTACCGCTCTCAAAATCCTGCAGCTTCGATTGGCGCCTCCAACTGCACAGGCACAGAAAAAATATGATAGAATGCTGCTTCCCTGCCACATACCTCCCGGGCCAGGTAATGCGTCCCCATGGCCCCCACAGACATTGCCCCGCCCCCACAACATTACTGATCCCCTTATCCCCCCCACACCCCCGCCACCCAGACCGACCGCAGGCCCCTCTCCCCCTTCCTCCCCACTGATCACAAGCAGAGTGGCAGTGGACCCCCTTTCACCACCCCACCCCCACCGATCTCAAGCAGAGAGCCATTGGACCCACATTCCCCACACCCCCTGCCCTCCCCCACCACCAATTTCAAGCAGAGAGCCATCAGATGCTTACCTCCTCACTAACTGGAGCGCCTGTATCGGATTTCCAGTGGCATCTGCTCCATGCCAGAAATCAGCGGGATGGCGCAAAGGCCATTTACATGGTCATTGAATTCAAATACGATTAGTGGGCCCAGGACTGAAGCCCGCTAGCATCTTCCACCCTGCCAGAGTGTTTCACTCCAGCGGGGATTACAGTAGCTCCCCACTTTCGGGAAGCTAGCAGCCCGACCCCGTTGGAGTAAAGGGGTCTTCCAGAGGGTCAGGCGGCAGGGGTTGCCCCTTGGCATTGGCACCCTGGCAGGGCCAACTGCCCAAGGGGCAAAGTGCCAATGCCCAGGGGCACATTGGCACTGCCCGTCAGGCATGGGGCAGTGCCAAGGAGGCAGGGCCTGATGGGGTGGGGTGTCCTGCTGCCACTCTGCATAGGGATCGGTGGGGAAAGCGGGGAGGCCAGCGATTGAGGGGGGGGGGGGGGGGTCAGCTTGGCGTCGGTCAGTCTACTGGGGGGGGGTGGGGTGGGTTTACTGTTGGGGAGGGAAAACCAGTGAAGGGGGGGTGGAGACTGGAGATCGCGGAGGGGTGGGGGGTCGGGCCTGGGTCTGGGAATGATCGGGGGGCCAGCGATCGGGCCGTGGGGGAACGGAGAGCTTGCGTTGCTGGGGTTGCAGGACTGGCCAGCAATCAAGAGGCCATCAGTGCGGGGCCACTGCGCATACGCGATCTTGGCACTGACAGATCAGCATATGCGCAGTAGCCGCTCAGCGCACTGATTTCAGCTTCTCCAGTGGGAATAGGCCCCTGAAACTTAATGATATTGATGCTGGTGACCTCTGCAGTGCACAGAGTGTGGAAGATTTTTCTCTGATCTCCCACTGAAAAAAACGTGAATTACTCGTTTTAACACAAATTCGACACTTAAAATTATTTTGGGAGAATTCCACCCGTTATCACTGAGATATCTTCACTGCTTTCTTCCCTTAGCCTCAGCGTTGAATGACTTTCTCATCCTCAATGATTTTTATCTCCATCAGAAATCATGTTCTGCCTGCTCTAAGTTCACTGCCCCTTTATCCTCCCTAAATCTCTCCCTCCATGTCAACTCCCCCAACCCATGTTCACCATCACCCACCTGACCTTGCCATCTGTGAGGAGGCTATGGCGCAGTGGCATTGTCATTGGACTAGCAATCCAAGGATCCAGGGTCATTCTCCAGGTTCAAATACCACCATGGCAGATGGTGAAATCTGAATTCAATGAAAAAATCTAAATTCAGTAAAAATTTGGAATTAAAAGCCTAACGATGACCATTGTCGATTGTTGTAAAAACCCATCTGGTTCACTAACGTATTTTACAGAAGGAAATCTGCTGTCCTTGACTCTCCTGTGACAAAGTAAAACTTTCCCTCCTTGAACTTCTCAACCTGCCCGCACCTTTTGACATGGATGACCACAATATTCCCGTCCAACACCTCTCTACTGTCATCCAGCTGGATGGGACTGCTCTCACTTGGTTCTATTCTTAGCTATGTAGTAATAATTACCCTTCCCACTCCTGCATTATTACCTCTGGTGACCCCAAACAATGATCCTTGGTCCCCTCCCATTTCTCATCTCCTGTCTCTTTAAACATCACCTGAAGACACAGCGTTAGTGTTCTTGTGCATACCCGATTTTAGTTGTTCCACCATTTGTGGAAATGCCTTCACTTGCCTCGGTGAAATTCTGTCCCTTCACCTCTCTGCTTCACTTTCCATCTCCAAGACACTCCTTAAAGCCTAACTCTTTGACCAATCTTTTGTTCATCTGACTTAATATCTCCTCACGCAGCTTTGTCTCGTACTTTATTTTGTAGTGAAGCACCTTGGGACATTTTGTTATGTTAAAGGCGCTATATGAATATAAGTTCTTGTTGTTACTGATGTGGCCATATGTGCTCCCTCTCTCTCATCACTTCATTCTTCAATTGGAAATGATTATATTCACTGAACATTAAGTTAATTTGTAACCATTATTATCACATTATGCAAGTCAGTGCTCTCTTCCCAGATATCATAGAAATCATAGAAACCCTACAGTACAGGAGGCCATTCGGCCCATTGAATCTGCACCGACCACAATCCCACCCAGGTCCTACCCCCATATATTTTTACCCACTAATCCCTTCTAACCTACACATCTCAGGACACTAAGGGGAAATTTTAGCATCGCCAAATCAACCTATCCCGCACATATCTGCCACAATGTCTTCTTTTAAGGGCAGTTCACTGTGCTACCAAGATTTGACCCAGATTGGAAAATAACAGCATAGCTCTTGGGTATTCAAGGCCATCCTCTGGAAATTTGGAGGTTATAACAATTCCCAGACATTCCAATCAGTTGAACACAGGTGCAACAAATGCAGAAGTCCACCAAAAGTCAAGCACATCATTGGCATATTGAAGCCCCTATTCAGGGAGCTAGCCTAATCTGCAAGTAGTTAGCAATTTTGAAAACTTGCCTTTCAAAGGCTAAAGAGTATGCTGCATTGCCCATAACTTCATCTTACACATAAACATCATCAAGGAAGACCTTAGCGGACTAGCCAGAAAAGGATGACCGACCTCTATGACAACTGATGATCCCAATAAGACAAGAGGAGTCACTATGAGCAAGACAAGAGCAATATTCTCACCTCAGAAAAAAACCTAAGCAGCCAGGCCAAAAGGGTAGTAATAATGGCATGTATGGAACTTCTCAGAAAAAAACATCCAACCACAAATCTTCCTTTGAAATGTTGCAGTTTCTACAACTCCATAAAGGTGTCAATAAGACGGACCATTAAAGTATCAATAACAGAAATTTCAAACGCTTCACACCTGTTAATCTAATGCAAATAAACATTGAGACATTGGCAAAAGAGATCACGGAAAGAGCAACTTAATATAACCACTTAAACTTGCTCATCAATCAAAGTCAACAGTTCTCTCCAGTTGTCAAACAAAACCCCCCTACCAAAAAAATCCATCTATGAATCTGGGCTTTCAGCCAAGCATGCATGGTGAGGACATGTGTAAGAACTCCTTCAGTAGAACTGCATGGCCAGCAAGACCATGCACCAACCTGCCAACGCCATATAAGGAAGAAAACCTTATAATACTTGGAATCAAGGCCTGAGAGGGTGTCTGATGTGGAAGAATGAACCAAAGAAGAATGAATACAGGAAACAATTCACAGTTCACTACCAACTTCTGCTGTTCCAACTTCATTCAACTACAGCCAGCAAAGCATACATTGAGGCCCTTTGCTATCTCACCGCTGTTGAAAGCTAATTGAAAGCTACTCACAAGAACCCCATTGTAACCTGGCTTTCTTTTCTTTTTTGCTAGATGCCGGATGATGGTGAGCCTGAAAATGAAATGTATGCAATTGGCATTAATCTTAGAAAATACAGAATGCTTTACAAGTTCCCAGGAGTTTAAAAATTCTGAAAAGTCAAAGTAAATGGGAAAGCTTGGAAAATTCAATAAATGTGTGTCTGCTCCCGTTTTACCCAGTGTTGATTTAAAGTCTCAGCTGTATAATTAGGAAAGCACAAACAGAACCAGAATTCTTCCAAATAAAGAGAGGAAATAAAAACAAGCTAATTCAATAAATAGATCAAACCAGTCATATGACATCCAGTAGGTGCACTCTTTATGAGAGAAAGAAAATATGTATAAAATAAACCAAATAGCTGGATAAAGTTCAATCAAATGGGAAAACAAACACACTAAAACATGTCAGAATCTGAAAATGAACAAAGTGAATTAAGACAGGAACAGAATATTAGCTTTATTTCATTCATTGAGGGAAGTGGAACTGGAAATCAATGATTTAATGAACCCTGCCAATTTCAGGAACCATATGTCATTCCAGTTTACTAAATGGAAGTAGACAGCTCTTCAAGGACAATGAAAGCTCATTTTTATCCACAATAATTACTTGTACCAGAAAACAAAGTTTTTTTTTGCTCTGTATACTAATACAAGTGACAATAATAAATCAAATCAAAATTTGTGGGACAGGGAATTCATAGTTTACACTTTAATAATATTATTTTTAAAAATTAATTTATATGATACACTATAAGGAGAGATAGAGGATTCCATAGTCTGGTATTCCCATTAATCTTAATTGCATTTCTCAATTTCCCAGTAATGCAGATTGCAAAATTGAATTCTCTGCTCTGTAAAAAAATGACAATTCTAGATAAATTCTTATAATATGTATTTGCAATGATACTATTTGCATCAACATCAACACGAACCAGGAAAAACAGCCACTCTGGAGTTCAAGAATGAATGAATGACACCTGTCCGAAGTATCATGTACTTTGGAATTTATCATCCTCAAGCCAATGTGCTGCTCTTACTACAAGCTGCTTTCGAACTTTTGGTTCCATTTATTTCTGCAACTGCTTGCACATTGAACAGAATAGTGCACAAACTAGGTGTTATGTTTAATAAAAAGCTGAACTTCATCAATCACAAAGACCATCTATTTCTCCCCGTAACACCATCTGCCTTCACCCTTAGATCTTCCACCAACTTGCTGAAACCCTCACACACACACCCATCATCACCTCCAGGTTTGGCTTCTCCTAAGCTAATCACTGAGCTTCACCCAGCATAAATTTCAGGCCGTCAAAACCTCCTGAGTACATGTTATCCTGCACTGTCTCACACAAACGTCATTAGTGTCTGCCAGCATATGCTTTCCATTCTTCCTGTGGATCCTTCTATTTCATTGACAAACCAACAACAGTAACTTATAATAATCGAGTACCTTTAACATCGCAAAGTGTCTCAAGGTTCTCCACAATAACATTATCAAATTTGACATTAAACCATGCAGGGAGAGAGACGGATAAATGACCAAATGCTTTAAGGAATATCATAAGACCATAAGATATAGGAGCAGAATTAGGCCATTTGGCCCATCGAGTCTGCTTCACCACTCAGTCATGCCTGATAAGTTTCTCAACCCCATTCTCCTGCTGTTCCACCCCCCAACCTTTGATTCCCTTACTAATCAAGAACCTATCTATCTCTATCTTAAATACACTCAATGACCTGGCCTCCACAGCCTTCTGTGGCAATGAATTCCATAGATTCACCAGCTTCTGGCTGAAGAAATTCCTCCTCATCCTTTACTCTGAGGCTGTGCCCTCGGATCCTAGTCTCTCCTACGAATAGACACATCTTCCCCCGTCCACTTTATCCAGGCCTTTCAGTATTCTCTAAGTTCCAATGAGATCCCCCCCTCATCCTTCTAATCTCCATCGGGTTCAGACCCAGAGACCTCAAAGGCTCCTCATACATCAAGCTTTTCATTCCCGGGATCATTCGCGTGAACCTCCTCTAAACCCTCTCCAAGGCCAGCACATCCTTCCTTAGATACAGGGCCCAAAATTGCTCACAATATTCCAATTATTTCATAAAGGTGGACAGAGAACTAGAGAAGAATTCCAGATCTTGGGGCCTTGACAGCTGAAAATACAAAGTTGGACTGACAGGGATGCTCGAGGCCAGAATTGCAGGAATGCAGATGTTGTGGGACTAGGGAGTTTACAGTTACAAGGAAGGTCAAAGGGAGTTTGAAAATAAGGATCAGAACTTGAAAAATCAGGACACCGAGAGACTGGGAGCTAATATAGTAGAGTGAACACAGGGATGGTGGGTGAATAAGACTTGATCTGAGCTCAGATATGGACAGCAGAAATTTGGAAAAGCTCAAGTTTATGTAGGATGGAAGATGAGAAGGCTGGCCAGGAGAAACATAGAAGATAAGGGCAGGAGGAGGCCATTTGGCCCTCCGAGCCTGCTCCGCCATTCATTACGATCATGGCTGATCGTCCAACTCAAAAGCCTAATCCTGCTTCTTCCCCATAACTTTTGATCCCAGATGCTATATCCAGCTGCTCTTGAATACATTCAATGCTTTGGCATCAACTACTTCCTGTGATAATGAGTTCCACAGACTCACCACTCTTTGGGTGAAGAAATGTCTCATCACCTCGCCCTAAATGGTCTACCCTGAATCCTCAGACTGTGATCCCTGGTTCTGGACTCCCCAAACATTGGGAACATCCTCCCTGCATCTACCCTGTCTAGACCTGTTAGAATTTTGTAAGTCTCTATGAGATCCCTCCTCATTCATCAGAACCCCAGCGAAAACAATTCTAACCTAGTCAATCTCTCCTCATACATCAGTCCCGCCATCACCGGAATCAGCTTGGTAAACCTTCACTGCACTCCCTCGAGAGCAAGAACATCCTTCCTCAGAAAAGGAGACCAAACTGCATACAATACTCTAGGTGTGGCTTCACCAAGGCCCTGTATAACTGCAACAAATACATTCCTGCTCCTATACTCAAAACCTCTCTCAATGAAGAACAACATGCCATTTGCCTTCTTTACCACCTGCTGCACCTGCATGTTTACCTTCAGTGACTGGTGCACAAAGGACACCCAGTTCGCGCTGCACACTCCCCTCTCCCAATTTACAGCTATTCAGGTAGTAATCGCCCTTCTTGTTTTTGCTTCCAAAATGAATAATCTTACATTTATCCAAATTATACTGCATCTGCCATTGATTTGCCCACTCACACAACCTGTCCAGATCATTCTGAAGGATCTCTGCATCCTCGTCACAGTTCACCCTCCCACCCAACTTGGTATCATCTGCAAACTTTGAGATGTTACATTTTGTTCCCTCATTTAAATCATTTATATATCTTGTGAATAGCTGGAGTCCCAGCACCGATCCCTGTGGCATCCCACTAGTTACTGCCTGCCAACTTAAAAACACCCTTAATTCCTTCTCTTTGTTTCTTCTCTGCCAACCAGTTTTCTATCCATCTCAAAACACTTCCTCCAATCCCATGTGCTTTAATTTTGCATGATAATCTCTTATGCGGATCTTTGTCAAACGTTTTCTGAAAGTCCAAATATACCACATCGACTGGTTCCCCCTTGTCAACTCTACTAGTTACATCTTCAAAGAATACCAACAGATTTGTCAAGTGTGATTCACCCTTCATAAATCCATGCTGACTCTGTCTGATCCTGCCACTGCTTTCTAAATGTTCTGCTATAAATTCTTTGATAATGGATTCAAGAATTTTCACCACTACCGGTGTTAAGCTTACTGGCCTATAATTCCCTGTTTCCTCTCTACCTCCCTTTTTGAATATTGGAGTGACATTAGCTACCCTCCAATCTGCAGGGACTGTTCCAGAGTCTATAGAATCCTGGAAGATGACCACCAATGCATCCACTATTTCTAGAGCCACTTCCTTAAATACTCTGGGATGTAGATTATCAGGACCTGGGGATTTATCCACCTTCAATGCCATCAATTTTCCCAGCACCATTTCTCTACTAATGTTGATCTCCCTCAGTTCTTCCCTCTCACTAAATCTTGCACTCTCCAACATTTCTGGCATTTGATTTGTGTCCTCTTTTGTGAAGACAGGACCAAAGTATGTATTCAGTTGCTCAGCCATTTCTTTGTCCCCTATTATACATTCCCCCATTTTTATCTGTAGGGGACCTACATTTGTCTTCACCAACCTCTTTCTCTTCACGTATCTATAGAAACTCAGTGTCAGTCTTGATGTTCCCTGCAAGCTCACTTTCGTATAGTATTTTTCCCTTCTTAATCAATCCCTTGGTCCTTCTTTGCTGAATTTAAAACTGTTCCAATCCTCAGACCTATTATTTTTCTTGGCCAATCTGTATGCTTTTTCCATAGATTGGATACTCATTCTAATTTCCTTTGTAAGCCATGATTGGCCCCATTACCCATTTTGCTTTTGTGCCAGACAGGAATACAGTTGCTGTAGTTCCCCCATGCGTTCCTTGAATGTTTGCCATTGCCTATCCACTGACATCCCTTTAAGTAACACTCCCCAATTTACCAAGTCCAACTCATGCCTCATATCCTCATAGTTTCCTTTATTAAGATTCAGTTTGGCATAATCTATTCTAGAGATAACAAAGGCATGAATGACAATTGCAGCAGCGGAATAGCTGAGCCAGGGATTTAGTGGTAAAATGTTATGGGGGTGGAAGTTGACAGTATTGATGATGGAACAGATATGTGGCCACCTCAGAGCTAAATACAGAATTAAACAAAGAACAATACAGCACAAGAACAGGCCCTTCGGCCCTCCAAGCCTGCACCGATCATGTGTTCCTAACTAGACCATCCGTATGTATCCCTCTATTCCCAGTCTGTTCATGTGGCTATCTAGATAAGTCTTAAATGATCCTAGCATGTCTGCCTCAACCACCTTGCTTGGTAGTGCATTCCAGGCCCCCCCTCTGTGTAAAATATGCCCCCTGCATATCTGTATTGAACCTTGCCCCCCTTACCTTGAACTTGTGACCCCTTGTGTTTGTCATTTCTGACCTGGGAAAAAGCTCCCAACTGTTCACCCTATCTATGCCCTTCATAATTTTATAAACTTCTATTCGGTCGCCCCTCAACCTTCGTCTTTCCAGGGAGAACAACCCTAGTTTACTCAATCTCTCCTCATAGCTAATACCCTCCATACCAGACAACATCCTGGTAAACCTTTTCTGCACTCTCTCCAAAGCCTCCATGTCCTTCTGGTTTTGTGGCGACCAGAACTGGACGCAGTATTCCAAATGTGGCCTAACCAACGTTCTATATAACTGCAACATCATATGCCAACTTTTATACTCTATGCCCTGTCCAATAAAGGTAAGCATGCCATATGTCTTCTTCACCACCTTTTCCACCTGTGCTGCCACCTTTAAGGATCTGTGGATTTGCACACCCAGGTCCCTGTGTGTGTCTATACTCCTGGTGGTTCTGCCATTTATTGTATAGCTCCCCCCTGCATTAGATCTACCAAAATGCATCACTTCGCATTTATCTGGATTAAATTCCATCTAGTAAGAGTTTTAACAACACCAGGTTGAAGTCCAACAGGTTTATTTGGTAGCAAATACCATGGTGTTGTTAAAACTCTTACTGTGTTTACCCCAGTCCAACGCCGGCATCTCCACATCTTAAATTCCATCTGCCATTTCTCCGCCCAATTTTCCAGCCTATCTATATCCTGCTGTATTCTCTGACAATGTTCATCACTTTCCACAACTCCAGCAATCTTTGTGTTGTCCACAAACTTACTAATCAGACCAGCTACATCTTCCTCCAAATCATTTATATGTATCACAAACAGCAGAGGTCCCAGTACAGAGCCCTGCGGAACACCACTAGTCACAGACCTCCAATCAGAAAAAGACCCCTCCATTGCTACCCTCTGTCTTCTATGGCCAAGCCAGTTCTGTACCCATCTAGCTAGTTCACCTTTGATCCTGTGAGATTGAACCTTTTGCACCAGCCTGCCATGAGGGACCTTTTCAAATGCTTTACTAAAATCCATGTAGATGACATCCACGGCCCTTCCCTCGTCAATCATTTTTGTCACCTCCTCAAAAAACTCAACCAAATTTGAGAGGCAGGACCTCCCTCCTACAAAACCATGTTGTCTATCGCTAATAGATTATTCAGTTCTAAATGTGTATAGATCCTATCTCTAAGAATCTTCAACAATTTCCCTACCACAGACGTCAAGCTCACTGGCCTATAATTACCTGGGTTATCCTTGCTAGCCTTATTAAATAACGGGACCACATTTGCTATCCTCCAATCCTCTGGGACCTCACCTGTGTCCAATGAAGAAACAAAGATTTCTGTTAGAGACCCAGCAATTTCATCTCGTGTCTCTCAGTAATCTAGGACAGATGCCATCTGGCCCTGGGGATTTGTTTACCTTAATGCTTCCTAAAACACCTAACACTTCCTCCCTTGTAATTGAGATTTGTTCTAACGGGTCTACACATCCCTCTGAGACACTACAAGTCTAAGCTTGAAAACAGTCTGGTTAAGACTTAAACAATTGTCAAAGAGAGGGAAGGAGTTAAGGTATGGGAAAGAGGAATATGGTGGGGGTTGAAGACGATGGCTTCAGCCTTCTCAATATTAGCTGGAGGAAATTTCTATGCATTTAACACTGGATGTTTGACAAGCAGTGTGACAAGTTAGAGACAGTGGAGGGTTGAGAGAGGTAGATTTGGGTATCATCTACACACATCTGGAACACAACATGTTTTACGTTTCTTTTAACAAGGAACAGCAGTTAGATTAGAAATACATGAGTGCAAATAATTGATCCTTGGGAAGTTCCAGATGTAACCAGATCCAACTGCTTAGATAGGAATAGAAGCAGGAGAGGGCAGTGCCACCCAACCATATGACAGATCCTTCAATCCTGCATTTTTCCCTCATTGAGAAGCCTCTTCAATATTTGTCTGTGCAAGCATATTGTTCATCTCTTTAACAGGCAGACAGGAGAATATAGCGGGAAAGTGCCAACTAAGGACATCTTGTGAGAACAGAGCAGAAACCTGACAGAGGCAAGTCGGAGCATGTTGTAGTTGATCACTTTACTGACTCTGTATAAGAGAAGGGCTTTTGGAGCATGCAAAGAGCGCTACAACCTGGGACCCCCATTACAAAATGAGGATAGTGAGCTCAGAGAAGAACAACCGTTACAGAAAGAAGACCCCGAGCGTGGAGCTCAGAGAAGAATATCCGCATCAAGTGACTGAAGCCTGGCCAGCTCCTTCACCAGTGCAGATAATACCTAGATCTCAGTAGTGAACTTGAGTCGTCTTTGTACTATACTCTCAAAAATTGCACTTAAGCTAGTTCTTCTGAATAAAATAGAGTTGTACTAAATGTAGGTGTTTTTATTGCCGATCAAGCAGGGTCTTGGTCAACACCATGTCACCTCAGCCTTCTTCACTTATTGTCTTTTCTGATATTTGACATGTTAGTGTTCAATACCATTAATGTCTTCTACTCTGATGACATGGATTTCCTTCTACAAATTCCTTGTTCTTTTTAATGTGGCAGTCTTGATTATTCGCTTATTCCAATTACTAGTTTGGAAATTTATAATTTATTTTTGTCAAAAACAAAAACTACTTCCATTAAATTCTGGGGACATATACTCCAGCTCTTACAAATATATTACTGGCAAGCAGTCCTGAAATTATGATGGCTCTGTTCAAAGGCTCTGCTCTCTTACACTGAGCCCTAATTTCCACCATATGGTCAAAGAGCATGAGATTATTTTAATCAATAATGGATGCAGTGTGTGGTTAGTACAATATACACAGTCTGTCATAAGAACTATTTTTAGTAATCTGGTAATATGGTTTAATACGCTGAATTGATTGGAAGGATCAGCCAAGTAATTGTAATTAGATATGCTTTATGGGGAAAGGCAGAAGCATGAAAAAGATGCCAGTCTTTCTACTTCAAGAGATTCTATAATAAGAAAAGGATTCAAGGTTAGTGTTGGTGATGAATAGCTTGCTCCCTGTACTTCTAGAAAAACAATTTTCAACTTGCTACACAGAGACAGACATGCTCATATGAGCATTAATATACTGTTGCAACTGCTGAGATAGTCTGTCCAGGCAACATCAGCAATAATAACCTTGTATATATAAAGTGCCTTTAATGGAACAAGACATCTGAAGGTGTTTCACAGGAGCATTATAAAGCAAAATTTGAGAAAGTCACATAAGGTGATATTAGAGCAGATGGCCAAAAACTTGGCCAAAAAGATAAGTTTTAAGGACTTGGCTTAAAGAAACAAAGAGAAATAGAGTGTTTTAAGGAAATCATTTCTGAGATTGTGGTCTAAGCAACTGAAGACACAACTACCCAAGATGAAGCAATCAAAATCAGGGATGGTCAATAGGTTAGAATTAGAGGAGCACAGATATCTCAAAAGGTTCTGGGGCTGGAGGTGATTGGGGAGTGATGGTGTAATGATAATGTCACTGGACTAGTAATCCTGAAGCCCAAGCTAATGCCCTGGCTTCAATTCCCACCACGGCAGCTGCAGGAATTTAAATTCAATTCATAAAGTCTGAAATTGAAAGTTAGTTTCTGTAATGACGGCTATTATTGATTTTGGTGTGGCACAGTGGCTAGCACTGCTGCCTCTCAGCACCAGGGACCTAGGTTTGATTCCGGCCTTGGGTGACTGTGTGGAGTTTGCAGGTTCACCCTGTGTCTGTGTGGGTTTCCTCTAGGTGCTCTGGTTTATGGAAATGGAGGGGGCCTGGTAAGATGCTCTTTTGAAGAGTCACTTCATACTCGATGGGCCGGATGGCCTCCTTCTGCACTCTAGGGATTCTATAGCACAGAGGTTGAAAAGGGCAAGGTTTTAAAGAGGGTTGAAAACAAGGATGAAATTCGAAATACAATTAGGCACATTACGCTATTATTTTGCCTCCTTGACATCAGCAATTCTAAAAAGATAGTTTTGATGCTATGAGAGGAGGGAAATTTCCATAATTTGTATTGGTAAGATTACTATGATGCCTTTAATTATAAGTAGCACTGATTCAGATCCTGTTTATGACTGTTATTTTGCTAAAGCTTAAGATTGCACAAAATCAATGTACAAAGATAATTGGATGGGATTTTATGGCCTCGCTCGTCCCAAAACCGTAAAATCCTGCCCGAAGTCAATGGACCTTCCCATGCTCTGCCCCTCACCTGCCTGATTCCCATGGTGGGCAGGGCGGTAAAATTCCAGCCAATGTGTAAAAATAGTAGCAGGTGAGCAAAATATAACGAAGCTATTAGCATATTGGCTATATAATGAATCTAACTGTAAAATAACCTCATTAATCATAGGTCAGCCGTAGCAACTTTATATAAACAGCTGAAGTTTAGCTTCAGCTACATTGAAACTGGGTTTATATTGTCAAAACATTTAAACACTTCACAGTCAATAATGTCTACTAAAGTACTTTTCATATTTATTAATATTTAATCTCATCATTAATCATATTATATAAGATGGGCTAATGAAGTTATGTTAGTCCACAGATTTCAGTTTGGCACCATATTTGATAAATCCAGCAAGCGATTAACTGCTTCACTCAGTAGCCCGTCAAAATAACGAAAGCTTATGTAACGATTATTATATTTTACACCACAAACCAACATTTTAGGCATTTAATAACACTGAACATGAGTTTAATGTGGAATGTAAGTAGAAGCCTCAAGGATGTATGTGATAGCTTTTGATTTATATTCATTGCATAGTTTGTCAGTCACATGGCTTTTACATTTTTATGTAACTAACGTAATCATTTTTCTCTGGTGCAAAAGTTTTTGTGAATGCGTTGGGAAAATGTTGACAGTTAATTAATGGATTTCACAATGTCAGCAGTTGTGCTGTTAAATGTAAATGTCCTAATATCAAAAACAAACTCAGTTTGTTCTTGTTGTGCCCACACATTACTGTGTAATTATCACTGTGTGAAGAAGTGCACTAGAATGATTCAGAAATGGAGCATGAGTGAATGTGAGAAAATAAGTAAAATGGTGAGTTGCTGAGACAGTCAGAGAGAGCGAGTGCAAGTCAGGGCAAGCTAAAATTGCAACTGAGCTGACAGAGTTTATCCTGTAACAAGCTCAAACCTCAACACACCTCCTCACTTTGCTGCAGACATGGCTGAAATATCATAGAGTCATGGAGATATACAGCACGGAAACAGGCCCATCAGTCCAACTCGATCAGGTTTCCTAAACTGAACTCATCCCTCATCCCTCTAAACCTTTCCTATCCATGTACCTGTCCAAATGCCTTTTAAATGTTGTGTTGTACCCACCTCTACCACCTCCTCTGGCAGCTCATTCCATATACACACCGCCCTGTGGGTGAAAAAGTTGCCCCTCAGGTCAGTTTTAAATCTTTCCCTTCTCACCTTAAACCTATGCCCTCTAGTTTTGGACTCCACTTCCCTGGGGAAAAGACCTTGGCCTTATCTATGACCCTCATGATTTTATAAACCTCAACAAGATCACCCCTCATCCTCCTATGCTCCAGGGAAAAAAGTCCTAGTCTATCCAGCCCCTCCTTATAATTCAAACCTTCCAGTCACAGTAACATTCTTGTAAATCTTTTTTGCAGCCTTTCCAGTTTAATATACATTTTTCCTATAGCAGGGTAACCAGAATTGTATGTAGTACTCCAAATGTGGTCTTACCAATGTCTTGCACAGTGATAGAAATCAAATTTAGTCCTTACAATTAGCACCACTCTACCAATCAGATATTAAACACAATTTCACTGTGGCTAAATCACAAAAAAGTAACCTCTTGAGAAGTCAAACAGTTTATACGCTGAAACAACATGGGTGTTTCAAGGCCATTATATTCAACGTAATTTACTCTTCATTATATATCACTTCTCATTCTCTCAACTTTTTTTATATGAGCAACTACAAACATGCCTTTTCATACCTGTGTGGAGTTCACATCAGATTAAGTGGATAGTATTTAGCATTGTCGTCTAGTAAAATGTGGGATCCCACATAGAATGTTGCACGGAGCCTCAAAAAGGCAAACACCAGCCCTGGAAGTAGGTAAGACTGGTTTTATTACATCTTGGCCAGGACATTAGGATCTTGGCCAAGATGTAATTGAAGACAATCCAAAAATAACAATTCTAATTGCACAAAACCAGGACCAGCACCCTGCAGATGAGGGGTGGCTGGGCTGGGTATTGTGGGAGCAACATCACAGATGCTAGAGCCTCATAGGAAACACTGTTGACAAAGGGTCTTTCTCCTCCTTGGCCAGCTCAAGTATTCTCTCCTCAACCTGTTCTGCTATATTTAGTGATTTGGGTGTCTGTAACCCAAGATCCCTTTGCTACTACACACCATGCAGACTCCAAGCACTATGTGGGCCTTTTATTCTATTAAAATGTACTATCTCACACTGACTATATTGAAATTCATTTGCCAATTACACACCTGTTCTACAAGTTCATTAATTTCTTCCCATATTTTATCTTAATATTTATTTGTATTAACTAAATCGCCTACTTGGTGTTATCCACAAATTTAGAAATTTTCCTTATTCCAAAGTCCAAATCATCCATGCAATTTGAGAGCAGCAATGGGCTCAGCATTGCAACCGACCTCCTATCCATTGTGCCATCTGTCCTGTAATTCAGTATGCCCAGACTCTGATACACATGCCAACAATTTCAACGTATTTTAAAACAATAATAAAAACAGAAAGTGCTGGAAAAACTCTGGAGGTCTAGCAGTATCTATGGAGAGAGAAACAGAGCTAATGCTTTGAGCCCAACAGGACTCTTCAGAACTGAAGAGGTGGAAATATAATGGGTCTGATGATGTTGAAGGGAATAAAAGGGAAGCTCTGGGACAAGTTAAAGGGCGGGAGAGATTAGATAACAAAGATGTCATGCAATAAATGGCAAAAGGAGTGGTAATAGTTGTAATAAAGAAATAAAGCATTGATCCAGAGAAAGTGTTAACAGCAGAATTTTAATTTATTTATGGATGTAGATGTCACTGGCTAGACCAGCATTTATTACCCATCCCTAGTTGCCCTTGAGAAGGTGGTGGCGAATGGCTTTCTTGATGACTTTGTCTGAAAGCAAAAGAAAAATGAAAACAAAATTCAGGTGGGCACTTAGCAAATAAAAACAAAATCAAAATGAAGGACAGAGTTCATGGTGTGAAGTTTTGAAATCAATGTTAAGCCTAGGAGGCCAAAAAAGTGCCTATTTAGAAGATGAGGTGCTGCTCCTCAATTTTCTGTTGGGCTTCATTGGAATGTTGCAACAGGCCAAGGTCAGAAATGTGAGTTAAAGAGTAAGATGAATTAAAATGGTAAGCAACTGGAAGGTTGGGATCATGTTTATGAGTGGCGAACGTGATTTTTAAAAATTATTGTGGGATGTGGGTATCATTGACAAGGCCAGCATTTGTTGCCCATCTCTAATTGCCCTTGAAATGAGTGGCTTACTTGGCCATTTCAGAGGGCAGTTAAGAGTCAGCCATATCGCTCTGGGTCTGGAGTCACATGTAGGCCAAATAAGATTGGCAGATTTCCTTCCCTTAAGGACATTAGTGAACCAGATGGGTTTTTTGCAATTAATGATATTTTCATGTTCAACGTTACAGAGACTAGCTTCACACTCCAGATTTTATCAATTGAATTTAAATTTTATTAGCTGCCGTTGTGGGATTTGAACCTATGATATAAGGGCAATAGCCTATCGACCTCTGGATTATGAGTTCAGTAGCATTATGCCACCATCTTTCCTCCTGATCCACAAAGTGGTCACCCAGTCTACACTTCCCTTGCACTCTGGTTCCCCTTACCTCCATATTCCTTCCCCATCCTCTTTCCCCCTATCGCCCCCTCCCTCCCCACATCCCATCTCCCACCCCCCATGTCCCCCTCCCCACATCCCATCTCCCACCCCCCCATGTCCCCCTCCCCACATCCCCTCTCCCACCCCCCCATGTCCCCCTCCCATGTCCCCCTCCCCACATCCCCTCTCCCACCCCCCCATGTCCCCCTCCCCAGCCTCTGTCAGCCCCTACACCCCCTCCCAGCTCTCCATGGGCTATCCCACTTCCACCCCTTCCCCCACTCATGCCCCATCCCTCCTCCCCGCCAATCCTTCGTCCTCACCCCCACCCAGTCCCTCGTTTGCCTCCCCCCCCCCCCCCCCCCAAGTGGGACAGGTGAAACAAGCAAGTGATCACAGATGCCCTCACCTAGTAGTATTTAGTGAGGATAAAGGGAAGTGAACACATTGGAGGGAAGAATCATGCATTAGATAGGTGTTTAGATCCTAATTTGGGCTTTGTTTTTGGCGCAGGCAAATGTACAAGTCGGCTTAAAAAATTAATAGGGATAATGAACAGTGCTGAACTTTCTCTATTAACCATTTAATGGGACAAACAGCTTTCTATGTCAAAAGAAACATTTCCTCTGTTGTATGAATTGTAACAATTTGAAATTTGTCATTCCTGTATTTATCCTGATGGGTACAAGATGAAAAGCTTCAGTAACATGTCTCTTTTTCGATAAATTTCCCGAAAGTGTTCCCTCCAGGAAGCTGATCACTACGAGGTTTCAGCTCCCACATACTGCACCTGTTTTACTGATAGATACTGCTGGCCCCGCCCGCGATTCGTTGTTCTTTTTCTCCTCAATTTCCAGCTCTCAGTCAGCCTCTGGTAGAAACATTTCGAAAATAATCATTGTAAAACTGCCTATGCATGAAAAAAAACATGGTTTGTGGGTAAAACAAAAGATTCATCCAATGAAAATAATGTGTATCCGGGTGATGGGAGCCGAAAGTGAAAATAAAAGTGTTCTCGGAAACATGCAGTTTGATCGCTGGGTAACAGTGAATGGCTGACAATGAGGATTTGAGCTGGGCTGGGAGCCTGTCTGCCACAAGGATTCGTAAGCGAAGCTGGAATCAGTATTGCAACGGGTTAGAGTGTTTAAAGCTTAACCATTACGGGGTGGGCGGATGTAAATTCTGTATCTAGCTCTCCCTTATCCAAAGGTACCGGCCTGTACTTACTATGACGCCAAGTCTTAATGGATATCTGAATTAATTGAGGGACCCTCTCATTCGAGAGTCAGTAATCGACCAATTATTCAATATAACTACTAAGAAAGTGTTCCCGCTATTTTATATATCTGATGGTTAAGGAGTCATTAGCCCGGAATTGAAGGTGGTTCCTTGGGTTGGACTCTGCTTTTACCCTACCTATGCAGGAAATTAAGTTGCCCAGAAATCCCTTCTTCAGATGCATGTGTATATCTTGGTTATAAAGTGAGGCTGAATAACAGTGCGACGAGCCTTAAGCCTGATTCATTGCAGCCTTTTCTACAGAGAGTTCATTTACAGATGGATGTATAATTCAGATGCGAGTACATATGTCAAGGCTGCCATACGCCGTAGTGCAAATGACACCATTGTTTCTGACTGGAACCTCTCTTACACAAGTTCTAGGTGTTATAGCATTTCTGATGAACAGTTTTACTCCTAATTTAAGGCAACCCAAGTCAGCTGTGGTAAACTCTACAGCACTGTTACACTACATAAACTTCCAAAATGCATTTAATAAATCTCCACACAAACAGTTATTAATTAAATACAAAACTTTGACACTTTAGGAGCCCTCAGATTTAGTAACATTGGCGGCACAGTGGTTAGCACTGCTGCCTCACAGCACCCGGGTTCAATCCCCAGCTTGGGTCGGGTTCACTATCCTGAACTATTGGACCCGTACCCAATACTGGGGAGCCATTTATATGGAACGCCCCAGTGCTTGCAGTTAAGTCATTGTGGGGTGGGCAAATCAGATGGAACACACCGCTAGAACGTCGTGAAACACGTGGGAAATAAAAATTATCGCTAATGAGACATAAGATTCAGTCCGAAAACACACCAGCACTGTCGGCAGGAAACACTCCTGTACTTCTGGAAAAAATTGGTTTTATTGTTGCTGCAGCTGTAGAAAATATGCTGAAAGTTTAGTTCAAATTTCTTTTATTCTGGTTGCAGTATGGTTGCCAGGGAAAAAATTGTTGTTTAGCACAGGATTTGATCACCAATAAAGCTCCAGCTATTCACTCGTTGGGTGGTCATAATACCAAAGCCATTGTTCATGCAAGTGTGTAAAAGGTACTTTACTGAAAGCTGTACAGAGGTCAACCCAGTTCCTGATTCTTTAGCAGTAGCCTATTAAATTGGGTTAGATAATTTGCAGACTGTAATACTATTTATTCAGATTGCTGACTTTACATTATTACAGCGCTAATGTTTTCTGCTTTTAGATCCCTTTGTGAGTTGGAGAACTCTGTTGAAACAGAAGATGTTAGTCCTTGCTCTTGGAGTGCTGTGCCAGGCCGTGCTGTGCACCAGTGACCATGATATTAGAGACTTTCCTTCAACTACTAATGGTCAGAAGTTTCCTTGGAACAAGATGAGACTACCTGATAGCATCTTCCCAGTCCACTATGACCTTCTGATACATCCAAATTTGACAACTCTAAACTTCACCGGATTAGCTAGGATTCAGATTTTTGTCAGACAAGAAACCAGGTTCATCATCCTCCATAGCAAGCATCTAGAAATCAACAAGGCAACTATTACATCAACAAATGATGGGGCTACCAACCCGGAAAGTGGTTTGTACATTTTGGAGCACCCACCGTATGAGCAAATTGCGCTCGAGTCTGCCGAGCCTCTGGCCAGTGGAGAGGAATATATTATTAACATCTACTATGCAGCCAATTTATCAGATGGCTTCTACGGTTTTTACAAAAGCAGCTATCGAACAGCAGATGGTAAAACCAGGTAAGCTGTCAGTGCATTTCAGTTTAGAAAGAGTTAGTATTTTTCTAAAAACCATACTGTGCCACCTTGTTACGAAATACATTTATGTGTAATTATTTATTTAGCTGCGTCACGGGCAAGACAGATGAGCTTAGAGCCTTAATGCTTGCGCGGAACTTGGATGTGGTTGTAGTGAAGGAGACTTGGTTAAAAGGACAGGACTGGCAGCTGAATATTCCAGGGTATAAGTGTTTTAGGCGAGTCAGAGAAGGGGCTAGGAGAGGTGGGAGGAGAGGGGGGGGGGTAGTAATGCTGGTTAGGGAGCATATTACAGCGGTACAGAGGGTGGACAATTTGGAAGGGTCAGGTAACGAGTCACTGTGGGTGGAGCTCAGAAACAGGAAGGGCGCAGTCACTATGCTGGGGGAATACTCCAGGCCTCCCTATAGGCCTGGAGTATATAGAAGGCCTATTGTGTGTTGGCGTTCATTAACAGGGGGTTTGAGTTTAAGAGCTGTGGGGTTATGCTGGAACTGTATGGGACCTTGGTGAGGCCACATTTGGAATATTGCGTGCAGTTCTAGTCACCTCACTATAAGAAGGATGTGGAGACACTGGAAAGAGTGCAAAGGAGATTTACCAGGATACTGCCTGGTTTGGATGGTAGGTCTTCTGAGGAAAGGTTGAGGGAACTTGGGCTTTTCTCTTTGGAGCGGAGGAGGTTGAGAGGAGACTTGATAGAGGTTTATAAGATGATGAGGGGGGATAGATAAAGTGAACGTTCAAAGACTATTTCCTCGGATGAATGGAGCGGTAACTAGGGGGCATAACTATAGGGTTCATGGTGGGAGATAGAGGAAGAATGTCCGAGGTAGGTTTTTTACTCCGAGAGTGGTTGGGGTATGGAATGGACTGCCTGCAGGGATAGTGGAGTCAGAAACTTTAGGAACATTTAAGAAGCTATTGGATAGGCACATGGAGCATTTCGGGATGATAGGGAGGAAATAGCTTGATCTGGGTTTCAGACAAAGCTCGGCACAACATCGTGCTGTACTGTTATATGTTCTATGTTCTCCCAACAGCCCACGGGAAGTTGAGGAATGGATATGTAAGGAGATTCTGGACAGGTGCAGAAAAAATAGGGTTGTTGTAGTGGGAGACTTTAATTTCCCTCACATAGACTGGAAATCACTTAGGGCTGGGGGCCTGGACGGGGAAGAATTTATAAAATGCGTACAGGAAGGTTCTTTGGAACAATATGTTGACAGTCCAACTAGAGAGGGGGCTATACTGGACCTAGTACTGGGGAATGAGCCCGGTCAGGTCATCAAAGTTTCAGTGGGGGAACATGTGGCAAATAGTGACCACAATTCTGTAAACTTTAGGATAGTAATGGAAAAAGATGAGTGTTGTCCTATGGGTAAGGTACTGAATTGGGGGAAGGCTAACTACAGCCGGATTAGGCAGGATTTGGTGGCTGTTGATTGGGAGAGGCTGTTCGAGGGTAAATCCACATCTGGCATGTGGGAGTCTTTTAAGGAGCAGTTGATAGGACTGCAGGACAGGCATGTGCCTGTGAAGAGGAAGGATAGGGAAGGTAGGATTCGAGAGCCGTGGATAACCAGTGAAACATTAAGACAGACAAATCCCCAGGGCCGGATGGCATCTATCCTAGACTCCTCAGGGAGGCAAGAGATGAAATTGCTGGGCCTCTAACAGAAATCTTTGTCTCTTCACTGGACACAGGTGAGGTCCCAGAGGATTGGAGGATAGCAAATGTGGTCCTGTTATTTAAGAAGGGTAGCAAGGATAACCCGGGTAATTATAGGCCAGTGAGCTTGACGTCCGTGGTAGAGAAATTGTTGGAGAAGATTCTTAGAGATAGGATGTATGCGCATTTAGAAGTGAATAATCTCATTAGCGATAGACAGCATGGTTTTATGCGAGGGAGGTCATGTCTCACAAATTTGGTTGAGTTTTTTGAGGAGGTGACAAAAACGATTGACGAGGGAAGGGCCGTGGATGTCGTCTATATGGATTTTAGTAAAACGTTTGACAAGGTCCCTCATGGCAGGCTGGTGCAAATGGTTAAATCTCACGGGATAAAAGGTGAGCTAGCTAGATGGGTGGAGAACTGGCTTAGCCATAGAAGACAGAGGGTAGCAGTGGAGGGGTCTTTTTCCGGCTGGAGGTCTGTGACTAGTGGAGTTCCGCAGGGCTCTGTACTGGGACCTCTGCTGTTTGTGATATATATAAATGATTTGGAGGAAGATGTAGCTGGTGTGATCAGTAAGTTTGCGGATGACACAAAGATTGCTGGAGCTGTGGATAGTGATGAACATTGTCAGAATACAGCAGGATATAGATAGGCTGGAACATTGGGCAGAGAAATGGCAGATGGAATTTAATCCAGATAAATGCGAAGTGATGCATTTCGGTAGATCTAATGTAAGGGGGAGCTATACAATAAATGGCAGAACCATCAGGAGTATAGACACACAGAGGGACCTGGATGTACAAGTCCACAGATCCTTAAAGGTGGCAGCACAGGTGGAGAGGGTGGTGAAGAAGGCATATGGCATGCTTGCCTTTATTGGACGGGGCATAGAATATAAAAGTTGGCATATGATGTTGCGGTTGTATAGAATGTTGGTTAGGCCACATTTGGAATACTGCGTCCAGTTCTGGTCGCCACACTACCAGAAGGACGTGGAAGTTTTGGAAAGAGTACAGAAAAGGTTTACCAGGATGTTGCCTGGTATGGAGGGTCTTAGCTATGAGGAGAGATTGGGTAAATGGGGGATGTTCTCCCTGGAAAGACGGAGGATGAGGGGCGACCTAATAGAGGTGTATAAAATTATGAAGGGCATAGATAGGGTGAACAGTGGGAAGCTTTTTCCCAGGTCGGAGGTGACGAACACAAGGGGTCACAGGTTCAAGGTGAGGGGGGCAAGGTTCAACGCAGATGTCGGGGACGTATTTTACACAGAGGGTGGTGGGGGCCTGGAATGCACTCCCAAGCAAGGTGATTGAGGCGGACACGCTGGGTTCGTTTAAGACTTATCTAGATAGCCACATGAACAGACTGGGAATAGAGGGATACAAACGAATGGTCTAGTTGGGAACATGAGCGGCGCAGGCTTGGAGGGCCGAAGGGCCTGTTCCTGTGCTGTATTGTTCTTTGTTCTTTATTACATGCACATAGGTTTCTGAATATTTTGTCCTCGGATTGAAGTAACTAGAAAGAGGAAACCAAAATGTTGATTAATGAACTTTCCTGGCACATACCAAAATATTTGTTATGACAAATATGAGATATTAAAGCAAGAGCAAAGGAGGTTTTAAAAGGTGGTCCCGTACCTGATAATAAACCTTAAAATTTGAACTTCAGATTTTGATAAGGAGAACCCAAATTTGGAACATTTAAAACCAAGTTAAGTTACAACTGAGATTTACTAAATGCTAGATCTCAAAAACAGCCAATTCCGTTCACATAAATATCTTCTCCAAGGATTTAATTTAATCCAATAAGAATGTGGTTGATTCATTATATAAACTCAAGGAACAGCCTCAAAGAGCTGACTGGTACTTGACTTATTTCCGAATGCCACTAAATATGATGAGCTTTCCTACACAAAGGAATACACTCAAACCGTCATCCATTTATATGTTAATGCAAATATGTTGCCATAATTACTGGAAAACATGTTATCACATTTTATTAAACATATCCAGACGGGTGATGTTTGATAATGGCATTGTTTAAATTGTTTTGTCCACCGACCATCTATAAATGTGAACTTATGTCAAAAAATGTTAGAAGTAACTTTGTCAGGTTATAATAAGTAATTTACACATCACAAAAGCAGTTTTTGATTATAAAGTCTGCATTTTGTTATCCTTTTTCTGATCTCTGAAATAATAATTGTGTTAAGGAGTGCACCACTGTTCCATTTTGTATCCAGCTCCAAGGCTTTTTTCATTTCCTTGTGTTCAAGAGTGCTAGATTTTGGTGCTGGAAATGAAATACTTTGGGTGGGATTCTCCGGCCGCGCTCACCTCAATCAGAGAATCCCACCCAAGGTCGATGGATCTTTGCATGGTCTGTCTCCCGCCTGCTACAACTCCCATGGCAAGCAGGACGGGAGAATTCCAATAATTGCTCTTATTGAACATCTTAAGATTGTTTCCGTTGGAAATATTCTAATACACAAGTATAATAATTCTAGAAGTCAGCTGTAAAGGAACAGTGCTTTATTGCACAAAATAAAATAAAGCAAAACCACAAGCCTGTGACGAACACAAACGGGTCACAACCCAGGCAAAACAATAACGGACCCACTCAGGGGCCTGCTTTATACAGGGCTCAGTATACAAGCTCCAACTGGTAAGTAATTACCAATCACCAGGGAGCTTATATTCTACCAGACCTTCAGAGAGATCAATCAGTGATTTCCCCATGCAAGTCCTGCGGGGTTATCACAGTCAGTATCCCCATTATGTCTTCCATTGATAGTTTAAGTATGACATTTATTACATCAATAGAAAATTATTCAAGGTGACATTCCAAATGAGTTTCCCTATGAGTCAGGCATCTGTTGCTTCTACAAAATAAAGAGAGGATACAAGTAAAGTGAAAAATATGCCTTTCAGTTTGTTTCATATTCATTTACTTTAAATTCAGTTCTTTTTACTGATTTGCTTTTATGTTTATAGAATTCTTGCATCTACCCATTTTGAACCCACATCAGCACGGATGGCCTTTCCATGTTTTGATGAGCCATCTTTCAAAGCCAACTTCTCAATTAAGCTAAGAAGGGAAAAGCAGCATATTGCACTGTCCAACATGCCCATGGTATGATTTTTTTTTCTCTGTTCCATGATTTAACTGTTGCAATCTCAATATTTCTTACCTTTGGATTTCCATTGCCTCACCTGTAGTCAGAAATGGTTTGTTGTGTGAGTGTGCCATGGTTTAATTACTAAGTAGTCACTAAATGCAGATTTTATAGAATAAGTTTTATTCTGAACAGATAAATGGCACACTCTAATACTTACAAAACATCAGGAACTACACATTGAACTGGTTTAAAAAGTTAAATAGAACAAGCTGTCTTTTTAGTATCTAACGTTAATGCCATTTTCAGATGTTTCTTTCTACTGTTTCCCTTATGACCATTGCAGGTCATAACAGTATTATACAGGACTGTATAAATGTGGCAGGAGATCAGAGGACACTCTGGTTAGGTGCATTGGCCATTCTAAATTCTCCCTCAGTGTACCCAAACAGGCACCAGAACGTGGCGACTAGGGGATTTTCACAGTAACTTCATTGCAGTGTTAATGTAAGCCTATTTGTGACACTAATAAATAAACTTAAACTCTGTTGCACTGGCCTTTGCCATATCACAAAGTTTAGTTTTTAATTTGTAATGGCATGAATTTCCATCTGCTCATTCAAAGGCAAGGAATGGCCAGGGAGCAAAGCTCAAGGTAGGGGGACTCTTTAAGCTAGGAATTTCTGCTACTTAATATGGAAGCAGATCCACTATTATAATGGTGAGGTATATTATTGAAGTATTATCTAAGTGAACCAAGTAAGGTGTACTGACCTCTATAAGGATATATGTGGGATTCACAATTAGGCTGGAATCATAGAGAATGTTTTATTTAAAAAATATTTAGGATAATCAGCCACCTCACTGGGGTCAATACCTGCCCTTTCAGGCAGATGGACAGACATTGGAATTTGTGAGAGGCATTGGTAGGGAGGTGTCAGAGATGCCAACACTGGTGTCTGTCTGGCTTATACAAATAACGTACCACAAACTCGGGCAGAATCAGTGTTGCAGAGCAATATGACATGTCATCCAGTGTAGCCACCAGAGATGCAATCTGAGGGACTTCAGAGTCCTTATATCCACTGATACGTTTTGACTGTAAGATAGCTATAAATGTAAAATCTCCAGATCATACAGAAATAATGAGAGTAGGAAATATATCATGGTATCTTTTCTGAAAAAATTGATTTTCTTTGTAGATTAAATCTTTCCCGGTCGGAGGAATTTTTGAAGACCACTTTGATGTGAGTGTAAGGATGAGTACGTATCTGGTGGCCTTCATTATCTGTGACTTTACATCTGTCAGTGCAGTAACATCAACAGGAATTAAGGTGAGCTTTGTATTAGTGTCACTAGTCTTCTGTCGAAAAGGATCTGAACGTAGCTTCCTGAATTGCTAGATATTTGTTCAGGGACAGACAACTCCACATCAATCCAGTCGCTAAGCTACACATTGTGCTGGTTTAAAAAGTTAAAGAGAACAAACTGCCTTTTTGGTGACTAAAGGTAATGCCATTTTCAGATGTTTCTTTCTACCGTTTCCAATATGGCCATTATTTATGTCAGGGCTGTTGCCTTTATCTGCACGTTTTTTTCTTTTTGACTGAAAGGCCAACTTTAAATGAAAATGGGGTAATTTGGTAGTTAAAATGGCGGATGGGTGCTTACCTGTGCATTGTCAAAGGATTCGCTCTCATCACTATTTCAGTGACTGGGTTGCCTGCTCTGGGAGAGCAGGGACCTCAATATTTAAATATCTAAATCCAATGACGTTATTCAGACCCTGACATGATGTTAATAGCAGCGATACCATTGACAGAACTGATGGTGAACATAAGAACATAAAAAATAGGAGCAGGAGTAGGCCATCTAGCCCCTCGAGCCTGCCCCGCCACTCAATAAGATCATGGCTGATCTGATAGTGGTTTAGTTCCACTTACCCGCCCGCTCCCCATAACCCTTAATTCCCTTATTAATCAGAAATCTATCTACCTGTGATTTAAACATATTTAACGAGGTAGCCTCCACTGCTTCAATGGGCAGGGAATTCCAGAGATTCACTACCCTCTGAGAGAAGAAGTTCCTCCTCAACTCTGTCCTAAACTGACTCCCCCTTATTTTGAGGCTGTGTCCTCTAGTTCTTGTTTCCTTTCTAAGTGGAAAGAATCTCTCTGCCTCTACCCTATCTATACCCTTCATTATCTTATATGTCTCCATAAGATCTCCCCTCAGCCTTCTAAACTCCAACGAGTACAGGCCCAATCTACTCAATCTCTTCTCATAAGCTAACCCCCTCATCTCCGGTATCAACCTGGAGATGTACTCTGTACAACCTTCTCTGTACTCCCTCCAAGGCCAATATATCCTTCCGGAAATAAGGGGACCAAAATTGCACACAGTACTCCAGTTGCGGCCTCACCAGTACCTTGTACAATTGCAGCAAGACCTCCCTGCTTTTATACTCCATCCCCTTCGCGATAAAGGCCAACATTCCATTTGCCTTCTTGATCACCTGCTGCACCTGCAAACCGAGTTTTTGCGATTCATGCACAAGGACCCCCAGGTCCCTCTGCACAGTAGCATGTTGTAATTTTTCACCATTTAAATAGTAGTCCATTTTACGATTATTCCCCCCAAAGTGGATAACCTCACACTTGTCAACGTTATACTCCATCTGCCAGATCCTCGCCCACTCACTTAGCCTATCCAAATCTTTGTGCAGATTTTCCGCATCCTCCATGCAATTCGCTTTCCCACTCATCTATGTGTCATCCGCAAACTTTGTTATCCTACACTCGGTCCCCTCCTCCAGATCGTCTATGTATATGGTAAACAGTTGAGGCCTCAGCACCGATCCCTGCGGCACGCCACTAGTCACCAACTGCCAGCCAGAAAAGCACCCATTTATTCCAACTCTCTGCTTCCTGTTAGATAGCCAATCCTCAACCCACGCTAACACTTTACCCCCAACTCCATGTACCTTAATCTTCTGCAGCAACCTTTTGTGAGGCACCTTATCGAACGCCTTCTGGAAATCCAAAAACACCACATCTACCGGTTCCCCTCTGTCAACTGCACTCGTTACATCTTCATAAAAATCCAGTAAATTCGTCAAACACGACTTTCCCTTCATGAATCCATGCTGCATCTGTTTGATCGAACCATTTTTTTTCCAGGTGTCCTGCTATTTCTTCTTTAATAATGGATTCCAGCAATTTCCCAACTACGGACGTTAAGCTAACCGGCCTGTAGTTACTCGCCTTTTGTCTACCTCCTTTTTTAAAACAGTGGCGTCACAGTAGCTGTTTTCCAATCAGCCGGCACTTCCCCAGAGTCCAGCGAATTTTGATAAATTACAACCAACGCATCTGCTATTACTTCTGCCATTTCTTTCAGTACCCTGGGATGCATTCCATCCGGGCCCGGGGACTTGTCTACCTTTAGTCCCATTAGCCGACCAAGCACTACCTCTTTAGTAATAGTAGTCGTTTTAAGGACCTTACCCCCTACAGTCCCACGACCGTCAATTTTCGGTAAGCTATGTGTGTCCTCTACCGTGAAGACCGACACAAAAAACTTGTTTAAGGCCTCGGCCATTTCCTCGTTTCCCATTATTAAATCCCCCTTCTCGTTTTCTAAGGGTCCAACATTTACGTTAGCTACTCTTTTCCTTTTTATATATTTGTAAAAACTTTTACTATCAGTTTTTATATTTTGTGCTAGTTTAGTTTCATAATCTATCTTTCCTTGCTTTATCGCTTTCTTAGTAGTTCTTTGTTGTTTCTTAAAGCTTTCCCAATCTTCTAATTCCCCACTAGTTTTGGCCAGTCTGCACGTATCGGTTTTTAATTTAATACTCTCCTTTATTTCCTTAATTATCCACGGCTGGTTATCCCTTTTCTGACATTCCTTCTTTATCACAGGAATATATTTTTGCTGAGTACTGAGAAAAATCTCCTTAAAAACCCGCCACTGTTGCTCAGCTGTCCTACCAACTAGTCTGCGCTCCCAATCTACATTAGCCAATTCTGCCCTCATCCTATTGTACTCCCCTCTGTTCAAGCAGAGGACACTGGTTTGGGACCCTACTTTCTCACCCTCCATTTGTATTAGAAATTCAACCATATTGTGATCACTCATTCCTCGAGGATCCCTCACAAGAAGATCATTAATTTTACCTGTCTCATTACACAGGACCAGATCCAAGATAACTCGCTCCCTCATAGGTTCTGTAACATACTGTTCGAGGAAGCTATCCCGACAGCATTCTAAGAACTCTTCCTCAAGTCCACCGCGTCCAACTTGAGTCAACCAATCAATATGCAGGTTAAAATCCCCCATGATTATTGCTGTTCCGTTTTTGCACGCATCCATTATTTGCTTGTTTCTAGCCCGACCCACCTCAAAGTTATTATTTGGGGGCCTGTAGACCACGCCCACCAGTGACTTTCTCCCCTTACTATTCCTTATCTCCACCCACAACGATTCCACATTCTGCTCCTGAGAGCCTATATCGTCTCTCACTACCGCCCTGATGTTATCTTTAATTAACAGAGCTACCCCACCTCCTTTTGCTTCTTGTCTATCCTTCCGAAATGTCTGATACCCCTGGATATTCAGTTCCCAGTCCTGGTCACCCTGCAGCCACATTTCTGTAATGGCCACTAGATCATACTCATTTGTACTGATTTGTGCCATCAACTCATTCACTTTGTTTCGAATGCTACGTGCATTCAGGTAAAGTGTCTTTATGCTGGCCTTTATATGGACCCGATTTGTTAGTGCATTCTTTTGATTGCACGCTCTGTCCCTACCTGTCGCAAACTGGTTATCCTTCCCCAGACCATCTCCTTGCTCTGCGTTGACCACCTCCCTTCTTGTGTTTGTCACCTTTTTTACTCTGCCTGAGCCCTTGACTCCTTTAACTAGATGAATGTCCTCATCATTAACCTGCATTCGTACCCTCTCCTTTACCTTTGATTTTGTAATTTCCCATACCCCTGAACCCTCCCCCCCACTATTTAGTTTAAAGCCCTATTTACAGCCCTGGTTATACGATTCGCCAGGACTCTGGTCCCAGCACGATTCAGACGAAGACCTTCCCATCTGAACAGGTCCCATCTTCCCCAATACTGGTGCCAATGTCCCATGAATTCAAACCCATTCCTCCCACACCAATCTTTGAGCCACGCATTTACCTCCTTAATCTTAGTGACCTTGCGCCAATTTGCTTGTGGCTCAGGTAGTAATCCAGAGATTACCCACCTTGTTGGTTCTGCTTTTTAATTTGGCTCCTAGCTTTTCATACTCCCTCCACAGAACCTTTGTTCCTGTTCTGCCTATGTCGTTGGCACCTACGTAGACCACTACAACTGGATTCTTACCCTCCCACTCCAAGTTCCTCTGCAGCCCAGATGAGATATCCTGGACCCGAGCACCAGGCAGGCAACACAACCTTCGGGATTCTCGATCCTGGTCCCAAAGAACAGTGTCAATACCCCTAACTACACTATCCCCAATTACCACTGCATTGCTTTTTTCTTCCTCCACCTGAACGGCTCCCTGTACCACGGTGCCATGGGCAGTTTGCTCGTCCTCCTTGCAGTCCCCGTTCCCGTCCACACTGGGAGCAAGAATTTCAAACCTGTTGTACAGATTCAGGGACGGAGGCTCTTGCAACTCTACCTTCTGGATCCCACTTCCTGCCTCACTCGCAGCCACACCCTCTTGTCCCTGACCCCCGGCTGAATTAGTTAGTCTAAGGGGTGTGACTGCCTCCTGAAACACAGTGTCCAGGTAACTCTCCCCCTCCCAGATATGTCGCAGTGTCCGAAGCTCAGACTCCAGCTCATCAACCCTGAGTCGGAGTACCTCAAGCAACCAACACTTACTGCAGACATGCTCACTGGGAACCACAGTGGGATCCACCAGCTCCCACATCATGCAGAAACAACACATCACATGACCCTCCATCACAATTACCTAGTTTAAGTTATTACAAATTAAGAAATAATCCTACCTGCCTCGCCCGTTTCCACCTAAGCCCGATGAGCCAAAGCCCTTTAGCTCACACTCTGCTACCTGCTCACTCCGCTGGCCGCTAACGACGCTGCCCGCTGAATAGTGCAGCCTCCCTTTTAAACTTTATGCGCTTAAAAAAAAAAACCCTCCCCAGCTCACCCCGCGGCCCACTTCCGCTTTACTTTTAAAGTAACTTTTTTAACAAAAAAGAAACTCCGCGAAAAACTAAAAATTAGCCGGTCGCTCACCTTCACTCTCCCGCCACGAATCAATCCTCCTCTCAGCTTGTTCCGACGAGTGAAAACAGACAGGGAGCAGAATCTGTTCTTTGGCTCACCGGGCTTAGGCGGAAACGGACGAGGCAGGTAGGATTATTTCTTAATTTGTAATAACTTAAACTAGGTAATTGGGATGGAGGGTCATGTGATGTGTTGTTTCTGCATGATATGGGAGCTGGTGGATCCCACTGTGGTTCCCAGTGAGCATGTCTGCAGTAAGTGCCAGAATCTGGCCTAGAAAAGTTTCATTTAAATTTTTTTTCAAAGTTTCTTTGTGGGCCAGGAAGCAGGAATCCTTCTCAGGGCCGTAAAAATAAATCTTGGCTGTTCTCTGTCCCACTCCCTCTCCCCAACTATGATTGCCTCCAAAAACCTTTCTCGCGTGTCTAGCTATAGATAGTGGTTATCCAGGATTAATAAAACACCTCGTTTTTTGACTTAATGGGAGGATCAGCTTGAGAAACTGTCTTGTTTAGTAGTAAAGATAGTTGCAACAATAAAAATGCTTGTACTTCTTGAAGTGACCTATAATACATCAACATCTACTCTTGCCTTACATCCCTCAATTCATAATGCACATAAAGACTTCACAGAACCTTTTCGGCAAATAAAATTTTCTGGTGTTAAACACCAGACAGAACTTAATCCAGGAGCTGAGGATCTCGCCTGGCAGCTATATCTTGTAAATTGTATTTACAAGATATATGTTCCTTGTAGTAGTCTAAATGTTTTATATTTTCCTGCTTTTTTTCAAATGAATGCAATGCTTTGATCTGATTTGAGTTATTATTGTCACGTATTAGTGTACAGTGAAAAGTATTGTTTCTTGCGCGCCATACTGACAAAGCATACCGTACATAGAGAAGGAAAGGAGAGGGTTCAGAATGTAGTGTTGCAGTCATGGCTAGGATGTAGAGAAAGATCAACTTAATATGAGGTAAGTCTATTCAAAAGTCAGATGGCAGCAGGGAAGAAGCTGTTCTTGAGTCGGTTGGTACATGTCCTCAGACTTTTATATCTTTTTCCCGATGGAAGAAGGTGGAAGAGAGAATGTCCGGGGTGCATGGAAGTTTAGACAGTGTTAATGGGTGGGAGGCTGTTTTGAGTGATGGACCGGGCTTCGTACAGGGCCCTTTGTAGTTTCTTATGGTCTTGGACACAGCAGGGGCCATACCAAGCTGTGAAACAACCAGAAAGAATGCTTTCTATGGTGTATCTGTAAAGGTTGGTGAGGGTCGTAGTAGACATGTCGAATTTCCTCAGTCATCTGAGAAAGTAGAGGCATTGGTGAGAGAGAAAACTGGGAGTCATAAAAGCAAATTACTGCGGATGCTGGAATCTGAAACCAAAAGAGAAAATGCTGGAAAATCTCAGCAGGTCTGGCAGTATCTGTAAGGAGAGAAAAGAGCTGACGTTTTGAGTCCAGATGACCCTTTGTCAAAGCTAAAAGGCATAGAAAGTGGGAGATATTTATACTGTAGGGTGAGGGAATGAAAGATGATCATAGCCACAAAAACAAGGGAAAAGGCTGCTAATGGCAGTCCATAGAGAGAATAGAAGTTGTGAAAGGCAAAAGGGCAGAGAAGCTGAAATCAGTGGGTAAGCTGCGACAGATGAAGGTGTGGGGTAGGGGGGGAGAGAGATTAAATTGTGAAAAAGGGGGAAAGGGAAAGCAAACGGGGAGAAAAAGTAAGGAAAGGAGGGTGGTGTGCGTGCGTGTGTGTGTGTGTGTGTGTGTGGTGGGAGCATAATGATCAGTTTGAGATGCGCTTTGTTTTTCTTCTCCTGGTGCTAGCCTACTAATTAGAGGATTCATTATGTTCTTAAATTGTCATAGGGGAAATTTGAACTTGCAATCTCTTGTGCCCTCGTCCATTTCCATAACCATTGCACGACGTTACCCTATGAAAAATGAGGTTGGCAATGTTGCTGATCAATAATTCACAAATACCTTGGGTGGGGAATTAAACTTCTTGTTGTTAAACTTCTTACTGGGGAATTAAAGGCAGGCCATTTTCCATGTCATGTTCCTGCCTCCCATATAAATCCACAAGCATAAATTATCACCACTGCATTAAAAGCATTCTTAATTTATCATACAGCACTAATTGAGATTTGAGGTTGGCAACATCTTTTAAACTTGCCGGTCAAAGGGTTCTCAACTGCACAACAGGCTCCCCCCTCGGTTCACAAACTGACTAACCTGTACACCGGAGTCCTACTGCCCCACCTGCCATGGAATCGGAGTGAGCAAGGGGCAGACAATGGAAATATCCATTGATCTTGGGCAGGATTTTCTGGTCACGGGACGAGCGAGGCCATAAAATCCCACGACTTAAAGGCTTGAGGAACCCACCCACTTCACTGAAAATCTTGAACTCGGGGAAATTCAAAATTGAGACAGGCATTTAAAAGGCTGAAACTTATGACACGTTGTGCATCGGGTTGTGACCTGCCATGCTTCCTGCATCAGTCAAATTAGCAGCCAGCAGGATTCAGCTGGGAAATTTCAATTCCCAGTCCCATACTTCCATTTTTAGCTACCTGACACATGTTTGCTCAATGTTGGGAGGCCATAATCAGGCTCCCTATTAAAGGACATAAAAAAAGCCTGGAAGTTGTATTGTCAAATTCAATTATAATGGGGTGACAGGCTTTCTACATTGCAATGCACTGCCAACAATATTGGTAAAGGCTCATGCATGAGTATCCAGGGCAAGCACATAAAGCAGGCACTAAGATTTTTCACATGCGCAATTGAGGTTTTAATGCTTTTTGAAGAGGGCCTTTGCAAAGTGTGTTGATGACTGAGCCCAACCTGCACCTTGCATTCTGCAGTCAGTCTACGTGGGCACTTGGCAGCCAAGCCAACATTCTGTAGAGGGACTACTGAAGGCTGTCACTGGAACTGAAAGTTCCTGTGATCCTTCCTTTGGCCACTTGAGGCACACATACTGCATCAGAATTCATGCGCAATCCACTACCTAGGCCAGGAATTACAAATGGAAGTGTTTGCTACTTTTTGTGTGTTAAGGATCACTGACTGACAACTCACTCTGGCATTGGAAATCTAACTCCTAAAGCTCTGAAGAAGATGTTGCCCTTCAAATAAAATGAAACACATTCTCCAGACTTCCCCACTCTGTCATATAATTGCTTCTTAAGGACACAGGCATATGACTTTTATTTGTATTCCAACAGGTGTCTATATACGCTGTTCCAGATAAATGGAATCAAACACATTATGCACTGGAGGCAGCAGTGAAACTATTAGAGTTTTATGAACGTTACTTCAATATCTACTACCCACTTCCAAAGCAGGGTAAGTCAAATACAGGTTTTCTGTATAGACATGAAGAAAAATACATTGTACAATAAGTTAAACAGGTAGGAGGTTACGGGAAAATTGGTGCCAGTAAAGGGAGGGGGTAGGAATCCAATGGGAGGGTAATGAGGGAAGGAGTTGTTGGAAGAGACTGGTCACAAGGCGGGAGATTGGACAGAGGAGCAAAGGCTGAAAAACTATGAGGGTGCATTCCTGGTTGGTGTTTGATCCCTCCAGTGATCACCCTTCAAAAGTACTTAATTGTCTTTAAAGGGCTCTGTGATATCCTAAGGTTGTGAAAGGCGCAATATAAATGCAAGTTCTTTCTTTTAAAGTGCCAGGGAACATTTTACTGTGTTAAAAATTCCAAAATAAGTGCAACTTATTTCTCTTTAAGATCGTACATTGTGGTTTGTACTTGATACAAAATATAAATGAGAGCACATTAAGAGATAATACAATGAGAAATGTTGTATTTTTAGATTTGGTTGCAATTCCCGATTTTCAGTCAGGAGCCATGGAGAACTGGGGTTTAACGACTTACAGGGAGACGTCTTTGCTGTATCATCCTCAAACTTCCTCAGCATCAAATAAACTGTGGATTACCATGGTGATAGGTCATGAACTGGCTCATCAGGTATTGTCTGTCTCATGTAATCTGTATTGTTCAAGGCCTGTACCCAACTTCATAAATTTCATACATGTTAGTTGGCCTCATAATTCCACCACATACTTTTCTGCATCTAGTACATAATAGTTGACAAATTGTTGTGCATTATTATAATTTTTTTATTATTCGCTAAATAAGATTAGTAACAGGTTCACTCAAAAGACATTGGTCCAGAGCACGGATTCTCATTACATACTTGTTCGGTTTCTTTAAATTTAGCATTGAAGAATATCCAAAATGTTCCAGGAAGCTATCTACAAAAATGTTCAATTGGTTTCAGATTTAAAAATGTAGATTCATCACCATCCAACAGTTATTGTATATGTTTTTTGTGTAGCCATGGCTCTGTTGTAGCAGTGACACCTCTGAGTCAGAAAGTTATGAGTTCAACTCCCATTCCAGGACTTGAGCACAAAAATCCCAGCTAACACTGCAATGCAGTACTGAAGGAGTTCTGAACTGTCAGAGGTGCTATCTTTCAGATGAGCTGTGAAACCGAGATCATGTCTGCCCTTATGGGGAATGCAAAAATTCCCATGATGCTATTTGAAAGAAGAGCCCGTGAGCTATCCCTGGTTTCCTGGCCTGTATGTGTCTCTCAGCCACAGTCACAACACATTATCTGATCAAGAGCACATTGCTGTTTGTGGAAGTTTGCTGTGTTCAAAATTGGATGCTGCATTACCCACATTACAACAGTAACTATGCTTCAGAAGCACTTCATTAGCTTTGGTATGTCCTATGCACATGAAAGGTGCCGTGTAAATTCAAATCTTTTTTTTTACAGTCAGAATATTCTAAGATATTCAAAAGGATCATTATCCTGTCATTTAACTTTGCGCATCTTTTGTATTAAATGAGATTTCCAGTTTCCCAGAAGTAATTTCCTACCACTCCCACATTTCTACCATTCGTGCATTTGGTAGTTCCAAATATTAGGTCCATGGCACCATTTTTTTAAATGCAGGGTGTTGAAGCTCCACATAACACTATTACCAGATAAATGATCACTGATTTGCAATCAAAAGTTGAACCCACCTGCTCTACATTGCTGGGTTACTTACTGGATAAATTCGCTAAATGGTATTTTATCAATGTATTGAAATACTTGTACCTGTTCGAATTGAATTTACTTCTGTAACATGGCACCCATTGCCAATATTAGCTCAAGGTGAATATGCTGGACAAGGGAGAAGAAATACCATGTAACACAAAAGAAAAATCAGAAACTAATGTCTAATAATGTCTGTGAGATGGGAAGAGAGCAGGGTTAGGAAACCCAGAGGGAAGGCTTTCTCACAGGCCCTGCTGAATTTTTAAAGTCATGATGTGGAGATGCCGGCGTTGGACTGGGGTAAACACAGTAAGAGTTTTAACAACACCAGGTTAAAGTCCAACAGGTTTATTTGGTAGCAAATGCCATTAGCTTTCGGAGCGCTGCTCCTTCGTCACATGGAGTGGAAATCTGCTCTCAAACAGGGCACAGAGACACAAAATCAAGTTACAGAATACTGATTAGAATGCGAATCTCTACAGCCAACCAGGTCTTAAAGAAACAGACAATGTGAGTGGAGGGAGCATTAAGGACAGGTTAAAGAGATGTGTATTGTCTCCAGACAGGACAGCCAGCAAGTCCAGGAGGCAAGCTGTGGAGGTTACTGATAGTGTGACATAAAGCCAACATCCCGGTTTAGGACGTCCTCATGTGTGCAGAACTTGGCTATCAGTTTCTGCTCAGCGACTCTGCGCTGTCGTGTGTCGCGAAGGCCGCCTTGGAGAACACTTACCCGAAGATCAGAGGCTGAATGCCTGTGACCACTGAAGTGCTCCCCGACAGGAAGAGAACAGTCTTGCCTGGTGATTGTCGAGCGGTGTTCATTCATCCGTTGTCGTAGCGTCTGCATGGTTTCCCCAATGTACCATGCCTCGGGACATCCTTTCCTGCAGCGTATCAGGTAGACAACGTTGTCTACCTGATACGCTGCAGGAAAGGATGTCCCGAGGCATGGTACATTGGGGAAACCGTGCAGACGCTACGACAACGGATGAATGAACACCGCTCGACAATCACCAGGCAAGACTGTTCTCTTCCTGTGGGGGAGCACATCAGCGGTCACGGGCATTCAGCCTCTGATCTTCGGGTAAGCGTTCTCCAAGGCGGCCTTCACGACACATGACAGCGCAGAGTCGCTGAGCAGAAACTGATAGCCAAATTCTGCACACATGAGGACGGCCTAAACCGGGATCTTGGGTTTATGTCACACTATCAGTAACCTCCACAGCTTGCCTCCTGGACTTGCTGGCTGTCCTGTCTGGAGACAATACACATCTCTTTAACCTGTGCTAATGCTCCCTCCACTCACATTGTTTGTTTCTTTAAGTCCTGGTTGGCTGTAGAGATTCGCATTCTAATCAGTATTCTGTAACTTGATTTTGTGTCTCTGTGCCCTGTTTGAGAGCAGATTTCCACTCCATGTGACGAAGGAGCAGCGCTCCGAAAGCTAATGGCATTTGCTACCAAATAAACCTGTTGGACTTTAACCTGGTGTTGTTAAAACTCTTACTGAATTTTAAAAGGACACCCTTTAAATATTGTCAGCAGGTTTCCCATTCAATAGCCAATCAGATTCACAGGCTGCCTATTGGCAACTGAAGAGCGAAAGAGGTTTGGATCAGGAAGCTAGAGAGTGATCGGAGTCTTCCGGATTTGGATTGGCCAGGGAATGTGAGGAAAGATCAGGGTTTTTGAAGCTTAGGTAGGGGGTGTTGGAAAGAGATCAAAAGTTTCAAGATTGTGTCAAGGATTTAGGAGAAATTAGGGTCTATGGGATTCGGGTTGGGGGAATGGGGAACAAATCAGGGTCTTGGGGTTTGGGTCAATGGAGTTGAAGAATGTGGAATTTTAGGAATTGTGTCAAAAGGTTTGGGGAAAGATTAGGGTCTTTTGTGATTGAATTTCGGGGAAGGGGTTAGAGAGAGGTTGGGTGTCTTTGGGTTGAGGGGTTTTGAAATGAATCAGGGTTTGGATCACAGGGTCCAGTCAAAAGGATGGCTGAACGGGGGATATTTCAAAATATCCTGGTAAATAAATTTGCTTGTTGCACATGTAGGAAGCACTCCTAATCCTCCGAGCCCACAGGCAGTGTAATAAAGGATCTTCTTGCCTCCTTTCATCTGCTGAGTTTCTCAATGCCTAGGAATCCTGGCCTGCAGGTATTGAAATGAAGGCAGATACTCTCAATAAAATATTTTAGTGACCGATGTGAGAATGGATTGTTACCCCTCCTGTCATTCTTCCAACTTACCACTATTAAAAGTGGAAATAGGTGGGTTGAGGTCAGGCTTTTCATTTTATTTATCTTTAAAGAAATATGCAGTATATTGAGAGAAAGCTGTCCGTGTTATGGCATGTGGATTGAATTGTCTTTGCTGGGATAAGAACATGCTGATATCTGTATGATTCATTAGCTTTTAGGAAATTGTTTTCAAATTAGAATCTGCATCTTATCACACCATGACCATTAGTGGAGAGGTGGGTATGTGGTCCTTTTAAGAATGCTTGGCTGGAACTCTACCACATCGCCCGCCACAGAATCGGAGCAGGCGAGGGTCTGACAATGGAAATCTCTGTTGACCTCAGGCGGGAATTTCCGTCTCGCTCGAGCGAGGCTGTAAAATCCCGCCCCTTGTGTTTCATTTATGAAATTGGAAGCGTGACCTTGAAAATATTAATCAATAACTTTCTGCCCAATGGAGATTCACAGTACATCACTTCAATAAATACGGAATTAGAAATTACCATTTTTTTAAAAAAATGCTAATTGGAACCCTAACAAATACCTTGTTTTTCTTTAGTGGTTTGGAAACTTGGTGACAATGGAGTGGTGGAATGACATCTGGCTGAATGAAGGATTTGCCAGGTACATGGAGTTTATCTCTGTCAATTCCACTTATCCAGAGCTGCAAGTTGTAAGTAAACCTTTCTCACTATTGGTCACTTTATTGCAGGATACATGACTCAGTTTAATTCTTTATTTTAATGTTGGATCTTTGCAGGACGATAACTTTTTGAACACATGTTTTGGAGCAATGGGCAGAGATTCAATGAATTCATCACGTCCCATAAGCACACCTGCAGAAAATCCAACTCAGATAAAGGAAATGTTTGATACCCTCTCTTATGACAAGGTAATCAGGGTATTTACTGGAACATGTTATCTCGTGTTGACTTATTTCCAGACTTAGAGAGATATTTAACTATTGCTGTAAATCAAGCTAATATCCTAATAGACATTGTTAGATAGATGAAGGTTAAATTGCACATTATATGTAAGATACATTGTATCAAAAATTTTAATGTGCAGTCTACGTTCATTTAGAGCACATGTAACAGATTAATTATTCCCTCCCCACCATTCTAACATGAATGCATTGGTAGGCTGGAAGAGAACAACTGTTTATGTTGTAAGGTTTAAAAGATATCTAAATTAGGCCACCTTTATCCCACATACCCAACATCCCAGTCATACAAAAGACCAACCAAGATAAATCAGCCACAGCAAACCCACAGCACAGCACTGAGCAGACTAGTTAACTTCTACTTCCCAGAGTCCACAAAGGTGAAGTTCGATACAGAGTTGAATAAATTAACACTACTTGATTTAATGATTACAGTAAAATGTTTAAATATTTACCATCAGTCAGTAGCACCTAAACTCAAATTACAATTGTGCTTTATCTGTCTGACTATTGCGGTAATCGACAAGTTTCCATTCGACAAAGGTACCTGCAATGTTTGAGATTACAATACAATTTACAATCTGGATTCGGGCATTAATAATTGCTGGATTCCAGTATTGAGTCCTTTAAAAGAGCATAAGATGAATGACTTCTCTTTTTGGAACAGATTGGTTTGCTTTGGTGTTGTGTGGTTTGTTTTCCTCCAGAATCCTGGGACTGCATCTCTGGGGATGTCACAGACAGTCACTTTTGTCAGTTGTTTTCTAACTAACCTTTCAATTAACAACAGACAATTTGCTACAAAGGAGACATTGTATATGTACTATTCATAACAAAAAGTAGTCTTCCTGCGAGAACATATCAGAAATACTTAAATATAGGTATAAACTTAGTGCTACTAAATCTTTTTTTTGGTAATATTTGGTACCTCCACTGTGCTTAGAGACTGTTAAACTCAAAGTTATGATACACTTCGTAGACTATACCTGTCAGATGAAATGCATTACCTTTCTTGGCTTCCAATTTTAAACTGGCTGATAACCAAAGTTCGTGGTACCTCCAGCACCATCCCAATCTCCAGATTCAGGGCTTGGAAAAAAATCTGACTCAACCTTGTCCCCCTGTCCTTTACAAAGCTAGTGGAGGAAGAGGGGGCAAAGAATGGGCGCAAGGTGTTCGACTCTCCATGTCCCCAGCCACTCAGCTGGTAATGGGAAGATTGGCAATTGATATGCCAAGTGAAATATAGAAACATGGAAAGTAGGAGCAGGAGTAGACCATTTGGCCCTTCGAGCCTGCTCCACCATTCATTTTGATCATGGCCAATCATCAAATTCAATTACATGATCCCGCCTTCCCCCCATATCCCTTGATTCCTTTCGCCCCAAGAGCTATATCTAATTTTTTTCTTGAAATCACACAATGTTTTGGCCTCAACTACTTTCTGCGGTAGTGAACTCCACACATTCTCCACTTTCTGGGTGAAGAAATTTCTCATCTTCTGAAAGCAGGCATTAAGGCACCCAGGTGGCAGACGTGAGACGCACCTAAGGGTCAAGTCTGTAAACCATGCCTGTACCCCTGAGGAGGGTGAGTTCTAAAATAATCGCCCCCATATATGGGGGAACCACACCACTAGTGGTGACAGCATTCAGATGATTTTGCAGCCTCTCAAGCAAGGTGAGTTTTCTATATGCATCCCAGGTGATGCAGGAATAGCGGCCATTCAAGAGTAAGATGGGATAGACCTCCTCTGTATCCCAAATGTTTAGGCATTAGCAGGGAGGCTCCAGATGGCTGCAAGCTGGCTTTTATGCCAGATGGCACCCAACCACACATACTTTATTTATTTTCTTGGTACTTTACAGCTTTATTTAGCTATTCATTGCTGCCTCACAGCACCAGGAAGACTGGTTTGATTCCCAGCTTGGGTCACTGTCTGTGTGGAGTCTGCACGTTCTCCCCGTGTCTGTATGCCTTTCCTCCCAGTGCTCCCGTTTCCTCCCACAGTCCGAAAGATGTGCTGGTTAGGTGCATTGGCCATGCTAAATTCTCCCTCAGTGTACGTGAACAGATACCGGAGTGTGGTGACTAGGGGATTTTCACAATAACTTCATTGCAGTGTTAATGTAACCCTACTTGGAGCACTAATAAACTTTTAAAAAGCTGTCTACTACTGCAATGAAGTCTAGAGTGCAATAAAGGTTCAGCATACTGGTTCCTGGGATGATGAGACTTTCCTATGAGAAGTGATTGAGAAGATTGGGCCTATATGTTGTAGAGTTTAGAAGATTGAGAGATGTTCTTATTGAAACCTACAAAATTCATACAGGTCTTGCTATGCTGGATGCAGGAAGGACATTTCCCCCTGCTGAGGGGGAGGGGTGTTCTAGAACCAGAGGACACAATCTTAGAATAAGAGATAGGCCATTTTGGACTTTTGAAGGAGGAATGTCTTCACTCAGAATGTGATGAATCTCTCTACCCAGAGGGATTTGGAGACTCAGTCATTGAGTATGTTCAAGACAGAGATCGATAGATTGCTAGATATTAAAGACATCAAGGGAGTATGGGGATAATCGGTGGCATGATGGCACAGTGGTTAGCACTGCTGCTGCACGGCGTCAAGGACCCAGATTTGGTTCTGGCCTTGGGTGATTGTTTGTCTGTGTGGAGTTTGTATGTTCTTCCTAAGTCTGCTTCGGTCTCCTCCGGGTGCTCTGGCTTCCTTTCACAGTCCAAAGACATGTAAGTTAGGTGGATTAGCCAAGGTAAATGCGTAAAGGGGATAGCGCAGTGGGGTGGGCTGAAGTAAGATACTCTTTGGAAAGTTTGTTCATATCCAAATGCAACAAGAACTGGACAATATCCAGGCTTGGGCTGACAAGTGGCAAGTAACATTCACACTACACAAGTGCCAAGCAATGACCATTTCCAACAAGAGGGGATCTAACCAACACTCCTTGACATTCAATGGTATTACCATTACTGAAACCCCCACTGTCAACATCCTGGGGATACCATTGACCAGAAACTGAACTGGACTAGCCATATAAATACTATGGTTACCAGAGCAGATCAAAGGTTAGGAATCCTGCATGACTAACTCATCTTCTGAACTCCGCTAAGTCTGTCAACCATCTACAAGGCACAAGTCAGGAGTGCGATGGAATACTCTCACTTGCATGGATGAGTGCAGCTCCAACAATACTCAAGAAACTTGACTCCATTCCAGGACAAAGCATCCCAAGTGAACGCTACCCCTTCCACAAACATTAAATCCCTCCACCACCAATGGACAGTAGCAGCTGTGTGTAGCATCGACATGACTTACTTCACATTTGCTGGGTCAAAATCTTGGAATTCCTTCCCTAACAGCACTGTGGATATACTTACAGCTCAGGAAGTGCCGTGATTTAAGAGGACTACTCACCAGCACTTTCTGAAGGGCAAATGCTGGCCTAGCCAGCGATGCACATATCCCATAAATGACTTTTTAAAAATACATGAGTTTGGGTCGCGATCTGGTTTAAGTTGCCCAAGTGAATGTGATATGTGGGAGAGAATTTCCAGGTCAGTTCTTGTGGAGATTGGAAATCCCTCTGACAAAAACCAAGGCCGGGATTCTCCCCAAAAATTCAAAATCCCCAATTTGCGTGAAAACTGGAATAACTCAACTCTCGCTGGTTTTATTAGCAGGATTTTCAGCTTGAATCTTCCACACTTTGAGCACTGCAGAGTACCCTAGCAGGATTCCCTCTGAAAATCAGGGCGCAGGGCCTATTCCTGTTCGAGAGGCCCTCAGCATAGAGCTGAGCAGGCCACTGTGCATGCGCCAATCTGTCAGCACTGTGATTGCTGGCCTCCCACACATCTCCGAGCCAGCCCCGACCTCCCGATCTGCACCCCGCCCCCCCCCCCCCCCTTCCCTGCCGGCACCCCGATCACCGGCCTCCCTCCCTCTGCGCCAATTTTCAGTGCAGAGCTGATGACATTACAAATCTTTGATCTTTGCCTGGGAAACGCGCGGAGGCCGTGGTGTTCACCAGGGAGCCCGCTGCGGCCCGTTGCGCTGCTAGGGCAGTGGAGCAGGCTGGGAGAATTGCCCCCTGAGTTTCTGAGAGATTGATTGGCTTACAACGTGACAAGTGTCTGGGTGGGTTGATGAGTAATCCATGGTGTTTGACTTGGTGGCATCTGTCACTTGTTTGGGGTTGAGCATCTGACCATATTTCACCTATTTAATTCAGATGCATTGCCTACTTACACTGAATATTAACGTAGAAGATAGATTGGATAAATTGTTTTTATTTTCCAAATTTGCAAGTGTTTGTAAAGAAATACCTGGGGTGAAGGAATGGTCAATTTTTGAATTACTTTCTTGTGTTTGTATTGAGATCTTTCCAACCTTTTGTCTGGGTTAATATATTTAATTTTTCTTGTTTGAATGAGTGTTTTATTCTTTGGGTTGAAAGTTCATCAGTAGATTCCTGTGAATTTGTTCAATAACTTACTTCCACGGTTTCTCAAAAAACAAGTAACAATTTGGATTTATCAAGCCAGGTTTCACTTGGGGTTTGACTTGTCCAGTATTAACATCAACCCTGGGATCATAACAATAGGTGGAGGTCATTTTGCATTTCCAATTGAAACTTATATGCAAAAATTAAATGCAACCTTACTGTTTAATCATGTGGTCCAAATGGAGGGCACATGCCTCCACTGACTATTTAAAAAGTAGATCCTAATCTCTGGTACGCACTAATGCAGTGGTTCCCAAACTTTTTTCACTGGGCCGCACTTTCGGAATAAAGATTTGCTTGCGCCACACCAAATTTTTTATGGAATAAGAAATACATTTAAAAACAAAAAAAAAACAACTCCTAGCAGTGCTTGATTCATAACATAGAACACAACTACTTTATAATATGATCATGGGACATCCAGAAAGTATAAAACAATGCTTGTTTAAACCATGTTTAAATGTTTCTTTGATTGTCCTTGAATCTTCCCGCCACACTTGCCATCCTCTCTCGCCGCACCAGTGTGGCGCGCCGCACCCTTTGGGAACCACTGCACTAATGTGTGTGTGTCTAATCTTTGACAAGTTTTGAGACAGGAGTAGGAAACAAACTTAGGTGTGTCGGAAAGTTAGTCTTGGCTTTTAATCTTCAGAGTTGGTTTGAATAAACTTGAAGATTATTTTTGCTTCCAATTTTCTTTTCTCTTATATGCATTCCTTTAAATGCAGACATAATATGTAACTCACCTTTTGCAATTTATTAAATATAGGGAGCTTGCATTCTGCACATGTTGAGAAATTTTCTGACGGAGGAGGTTTTCCAAAGAGGCTTAGTCCATTACCTACGAAAATACAGCTATAAAAATGCCAAGAATGAAGACCTGTGGAACAGTATGGCCAATGTGAGAGTTTCAGCAATTGTTTGAATAAGAGTTCAGCACGTGTTTAAAACAAGATCAGTATTGATTGTTTGACCATTTTCAAACTAAATTAGTTTATCCATTAAATGTGAATCTTTCCAATCCTTCTGGAAAAAGTAAAGATTAAAGTCATTTGTACCATTACATCATTCAATTTAAAAACTAGTGTAGCAATATATTGATAGTTTAGCTCCAGCATTTTGCATAGAGCCTACCCATTGTTATCTGACTATCATGTATTTTAACCACTTTTCAGCAAAATTTGAATCATTTTTAATAATTCTGTTTAATTTGGGAGCTTTACTCCAGATATTTTTCTCACCAGAAAGTATGTATTAGTATTCAGGTTATTGCAGTGAGGCTATTGAGTATCATAACTTAGCATTTTCTCTGAATTTGATTTTTAACTCTATGCAGTGTGACAGTAAAACAAATAACACGAAGGCTGGAATTCTCTGGCTGATCACACCCCGCTGCCAGCGAGAATGGAGAATTTGGTGCTCAGCCAAATCTCCATTCACTGTAGCGGGAAATGCAGGCAAATGGAACTAGTTTAGGAAACCTGGTCGGCATGGACGAGTTGGATGAAAGGGTCTGTTTCCGTGCTGTGTATCTCGATGATTTTAGAATCCCAGCTGTGGGTGAGATCGGACAATCTGGCCCAATATTTTTGTCACAAAAGTATATATAAAAATTCTAGCCATTGTCTTTTGGCATAACCTTCGATGATGCAAGGTGAAGTTTAGATTGCTGAATATGCTGGAAATAGTCAATTTTTTCATAAAATAATAATCATACCAGTACATTTTAACTATATTGACTAATGTGTTTAACTGCATTTAGTTCACTATTGAGAGGTGAAGATATCAGCTTCAACCCAATTTGAAAGTATAATACAATCTCCCACACAGTTATTTTAGCAGGCAAGTGTCTATAGGACAAAGTATAGGAAGTAGGTGGTTGGAAAATGATCAGCATTCCCATAGAGTAAAAAATGCACCCTGTTTTTGTAACAAAAAATTATTTTTAAAAGTTTATTTTCTCACAAGCTTTAGAATGAATGACTACCTTTCTTAAAAAAAAAGTTCCTTTTCTCAAAAAGCAAGAACTAAAAATAACCAGCAAATATAATCGAAATATTTCTGTGTGGCTTTGCTCTTCGCCCATAAGCTATTCGAGAAATAAAATTAGAATTTAATAAACACATATAAAAGAATTCTGAGAAAAAGAAATTTGCAAAAATCTTCAAGAAAATTTGGTTTCCAATCTGAAATGATCTTTTGAGGTTATATAAGTTGGTGAAGGCAATAGAAAACCAATTTCTGTTTTGAATTCCCAACAGACTTGTACCGAGGAAGACTTCACCTCCGGTGGATTCTGCTACAGCACTTCACAAGCTGCTAAAAATGCTGTAAGGTTTGCTTCATTTTGACTTAGTTGAACCATATATAAATCCAGTGACACCTGTATATGTGACACCTGTATATTACTCAACTTGCAAAGTTCTACAAGTATCCTAAGTACGACATAATTAAGTTTATTTTTTAAGTTTATATATTCGTGTCACAAGTAGGCGTGCATTAACACTGAAATTAAGTTATTGTGAAAATCGCCTAGTCACCACACTCTGGCATCTGTTCGGGTACACTGAGGGAAAATTTAACATGGCCTAAACCACCTAACCAGCACGTCTTTCGGACTGTGGGAGGAACCCGGAGAACCCGGAGGAAACCCACACAAACACATGGAGAACATGCAGCTTTTGCACAGACAGTGACTCAAGCCGGGAATTGAACTCGGGTCCCTGGCACTGTGAGGCAGCAGTGTTAACCACTGTGCCACTCTGCCACCCTACAATTATCAATCTGTGGTATCGCATAACTGCCTTAGACTCCGCTAAAATTCAGGTTTTAATGTAGGAATTCATCTAAATAATATTGGGAAATCAGAAAAGTTGTCAGAATGCAATATATCAGGCATTTACATTGATAGTAATTTAAAGAGAAAAGGATCTATTGAGTCCAACGGATTTCATGTTTTCAAAATTTCTTAAATTTTTAGCCTCTCTGATTTTTTTGCCCCTTGCTGATGATAGGAATTATCAGCTTACACTCATTTTTCTGCCTGCAAAAGTTGAACCTGTTGCTACTTTAGAACTAAGTATATAATCAGTCAATAGGGGCATAGTAGAAGTACAAAGTGTGGACATGTAATGTATCCCTAAGTACATCTTCATTGATAAGGGCCATCCTTACTCAAACACCTGCAACTGAATAACATACAATTCACAGGCTCAACCATTGGGTGAAAAGTAAATTTCAATGCTTGTGCACTTTATACTCGTACTCTGTTTTAATTCTTTACAAACTAAGGTGAGAAGAAAAATAATGTTTCATGCTAAACTGCCCTTTGTGCCTTTTTATTCCTTAGTACCTGTTTGCAGGGGAACATCTAGACGTCAAGGAGATTATGAACACGTGGACACTTCAGCAAGGAGTACCGGTGATAACTGTTGAGCATAATGGGAGTTCAGTCAGGCTACAACAGGAACGCTTCCTTAAGGGAGTGCTTCCAGAGGACCCCACCTGGGCCTCATTGCAATCTGGGTACTTATGTTTCAGTTGTGTTCTTATCACATATTTCATCAAAAGAAGAATATTAATATGTTGTACAAGTAAAGCTTAGGTGTAATCTGTGACATTTTCTTCATTTTTGCAGCTATCTGTGGCATGTCCCATTAACTTATATCACAAGCAGTTCCAAAACTATTGGCAGACACCTACTGAAAACAAAATCAGGTAAGAATGCTGTTTGTTAGTGGTTTATCAATAAAATAGCACCATCTCAAAAATAAATAACTTTAATCCTTAAAATAGGGATTTTTAATGAAATATATCTTAATGTGGACCTATCTTAAAACTTCCTCACTCTGGTCAGTATTTAAAATATCACTGTAACATTGGTTTTATTGTATGATACTCAACACAATGCACAGTGTAATTGTATGTTAGCTTAAGCTATCACTTACATTTGAAAATAAAATGGCACCTGTTCCCACTGAAATGTCTTGTTCTCAGATTACTGCATATTTGGCAGATTGATTTAGTTGGACTGCTAATGGCTTAGCTGTAGTTCACATTACTGATGAAGCACCTAACCTGGACTGACACTTCAGCAAAGAAGTGCTGCATTGTCAGGCCTTACATAGAAATATAGAAGACAGGAGCATGAGGAGGCTATTTAGCCTTTCGAGCCTGCTCTGCCATTCATCACGATCATGGCTGATCGTCAACCTCAAAAGCCTAATCCGGCTTTCTCCCCATATCCTTTGATCCCATTCACCCCAAGTGCTTGAGATGTTGAAATGTATGAGGGTCTTCTTGTTCAGGTGCTTGTAAAATATCCCATAAGAAAGACAGGGTATTCCCCTCATATCACTCCATAAACTCTAGCTAAAAATGGATTAACTGGCCATTAATTCATTGTTGGTTCCAGGGCTTTGCCATTATTAAATTGGCTGCTGTGTGCATCTACATAACCAATTCATTGCTTGTAACGAACAAGAACATTCCAAGGGTATGAAGAGGCATTGCATAGTTGAAGGTTTGTTGTTCTGACAGTGCTTGATTCACTGTATCATCCATTCTCAGAGAGGACAAGAATGGAGTCTAACCCGTTGTATTTTTATTGTACCAGCACAGACACAATGGGTCAATCGACTGCCTTCTGTACAATAAATCCTTCTGTATTTCTGTTTGATCTGTCAGCGGTGAGATATTTATTTACAAATGAGCTTCATTATCTCTCTCTTGTTTCAACCAGATCATATTGAACTGGATGGAGAAGCTGAATGGGTAAAATTTAATGTGGACATGAATGGATATTACATAGTACATTACAAGAGTACTGGATGGGATGCTCTGATTAATCTGCTACAGCAGAACCACACACTTCTGAGTCAGAAGGACCGAGCGAATCTGATCCATAATGCTTTCCAACTTGTCAGGTATTGTGGAATGTTGTTATTACAACATTTATCTATTACATATTGAAATCACAAATCATGCAATCCTATAGTGTACAAGGAGGCCACTTGGCCTCTGGGTCAGCGCCAACTCTCCGATAGAGCATCTTACCGTGGCCTTATTTCTGTAACTCCATGTATTTACCCCGCTAATTCCCCCTAACCTACACAGCTTTGGACACTAAGGGGCAGTTTTTAGTATGGCCAATCCACCTAACCTGCGCATCTTTGGAATGTGGGAAGAAACCAGAGCACACAAAGGAAACCCACACAGACACAAGGAGAACATGCAAACTCCACGCAGTCACCCAAGGCTGGAATTGAACCGGTTCCTTGGTGCAGTGAGGGAGCAGTGCTAACCACTGTGCCACCCCTGAGGCCTTGAAATGCATAAATGTGAATTCTTTCTTTGTTTTTCTTTTTTTTCTCTTGCTCACTAAACTAATGTACTTGTGATCCACAACCAAATTCTGATTAACTAAGTTACGAGAAAAATAGATCAAAATATGAAAAAGCTTTATAAAACTTATTAAAAATAGCACCAAGGTTTCCTTTATAATGGGAATTCTTTATTTCTTGTGCTTGCCTAGTTATTTTACATTGAATTGTAACTTTCTCCAACTGAGCATGAATGAGACTGAAGCAATATTCAGAACTCTGTTTCCAATCCCCTCTGTGTTTGCTCACTTAAACTAAACACAATTGTATGTTCAATATCCTTTCTATTGCGAAGGATATTTGTTTGAACTCCAGAAATATTATCTCATCTCCGCTCCTTCAGCCTAACTTTATTGCCTCCTGTTACAAATGCGATCATTTCAAAATCCTCATCCTTGGTCACTGACCTACTTTCCACCAAAGCTGTTTGGTCTGTTGACTCTGGCAATCATGAGCCGTCAGAGTAAGGGCTCTGAGCAAGAAAGATGTCAATAAGTAATTCTACATTAGGTATACTGAGAGAGTGATACGAGTCCCAATTGATGGCATTGCTGTTTTCTCCAAAACCTAAAGCTTTGGGGTAGAAACTGACTTTTGATGGTCAAATAGTGGAGTCCCACTTTGCAGTGAACAAGCCTCCATGAACTTGAGGTCCAGCCTCATTGGAAAGCAAGCCAGGTGCCCAACAATTATCCCGAGATTTGCCAATATTGAGCCATAGAAATGTTGGCCAACAAACCCTAGTGGAAGCTGGCAGGGTGTTCCTGGAAGGTGGGTGAGTGGGCATGAGTCCAGGCAGCAGTTGAAATCAATGATTTTCTGGGTGAATGCCCCTACTCACCCCACAAAGATAAATCTAGACTTTTCTGTGGGATCCTCTTTGGATCAGCTGACACTCAGCCAGGTACTTTACTAAAATGTTTTTTTTTATTCATTCATGAGACGTGGGCATCACTGGCTGGCCAACATTTATTGTCCCTCCGTAGTTGCCCTTGGAGGGCAGTTGGGAGTCAACCACATTGCTGTGGCTCTGGAGTCACATGTAGGCCAGACCGGGTAAGGACAGCAGATTTCCTTCCCTAAAGGACATTAGTGAACCAGGTGGGTTTTTCTGACAATCAACAATGATTTCATGGTCATCAGTAGATTCTTAATTCCAGATTTTTTAAAAATTGAATTCAAAATCCACCATTTGCCGTGGCGGGATTCGAACCCGGGTCCCCAGAACATGAGCTGAGATTCTGGATTAATAGTCTAGTGATAATACCACTCGGCCATCACCTCCCCTAAATGGTAATCAATATTCTATGTATGTCATAGGACCCCAATTTAAACAAGCCTGTCACCCAACCCAGCCATCCAATGGCAAATCAGAGGAGGATTATTGGGGCAACATGAGAGTATGAATGGCGTGTTAAATGATTCATTCCCCTAACATGTCTGAGGCACCACTGCCCTGCAACATCCAGATGGGAGGCTTCAAATATGTCCCAACATAAATAGAAATGACACAACTCAGCTTTTCAAAAGAGATACTCAGTGGAGGATAAATGAACACCTGCAAGAAAAGAAGGAAATTCATTTCTTCAGCCAATCAGATTGCTCTCCTGTGCATGAACACAGTAACAGTGGCCCACATGTGAATTATCTGCCCTTTTCTTCAGCAAGGAATGATTACCCCATGTTAGGGAGAGAATGAGTTAGATAGGGGAGAAAATTTGATCTCTGGTTTTGCTGGAAATTTTTAATGAACCATTTATTCCTGTGTTTAGTGCAGGAAAGTTGTCACTTGACCGAGCCCTTGACTTGACCCGTTACCTCAGACATGAGAACAAAATCATCCCAGTATTGCAGGGTCTGGGTTATTTGGAGGTATACTACAAAATGGTTTTGAGCAGAAATATCTCTGATGTTGCAGTAAATCTGAAGGTAAGGTTCTATAACCCTTAAAAATTACTTGATGAATGTCCATTCATTCAGATAAAAATAATAATGGTGAAAATATAGCCCGTGAATCACCTGGAAGCTTTATGATACAAATTTGGACAATTAACATTAATGTCAAACTTCTTAAATATATTTAAGTGTGCTGAGATCAAAAGAGAACCAAATTGATAAGGAGACATAGAAAAGATAAGAAGGTTCCTATTTTGTAGACTGTGACAGACATAGAACTTTTGGTCATTTGTGTCCCACCTGTCTGATAAGTTTCAGGTGAATACGCTGGCTAATCTCATGGAATAGTTTGGCTATAGCTGGCTATATTGGCCACTGTTGACCATTATTCAATCGCAAGCCTGATTGCGCGACCATTTCATTTTGCAATACTAGAAACGTTTTGAAAGTTTGGCACTATTTGCATTAACTTGGTTCAGTACGAGTAAGAACCCACTTTTATTTTTCTGATTTTATGAAAGGTCTGCTTGTACATACCAACCAAATTAAAGATGCCAAAGAACTTAGGCACTTTTCTTGAGAAATTTTAACACACATCTTACAAAGCTTACAAACTCATTCTGTGCAATGCTTCCATGAGCATTTCTTTTTATTCATTCATTCATGGGACATGGGTGTCGCTGGCTGGCCAGCATTTGTTGCCCATCCCTAGTTGCCCTTGAGAAGGGTGGTGGTGAGCTGCCTTCTTGAAACGCTGCAGTCCACGTGCTGTGGGTTGACTCACAATGCTGTTAGGGAGGAAATTCCAGGCCTTTAACCCAGTGCCTGTGAGGAATGGTGATATATTTCCAAGTCAGGATGGTGAGTGATTTGGAGGGGAACTTGCAGGTGGCGGAGTTCCCATATATCTGCTGCTCTTGTCCTTCAAGATGGAAGTGGTCGTGGGTTTGGAAGGTGCTGTCTAAGGATCTTTGGTGAAGTGTTGCTCTTTTTTGCTTTCATCTATTTTTTTTCCCTTCCAAATAATCAGACTTCATCTGTTGGTGAATGGCAGCAGATCATTCAGTCATGGAGAGCATCAGATCAAAGCCAAATCCTGTCCTTACTCAACATCCGGAAGGGTTGCTATAGAGCAAACAGGAAAGAGAAACGTGCTTGTTTTTCCAGTCCATATGCAGGGAGCACTGAGCTCGTTATCGTATGCCTGCTGATCACATAGCTCAGCATTGACAAGTAATGGATCCTGCAACATTGATGCATCTCCCAGCAATATGTCAGATGTTCTATTTATCTAGTGAACTGTAGGGGAGCTCTGTACTTACCTGTTCTAACCTTTTGTGAATTTATCCAAGAATTTTGTGCACTTTTTGATATTCCCAATAGATGCAGACTGTTACCCTCATGTGAGAAACTTACTGTGTGCTGTTGCTGATGTTTCAGGGATATATCCTGCAGTTTTTCAAACACCTGATTGACAAGCAGTCATGGAGTGATGATGGAACCGTGTCGGAGCGATTACTGCGGTCCAATCTCCTGGAACTTGTTTGTGACCTCCAGTACCCTCCTTGTGTTCAGAGAGCATCAGATTATTTTAATCAGTGGAGGAAGTCTAACGGTACCATGAAGTTAGTAAAGATTGAACTACACCTCCTTTGTGCCTTGTCTTACAGTAGGAATGGAAAAATAGAATTGTTTTTACTTAGCACTTATTGTATCCCTTTGAAAAATTCTAAAATACTTCTAAGAGTCACTAGTGTCACTGTGCTCAATAGATCTCACAACTGCAATGAGATAAAGGCCCAGTCAACTGCTTTGGGTAGTACTGATTGAAGGAGAATTAATAGCCAGGAGACCTCTCTGCTTTTAGAACAAGACAATTGACCCTACTCCTCGTCCACTTGGACGATATACAGATTCCATTATTAACATTTAATTTGAAGGACAGCACCTTTGAGCACTGCACCGCATCAATTCTGCACTGGGGCTCAAGCATTTAATTGGAGTTTTACTCTGTAAATTTCTAACTCGGGTAAGAATGGTCACCAGTTCAGCAAGCTTAAAATCTGTACTGAGTTAAGCAACAGATTTGAGTTTTATCTCTTGATAAATTATCTGAAAGATTATTTTGTGTTTAATGGATGCCTCGGAATTATTGCATATTTGTGATCTAATGAAAGGTTCAGTGAAGTCAATGATGAGAAAAAACATCATGGTGGTTATCCATCATTTTAATTAAGTGGGGCCACAGATTTGTGAGATGAATCATATGGGGCTCTGTGGTCCACCACTACATCCCTGGCTTAACAAAATCTGAGGATGAACCCACCCACTATCCTGATGGCTGGTTCAAAGCAATTTCATGCTGGGAACAGGATTAATTGCAATTTTACCCTATTTTACTGAGCACATTACTTTTGATGTTGCAGTTTGCCTACAGATGTCCTGGAGGTTGTGTACTCCGTAGGTGCCCAGAGCAGTGACGGATGGGACTATCTTCTGGAGAAATATATCCAGTCCATGTCCGGTGCAGAGAAGGATAAGATTGTTTCTGCTTTGGCAAGTAGCAGAGACCCAGAAAAACTGAAACGGTATGGACTTTAAATGTCATCCAATTTCCTATGGCATCAAGCACAGTGAGTCAAAGATTATGGTATTGCAAAGGGAAATTGCGGGTGTGTAGAAGTGGTAAGTGTAGACGTAGGATTTGGAATGAGTTACAGGTATACTCTGAGATAATAAACTGCGTTACGTTACATTGAATTACAGAATATTTGCATCACAGAAACAGACTATTCAGCTCAGCAGGTCATTGTCACCTCCTGAAAAAATACCTTCTTCTCATCTTCATCCATCTCTATGAATGTATCCTCCTATTCCTTTCTCTTTCATTTGTTTATCCAGCTTCCTCTCAAGTGCATCTATGCTCGTCATCTCAACTACTTCTTGTGGTTGGGAATTCCACATTTTAATCATTCTGGGTGAAGTACTGTCTTATGTTGATGGTCTCTAGTACTGGTCACCCCAACATTGTCTCTATGACTACCCAGATCCCATGAAAGAATAAAGAAGAAAACCTCCTCCCCTGCCCGCACCGCCACCATCCTGAGGTGGGGAAAGACCCCCATCAGTTGAAAATATCTCAATGACACATGAAATAGAATGTCTCATAAGAACATAAGAAATAGGAGCAGGAGTAGGCCATCTAGCCCCTCGAGCCTGCCCCACCATTCAATAAGATCATGGCTGATCTGAAGTGGATCAGTTCCACTTACCCCCCTGATCCCTATAACCCCTAATTCCCTTACCGATCAGGAATCCATCTATCCGTGATTTAAACATATTCAACGAGGTAGCCTCCACCACTTCAGTGGGCAGAGAATTCCAGAGATTCACCACCCTCTGAGAGAAGAAGTTCCTCCTCAACTCTGTCCTAAACTGACCCCCCTTTATTTTGAGGCTGTGCCCTCTAGTTCTAGCTTCCTTTCTAAGTGGAAAGAATCTCTCCACCTCTACCCTATCCAGCCCCTTCATTATCTTATAGGTCTCTATAAGATTCCCCCCTCAGCCTTCTAAATTCCAACGAGTACAAACCCAATCTGCTCAGTCTCTCCTCATAATCAACATCCCTCATCTCTGGTATCAACCTGGTGAACCTTCTCTGCACTCCCTCCAAGGCCAATATATCCTTCCGCAAATAAGCGGCTAATACTGCACACAGTATTGCAGCTGCGGCCTCACCAATGCCCTGTACAGATGCAGCAAGGCATCTCTGCTTTTATATTCTATCCCCCTTGCGATATAGGCCAACATCCCATTTGCCTTCTTGATCACCTGTTGCACCTGCAGACTGGGTTTTTGCGTCTCATGCACAAGGACCCCCAGGTCCCTTTGCACAGCAGCATGTTGTAATTTTTTTCCATTTAGATAATAATCCAATTTGCTATTATTTCCTCCAAAGTGAATAACCTCGCATTTGTCAACATTATACTCCATCTGCCAGGTCCTCGCCCACTCACTCAGCCTGTACAAATCTCTCTGCAGACCTTCTACGCCCTCCACACGATTCACTTTTCCACTTATCTTTGTGTCGTCTGCAAACTTTGTTACCCTACACTCAGTCCCCTCCTCCAAATCGTCTATATAAATGGTAAATAGTTGAGGCCCCAGTACCGATCCCTGCAGCACACCACTAGTCACCATCTGCCAACCAGAAAAGCACCCATTTATTCCGACTCTCTGCTTTCTGCCGGATAGCCAATCCCCAATCCACGCTAACACCCTACTCCCAACTCAGTGTGACCCAATCTTCTTCAGCACCTTTTGTGAGGCACCTTATCAAACGTCTTTTGGAAATCCAAAAACACCGCATCCACCGGTTCCCCTCCGTCAACCCACATCTTCATAAAAATCCAACAAGTTCGTCAAGCACGACTTTCCCCTCTGGTCTCTGGAATTGGTCTCTGACCAATTCTACCAACCAAACTTTAAAAAGGATAAAGGTGGGGATCTGACCTACAGCCTGAGAGCAAATGCATTCTGACCGGTATTTACTTAACAGCATAAGGGCAAAATACTGCAGATGCTGGAATCTGAAACAAAAACAGAAAATGATGGAAAATCTCCGCAGATCTGCCAGCATCTGTGGAGGGAGACTAGAGCCAACGTTTCGAGTCTGGATGACCCTTCGTCAGAGCACCAGTACTCGAAACAGTGGCTCTATTCTCTCTCCACAGATGCTGGCAGACCTGTGGAGATTTTCCAGCATTTTCTGTTTTTTTTTTACTTAACAGCATTTAGATTTTGTGGCCGTAAAAGAACACAACTTTACCAAAGGAATATTAAATCCTGCATTACATGTATATTGCCTCTGCTTTATTAAACACTTAGGGCAGGATCTTGCCTGCCATTCACTCCACACTCCCGCTGCAGCGAGGTCGGAGAATTTAGTGGCCAGCCAAATCTCCATTCACTGTGGCAGGATGGGAAAATCACTCCAGCATGAACGGTGGTAAGATTCCGGCTAAAGTATCCTCCTCATTGTTAACAAGCAATTCTTATCTGTCACAATCCACTTTCTGCGTCACAATTTATTTTTGCAGATTTTATCTTTGTAGAATTCTGGTTAGATAGATTTCCATCAGTTAATATTAAAAAATACAAGTTTTTAGTATTCTATTTCAAAGTCAAATAAATCCTATAATTAACATTCACTTGGACACATCTGAATTAATTAAGGAAAGTCAGCTTGGATTTGGTAAAAGCAAATCATGTTTAACTTAGTTGATTGAATTTTTTGATGAGGTAGTAGAAAGGACTGGTAAGGGTACTTTTTTAAAAATTCACTTCTGGGATATGAACATTGTTGGCTCGGCCAACACTTATTGTCCATCCCTAATTACCCTTGAAAAGGTGGCAAAAGGCCATCTTCTCGAACCGTTGCAGTCCATGTCATGTAGGTACTCCCAGAGTGCTGTTAGGAAGGGAGTTCCAGGATTTTGACCCAGTGAAGGAATGGTGATATAGTTCCAAGCCAGTGTGTGACTCGCACATGCCAGCGGATGTGGCCCACCTTGATTCTTAGTAACCGCAATACTGCTCCTAACATTGCCCCTAAAGGCCCTAATCCCTCACCTCCCTGGCACCTCCTGCCCTCTCTTTGCCACCTCAGATGGCGATGTTCCCATGTACCTGCAGCCCTTCTCCTTCTGAGTTGATGTGGAGTATATGAACTTTCAAAAGGCATTTGGTAAATTGACATAGGCTTGTTTGCAAAATTGAGGCCCATGGAATGAAAGGTAAAGTGATGGCATGAAAAAATGTTGAGTGAGTGACAGGAAACCAAGATTAGTGGTGAACAGTTGTTTTTCAGACTGGAGGAAGGTGTACAGTGGTGTTCTTCAGGGGTTACTACTAAGATCACTGCTTTTCTTGATATGTATTAATGACTTAGACTTGGGTGTACGAGATAGGATGTCAAAATTTGTAGGTTACACAACTTGGAAATCTTGTGAGCTGTGTGGATGATAATGATAGACTTCAAAAGGATTTAGACAAGCTGGGGAATAGGTGAATATGCCCATTTAATGCAGAGAAATATGAAGTGATATTAGGGTGAGGTGAGGCAACAAAAAACAGTATACAATTCTAAAGGGGATGCAGGAGCAGAGGGACATGTGCTGGATTCTTACCGCCTCGACCGCCCGAGGCTCGTAAGATTCTGCCCGAGGCCAACGGAGAATGCTGTTGTGCGAGCCTCGCCCGCCCTGATTCTGGGGCAGGCATGCCAGTAAATTCCGGCAATGGAGCCTATGTACAGAAATTAGTGAAGGTGATGGGGCAGATTGTAATTGATTAAAAGGACAAACAGGATCCTGGCCTTTCTAAATTATGGCATAGAATACGAAACCAGAGAGATTATAATAAACCTGTATGAATCACTGGTTCGGCCTCAACTGAGTTATTGGACCAAATCCTCATCTGGGCTCAGGAAAACCAGACCTGCCCAGTTTTATGGCTCAAACTGCACACCTGACCCAGGTGTGACTTCAGATGCCGGTGGATATGAGTGTGGAGGTGGCCTACCTTGATTCTGAGTAACAGTACCCCTAAAGGCTCTAATCCCTCACCTTCCTGACACCCGCTGCCCTCTCCTTGCCACCTTAGATCACCCCATGACCTACGCTCCCATGTATCCAGTATGCAGTACTTCCAGTCCTCGGATTCCATGTAGTGTCAATGGATAAAATTTCACATTCATTTGGTAAAGATAAACTGCTCACCATTTAAGAAAAGCCTCCTTCAAACATAATAGAAGCCTTCATCAAACACGCTATCACTAAAACGACTTTCTGCCATGTGAAAAAAAATCTTCTCATGTTTGTAATTTTATTAACTTGTGTCAACAAACCAGAAACCTCATCAGTGGTACAATCTGAAATTACAACCTCTTGAAACTGTCATTCATTCTCAGTTGAATGGATCACAGACTATGCTGATATCCATTAGCACTCCAAACTCAAACAAACAAACATTCATAATCACCACAGTCAGGTACAATTTCAAAGGAGAGTGCCTGTCAATCAATTGATGGGACAGAGGGTTAGACTTTTCCCAAGTGTACGTTTTCTTTCCCAGTGTAGCTAACATTTTCACTGCATTATGGTGCTTTCTCCATTGGAAAAGTACATTAATGCATGTGAACAAACATACATGGCTGATCAATGTAAGGGTGAAATGAGCTTCAAAGGGCCTATTCTAATGATGAATCATGGCATTAAAACACATCTATATTACAATACAGCATTAAATAATGACATTCGAAGGTGTCAAAATATTTTATACTTTCCTTTCAGAATGTTCACGACTCCTCAGCAGGCATGCGTTTTCTTCAGAAACTCTCAAGCCTGGTGTTCTTTTAATTGGTCTTCTAAAACCCTTCACCACCAGACGAAAATGATGTTTTGGAGGAAATCTGAATTTGTCCCCTATTTAAAATAGGCAACGCAACCTCAGTGGGGATGAGTGTGCATTTTTCACACTAGGCATCCCTACCTGCAAAAAGCTCAGAGGAGAATGGCACAGAGTCACAATGTGGAAGAAAATCAGATTTTCTCAAAAAAAAATCAGTGTGGCCACAAAATGTAATCTGCCTCCACACCCAGACAGAAATTCAGCCTAATGTGTTCAATTCTGGGTACCACACTTTAGGAAGGATGTAAAGGCTTTAGAGAGAGTGCAGAAAATATTTACAAAAATGATTCCAGTATTGAGGGATTTACGTCATGATGATAGGTTAGGGAAATGAGGATTGTTCTTCACGGAGAATAAAAAATTGGGAGGAGATTTGATAGAAGTATTCAAATTCATGATTCTATGATTCCAGTCGGATTACTACAATCAGGATACTCATGGGTTCTTGCGTATGTAAAAGTAAATACATAAGCTGCAATCCCATAATGGGCGCTAAATCTCAGGAGAGGACAAAAACGACAGTTATGCCGGCAATAGCTCGGTTTGAGATCTTCCCCGGCCCTGCCGGTGACGTGATCAGGTTCATGCCCAGAAAGAGTGTGAGCCTCATTTGCATAAATTAGCATCACATTGATGCTGCTGCTTCTGCCCTCATCCTAACTACCTCCCCAGCTGGCGTGATGTCACACTGGCGCAAATCACTACTGGTTTTCAAAAACAAAAACTAGTCGAGATGACCATGATTGGGGTATACAGGTCCCTGGGTGGTGAGTGACATGCCCGGGCTTTGCTCCCTGGCATACTTGCACAGCCAGGAAACTCTCTGTGGAGCTGTATTTTGGCAGGAGGAGGCCATTCAGCCCATCCAATCTGCACCAACCATCTGAAACAGCACTCTACCTAGGCCAACACCCACTACCCTATCCATGTAACCCTGGGCATTGATCATGGCCAATCTACCTAATCTACACACCTCTGGATTGTGGGAAGAAATCAGAACACCCGGAGGAAACCCACACAGACGCAGGGAGAACGTGCAAGCTCCACGTAGACAGTCACCCAAAGCCAGAATCGAACCGGGGTCCCTGGTGCTGTGTGGCAGCAGTGGTAACCATTGTGCCACCGTGTCGCCCTTTAAATTCCACCAGCTGCCATGATAAGACTTGAACCCATGTCCCGAGAGTATCAGGCTGGGTTTCTAGATTATCAGTCTAGTGACATTATCACTGCACCACCATATTGAAAAGGTACAGCTTGAAAATCATAATGAACATAATGGAAACATAGAACAGTACAGCACAGAACAGGCCCTTCGGCCCACGATGTTGTGCCGAGCTTTATCTGAAACCAAGATCAAGCTATCCCACTCCCTATCATCCTGGTGTGCTCCATGTGCCTATCCAATAACCGCTTAAATGTTCCTAAAGTGTCTGACTCCACTATCACTGCAGGCAGTCCATTCCACACCCCAACCACTCTCTGCGTAAAGAACCTACCTCTGATATCCTTTCTATATCTCCCACCATGAACCCTATAGTTATGACCCCTTGTAATAGCTCCATCCACCCGAGGAAATAGTCTTTGAACGTTCACTCTATCTATCCCCTTCATCATTTTATAAACCTCTATTAAGTCTCCCCTCAGCCTCCTCCGCTCCAGAGAGAACAGCCCTAGCTCCCTCAACCTTTCCTCATAAGACCTACTCTCCAAACCAGGCAGCATCCTGGTTAATCACCTCTGCACTCTTTCCAGCGCTTCCACATCCTTCTTATATTGAAAAATTGAAACATTGAAAAGGAAGGTAGCTCTATAAATAAAAATTTGTAATGCTTGGAATAATAGATCCATTATGTCTATTTTTTCTGTCATCAACAGCCTGTTGGAACTTGGTATGCAAGGGGATGTCATCAAGTTGCAGAATCTCGCCCATGTCGTTGTGGGAATAAGTAGGAATCCATCTGGACAATTCCTTGCCTGGAATTTTGTGAAGAAAAATTGGAGTAAACTGATAGAGAAGTTGGTACCTTTTCAGTTTTACAGTCTTTGTTTTTTTTTCTGTACTAGTATTACCACTCACATCAGCCAGAACCACAACACACACTTACAATATGGTAACAAGAGGAGGCCTGAGAGCCCCAAAGCCTGTTACATTGTTCAGTTTGATCGATGGTTCTCAAATTGGGATCTGTGGACCCCTGAGGGTTCACTGACCTTTTAGGGTATCCACAACCTGTAGGGACGGTCAGTAGGTATGTGATGTGGACAACCACCCAAGGCACCGTGGTCAAAGTAAGAGGGTGAGTGGCATCTGGAGGCCTGCCCTTGTGCCTTCCATGTTTCTGCTCCATGGGCACTTGCTCTCTCCACACCCCTCGAGGATAGACAGGCTCTGCAGTGAGAAGCAGGCATACCCATCTCACTAACATCTGTAAGTAAATACTGTTCTGTTAAAAGTATTCACAATATGTTTCACATGCAACACTTTGTTGAGGAGTGGAATAGAGCATTATAATTTTAATGTGGAAAGTCAGTGATTACTAATTCATTCAAAAGGTTGTCCTTCAACCAAAAAGGTTTGACAACCACCGAGTTAGATGATGGCTGGTTAGCATCTCAAATCTGTTTATTCACCTTTGCGTCATATCCCTTGATACCTTTACATGTGAAAAAATATATAACAAACGCATTCTTGAAAATTTCAATTGATCCAGTATTCCTGTGAGGGATAGAGTTTGTGATTTCCACTACCCTTTGTGGAAGAGTGCCTCCTGATTTCACTCAAGAATTATCTAACCCTAATTTTAACATTATAACCTCTTATTCTGGAATTCCCTTACCAGAGGAAAAGGTTTTGTTAGATCTAACCCATTGAATTGCTTTGTCAGTTTATATGCCACAATTAGAGCACCATCGACCTTCTAAACTCAAGGGAATACAAGGCAGGTTAGTGCAACCTTTGCTCATAATTAAACCCTTGAGCCCTCATCTGCTGCAGCCTCTCCTTTCGTGGTACATCTTTCCAAAGGTTCATTATTCAAAATTAGAATCATAGAATCCTACAGTGCAGAAGGAGGCCATTTGGCACATCGAGTCTGCACCAACCACAATCCCACTCAGGCGCCATCCATTTACCCTAGCTAGTCTCCCTGACACTAAGGGGCAATTTAACATGGCCAATCCACCTAACCCGCACATCTTTGGACTGGGGGAGGAAACCGGAGCACCTGGAGGAAACCATTGCAGACTCCACACAGTGACCCAAGTCGGGAATTGAACCTGGATCCCTGGCGCTGTGAGGCAGCCATGCTAACCACATAGCCACTGTGCCACCCCAAAATTGTGTGCAGTGCTCCAGACTGGGTTAGACCAAGGCTCTGTACAACTGAACTATCATTTGCCATTACACATCTGATGAAAGGTGGTTGACCAAAACGCCAATTCTGTTTCTTGCCCCACAGATGCTATCAGACCTGCTGAGTATTTACAGTATTTCTGTTTTCATTATTGAAATATCGGCTGGAATTCTCGGACCTATTCATGGCTGGGATTCTCCGGTCCCGCTGCAGTGAACAGTGTTTTGGCTGAGTGCCAAATTCTCCATTCTCGCTGGCACTGACTGTGGGCAATCGAGATTGGAGAATGCCAACCTTTTCCACTTTTGAATTTTAATCCTTTTGCGATAGACAGATTTTGCATTCATCTCCTTGATTTAAAAAAAAAAATCTTGGCACTATCTTTTGGTGTTTGTGTGCAATGCCATTTAAATCCCTTCACTCCAACACAGCACAGCTCCTAGTCTCTCAAAGATTTGTCTTTCTCAAATTTCAGATCCAAATTGGATGACCTCACATTTGCAATTACAGACCAAAGTAGAATAACAATAATAAGTTTTAAAAATATTTTATAAAATTATGGTAGAAATCATAATCAGAGCTTTTTGTCCATTCTAAATTCTCCCTCAGTGTACCCGAACAGGTGCCGGAGTGTGGCGACTAGGGGATTTTCACGGTAACTTCATTGCAGTTTTAATGTAAGCCTACTTGTGACACTAATAAATAATTTTTTTTTAAAAAAGTGTTCTTATTATGGACACTTGCAATGGAAAACAATTGTTCAAAGGTTATGTAAGTTATGTTAGTAACCCAAAAGTGAAATCCCAACCTTAATAAATAATTTTTTTTTTATCCATTCATGGGACATAGGCGTTGCTGGCTGGCCAGCATTTATTGCCCATCCCTAGTTGCTCTTACTGAGTGATTTGCTAGGCCATTTCAGAGGGCAGTTTGAGAGTCAACCACATTGCTGTGGCTCTGGCGTCACATGTAGGCCAGACCAGGTAAGGACGGCAGATTTCCTTCTCTAAAAGACATTAGTGAACCAGATGGGTTTTTCCGACAATGGGTTCTTGGTCATCAGTAGATCCTTAATTCCAGATATTATTAATTGAATTCAAATTCCAAAATCTGCTGTGGCGGGATTCGAATCCGGGTCCCCAGAACATTAGCGGAGTTTCTGAATTAGTAGTCTAGTGATAATACCACTAGGCCATCACGTTCCTCTAAGTAGCACTAGAAATTACCATGAAAGGTGTTGCGTTTCTGATAAAATATTTTGCTAATATTCTTCAATGAAAAAGACCTGCCAAAACTATCTAGTCTGGTCTTTGTCTAACTTCAGTCCTCATTGTTTAGTTAATTAATAATGTCATCAAAAGTTGCTTAACAGGCCATTCAGTTATTATACAATTACACATTCAAACCCAACACTGCTTCCTGTGAACAAAATGATGTATTATCAATTCAGAGAGCAAAATTACAAAGCTGACTTCTGAAAATATTACCACATTTTTATGTTTTAGCATTTTAACAAATTTGATGCTTCAGTTCAGCATATCACCCATTATTCTACCACAGTTTTTGATTGCCCACAGATAAGTTCTTGCTAAAATAAAAGCAAAATACTGTGGGTGCTGGAATCTGAAACAAAAACAGAAAATGCTGGAAAATCTCAGCATCTATGGAGAGAGAATAGAGCCAATGTTTCTTTACATTGGCTTTATTCACTCTCCACAGATGCTGTCAGTCCTTCTGAGATTTTCCTGCGTTTTCTGTTTTTGAGTCCATGCTAATGTTGTTAGTGCAGTTGTTTGCATGAACATCTTAAGATAATCCTCCTCAGACTTGAAGGTTGAAGCTAACATAAACAAACCTGAGCAATGTTTGTGTTGAAAGAAGTAATTATATCTATCAATTGCTTAAATTTGAATTTGAAATTATAATGTATGATATTTGTTCTCCTCTGTCTTCTTTTCCCCTCGGTAAGAGTTTTAACAACACCAGGTTAAAGTCCAACAGGTTTATTTGGTAGCAAATGCCATTAGCTTTCGGTACGCTGCTCCTTCGTCAGATGGGAGTGGATATCTGTGAGCAAATAAACCTGTTGGACTTTAACCTGGTGTTGTTAAAACTCTTACTGTGTTTACCCCAGTCCAACGCCGGCATCTCCACATCTTTCTTCCCCTCTACATTCCCCTCCCAGAGTTGATGCACATAACATTGCTGATACTGAAAATGATTAAGAGTGATCTCAAAAACACACACAGACCTGTTTCAGTGATGTGCTAATCGGTTTATATTTTAAAAATGCAAGAGAATAATTCTTAGATTCTGTCAAACTGAATTGAACCAATAAAAACTATTTTAGCATTCTCATTTCTATCTCATCTTTAAATCTCTATAACATGATCTTGCTCCACTCTTCTTTCTCTAATAAAAGCAAAATACTGTGAATGATGATGATCTGAAATAATAACAGAAAATGCTGGAGAAACTCAACAAGTATAGCAGCATCTATGGAGAGAGAAACTGAGTTAATGTTTGAATCCAATATCTTTTCTGTTTGATTTAATTGAAATTTTGTTTTTTTATTTTGTTATTTTCCATACTGTTTAATTTTTCTTTCTCTTTTGCATACTCTTAATTCCTGCAGATTAGTGTTTTCATTTTTCCTATATTGTACTTTGTACCATTTTTAAAAAATGAAAAGGCACCAACACTTTGAAGCCACCTCAACTCTGTCCACAGAATAACTTTCAGATATTTTAGCAACTGGAGTAATTAGAAAGCTGAACGATTTGGATCAGTTCTATTAGAAAATTGAAATCTAACCTAATTGATACCAAAACGGGAATATTTTTCTTTAAAACTCACCTGTGGGGAAACCATTAAAGATGCATTTATATCGCTGCAGATTTCAACTTGGCTCATTTACTATACGATGGATTATAATGGGAACAACATCTTGGTTTTCATCAAAGGAAGAACTGGAAGAGGTCAGTAAAATCTCTAATAATATGTGTTTGTAAAGTGAGAAGGACTAAGGAGGCTGAGTGAATTTTCACACCTCTTTGAATTGCTGACAAATGATGTAATACAAGTTTCTGCTTTGCAGTTTCCACATGCTAACTTCAATAGCATCGACCTGCTGGTCAGAATTTACGACTAATTCTAAGCCTCACTCAAAGAGGATGTAAAGTTATCTGGATTTGGTCATTGCCTTTGGTTAAGATCTAGTGTAGTTTTTGATCCTGGTCCTGGCCAATGAGGTTACACTGAGGCTTCACCAGAAGCAATTTTTTAAAAAGCCATCTGGGCCTTTTGGCTAAGATGAAGCTCAGATCAAGCCCAGGAGGGGGTGTAATGCCGCATCCTGTCAGCTTGGATCTTGTTTGACCAAGCCCAAGATGGAAGGTATGGCCTGTCTTGTCAGCTTGGATCTGTTTTGAATTGGATTTTTGATTGGGAATGAAGTACCAAAAGGTGCACAAAAAAGTTGCCCGACAGAGGAAGGGGGATGGAGTAGTATTCTACAAATATTTTCTGTTAGTTGTGACTTATATGCTTAGAACTGACTGTAGAGAGTAAAATATTGACATTTTCCACCTCCTTCAGCCTAAATATTCAACCTGAAAGATCTGCAATTCCATTTACTATTGGCATCATACATATTGAAGCATTTAAGTATTGGTTATTTACTTAAAATAAATTGCTATGCTCCTTTTACTTCCCCCTTGCATCTTCTAACCAGTTTTGTAATATTTACCAACAGCAGTAATGAAGTTTCAATTACAGAACTAAACAGAATTCCTTTAAAAAAATCATTATTTCTGACTTGATTTGATTTATTATTGTTACATAAGAACATAAGAAATAGGAGCAGGAGTAGGCCATCTAGCCCCTCGAGCCTGCCCCGCCATTCAATAAGATCATGGCTGATCTGAAGTGGATCAGTTCCACCTACCCGCCTGATCCCTATAACCCCTAATTCCCTTACCGATCAGGAATCCATCTATCCGTGATTTAAACATATTCAACGAGGTAGCCTCCACCACTTCAGTGGGCAGAGAATTCCAGAGATTCACCACCCTCTGAGAGAAGAAGTTCCTCCTCAACTCTGTCCTAAACTGACCCCCCTTTATTTTGAGGCTGTGCCCTCTAGTTCTAGTTTCCTTTCTAAGTGGAAAGAATCTCTCCACCTCTACCCTATCCAGCCCCTTCATTATCTTATAGATCTCTATAAGATCCCCCCTCAGCCTTCTAAATTCCAATGAATACAAACCCAATCTGCTCAGTTTCTCCTCATAATCAACACCCCTCATCTCTGGTATCAACCTGGTGAACCTTCTCTGCACTCCCTCCAAGGCCAATATATCCTTTCGCAAATAAGGGGACCAATACTGCACACAGTATTCCAGCTGCGGCCTCACCAATGCCCGATACAGATGCAGCAAGACATCTCTGCTTTTATATTCTATCCCCCTTGCGATATTGGCCAACATCCCATTTGCCTTCTTGATCACCTGTTGCACCTGCAGACTGGGTTTTTGTGTCTCATGCACAAGGACCCCCAGGTCCCTCTGCACAGCAGCATGTTGTAATTTCTTTCCATTTAGATAATAATCCGATTTGCTATTATTTCTTCCAAAGTGAATAACCTCGCATTTGTTAACGTTATACTCCATCTGCCAGATCCTCGCCCACTCACTCAGCCTGTCCAAATCTCTCTGCAGGCCTTCTGCACCCTCCACACGATTCACTTTTCCACTTATCTTTGTGTCGTCTGCAAACTTTGTTACCCTACACTCAGTCCCCTCCTCCAGATCGTCTATATAAATGGTAAATAGTTGAGGCCCCAGTACCGATCCCTGCGGCACGCCACTAGTTACCATCCGCCAACCAGAAAAGCACCCATTTATTCCGACTCTCTGCTTTCTGCCGGATAGCCAATCCCCAATCCACGCTAACACCCTACCCCCAACTCCGTGTGACCCAACCTTCTTCAGCAACCTTTTGTGAGGCACCTTATCAAACGCCTTTTGGAAATCCAAAAACATCGCATCCACCAGTTCCCCTCCGTCAACCGCACTAGTCACATCTTCATAAAAATCCAACAAGTTTGTCAAGCACGGCTTTCCCCTCATGAATCCATGCTGCGTCTGCTTAATCGAACCATTCTTATCCAGATGGCCTGCTATTTCTTCTTTAATGATGGATTCCAGCATTTTCCCAACTACAGACGTTAAGCTAACCGGCCTGTAGTTACCCGCCTTTTGTCTATTTCCTTTTTTAAACAGCGGCGTAACATTAGCCGTTTTCCAATCCGCCGGCACTCTATACTAATACATGTTACCAGCACATAGAAGTAGAAAAGAAGAATAAGGTACATGAAGTGAGAGCGTTAGACAGTACGAGAGAAGGAAGTAGCAGCATATTAGATAGGAATGGACTAAGAAAGACTATAAAGAACACAAAGACAATTCTACAATGTATGTATCTAAATACCCAGTGTGGTGAATAAGTTTTATGAAATACAAATAAACTAACCCTTTGAGTTCTTGTTATCTTGAGTTTGTTATGAAGTTATTAATAGAAATTGGATCACACCAAAATGGAGAGGTTGGGAAATACAACTGCATTAGACAGGCAAAGAAAGGAGAAATCAGGGCTGTTTAAATTAAACCCTCCCTATCTGTAACACTATATAATAGTCTGGTTGGGACCCAACTATAGTAATGCATCCAATTCTGGTCACCACACACTGGGAAAGATGTGAAGATCTTGAGTGGGTGCAGGATTTGGGGATTTTCACAGTAACTTAATTGCAGTGTTAATGTTAGCCTACTTGTGACAAATAAGTAAACTTTAAAGATTTACTAGAATGGTTGCATGGTTAGCTAAAGGTTAGGTTGGAAAGGCTGCAGTTGTTCTCCTTGGAGAAAAGGAGATTGAGGGAAGATTTGATTGACGTGTACAAGATTATGACAGTTTATGTATGATAGACAAGGAAAAACTTCCCACTTGCAGATTGACAATGGACTGGGGGACACGAGATACAGGGGGAATGCAAGTGATACCTTACCACAAAGGTTGTGGAAGCAGAGATGACCAATTATTTTAAAGAAATTCGGCTGTCACTTGAAGGAAGTTAACTTGTTTCAGGGATCGAACACAGGAGTGGGACTCACTGGATTTGTTCCGCAGGGAACTGGCATGGGCTTGATGGGCTGAATGGCCACCTTCTGTGCTATTATCTAAATTTTTCTGCCCAAATAAGGAAAGGCTGTCAAACACTTGTGTTTCTCTGTATGTTTCCCTACTCCAATGGAATGAGGGAAATCCAGTTCTTACTCTTTCTGAATTAAAAAAAATATATTTATTATTTAAAACGATTATTTTAGTTATCTTCCACTCCTGTGCACTCATACCAGGTTCCACTTTGTGTGCCCAGCAACTGCATGTGACACCACAGTTGACTTTATGAACTGGCATGTGAGGAAGCAGAGGCATGAATCCACAATTTGTCTTTCTACGGTGCAATGTGCTTTTTGCAAGTTGCTGAGCTCTCCGGTATAAATGATAACATTACTAAGGCATTATAATTTGCTTTACTTTGCCACATACTCCTCCAGTTCTTTATTCAAGGTTCTTAACTGGCAGTATGCAAACAGCTGCTCCAAATATAACAGCAATAAATAGGTAGCATGCTGACACTCTATTGAAGAAGAGCAAGTTAACATTTCTAAGTATGTATTCAATGGTTATATATACTCCTGTTCATAACAATAACTCAAATGCTTTGCTTTTTAGGTGGCATTGTTTTTTGATTCCATAAAGGAGCAGAGCTCCCAACTGAGATGCACCCAGCTTGCCCTGGAAAGCATTCGGAAGAACATCCGGTGGCTGGAGAGGAATCTGGATATTCTCAGGAACTGGTTACTGAATATAATTGCAAAATTATAAGAGATTTGACAGGGTATGGACTTATTTGCAGCTTATTTCTTTCATCTAATTTCAGTGGTTCCACAATATCAGCTTTAACACACTTGTCAATGTAATTATTGTTAAAGCAATGGTCATCAGGCTGCAGAAAGTGGTACAGGTATGCTGTTGTGTAACACATGAATCCTGTCTATCCCTGCAGTGAAACATTATTCTACAATCATGAAACCACACTAAAACCAAATCACAGCTTTTGCTTCACCTGTCAGTGTTACACAAGACAAATAATAACAAACTTCCAGAAGCATTCATTTAAATCAATCATTTGTCCATAGTAAATAGAATATTTCCTTATTTATTCAATACTCTGGAAGGTTATTTACATGAATATTCAGATTATTTTCACAGATGGAGCCCGTTTTTGAAATGTAGTTTAGTTCAGTTTGCAGTGCTTGAATCAAATTTAAAAATGAATTCTGTTCTCTCTGCCAGAAATCAATCATTTCACGCTTGGGCGCTGGGCCTCTGAAAGAAAAATATTAACTAATGTTTTCAAAAGTATTTTTAAAATAAGCTTCTTGACAATTTTCTTCTGCAATTTCTTTTACATGATGTATAAAATCATGCAGGGCATAAATAGGATGAATGTACATAGTCTTTTTCCCAGGGTAGGGGAATTGAAAACCAAGAGACATAAGTTTAAGGTGAGAGGGGAAAGATTTAAAAGGGATCTGAGGGGCAACTTCTTCACGCAGAGGGTGGTGCGTGTATGGAATGAGCTGCCAGAGACAGTGGTTGAGGCAGGTACAATAGCAACATTTAAAAAACATTTGGATGAGTACATGGATGGGAAAGGATTAGAGGGATTTGGGCCAAACGTGGGCAATTGGGACTAGCTGGGAGGGCACCATGGTCAGCATGGACTGGTTAGGCTGAAGAGTCTATTTCCATGCTGTATTGCTCTATGACTCTCTGACATTATTCACTTCCTCCATTTTGTCCCACTTCTCTATCCTACGTTCAACTAATCTTTGTCTTGGCTACTTTCGCTGCTTTGTTCCAATCGCCAGTCATTTTGAAGAAGGTCTCCATATATTGACAAAAGTTTGGAATTTGCAGGCTTTGCTTATCAGAATCTAATCAAACATTTTCTATGTAACTTTTGTGTTTACCAAACGCTCCATGTTGAGGATAGTAAAGTGCTCAGCATATATCACTCACATTGTTGCTTTCTAATTGATGGAATAAACTGTTTGATTCTTACCCATTGCAGTGTCTTTGTTTGTGATTAATTGCGGAAAGAAATTGTTTTCCTTTCAAGCCCCATGACAATTAAGAACATGAGAATGGAAGTATGTGTAGACTACACATCCCATTGAACCTGCTCCACCATTCAATAAGATCATGGCTGACATCGAGCTTCAACCCCACTCTCCTTTCAGCTCCTGTGAATCATAGAATCCTACAGTGCAGAAAGAGGCCGTTCGGCCCATCAAGTCTGCACCAACCACAATCCCACCCAGGCCCTATCCACATATCCCTACATATTTACCCACTAACCCCTCTAACCTATGCATCCCGGGACACTAAGGGGCAATTTAGAATGGCCAATCAACCTAGCCTGCACATCTTTGGACTGTGGGAGGAAACCGGAGCACCTGGAGGAAACCCACGCAGACACAGGGAGAATGTGCCGGGATTCGAATCCTGGAGCTGTGAAGCGCTACCATGCCATCGTCTTATCCTTGAGGCAACAAAAATCTTCCCACTTGACTGCAGAACTTGTTAAACATCACACAGGTTGTTGAATGTCCTGAGGGTGAGATTTGTTGATTGTCCAAGCCTTCCACATAGCCAGAGGGAAGTGAGAGGTCACAGAGGAACTGGAAGGCTGGCACCCAGGGTAGGACAGACCCTCACTTCATCAATGCTAATATGGATCTAATAGTGGAGGCTGTGAGGGAGAAGAGGGAGGTTCTCTTCCCAGAAGGTAGCATGGAAAGGCCACCTCACCATGCAACAGAGGTACCTCCCTGCTTAGTGTCATCTCTTTCCACTTCCAATTCCTCCACCACTCTTACCTCCTGCTCTTCCCCCAATGAGTTGTCTCCTACTGAGCTTACCGTCCTCAACACCCATGCCTCTCTGGAGGGTTGCAACATGGAGATTGCAACAGACCACTACAATACCAAGATCCTTCCAGGAGGGCACCACTATGGGTGCAGTGGTTCAGGAAGGCAGCTCACTCCACCTTTTAGGGCAAATACCGACCAAGCCAACAAGACCCACGTTCTGCGAAAGAATAAATCAGTATCTAAAATGTAACATACAGTATAACTTTCATTTGGTAATGTTATGCGAGTGCTAAATGGGGTTAAACCAGCAGCAAGGAAGAGATTTTGTATGTGAAGCAATTGATTGACAACTTTGTTGATTAATTTCCAATCTATCTTAAAATCTTCATTAAAATACTTTACAATGTAAACAACCTTAGAAATATAACATTTAGGCATTCAGGATAAACACTAAAGTGAATGAAAAGATGATTTGCAGTTTAACAATTTTTGGCTCGGGGTAAATACATGTGATGTGTTGAGTCATACAGAACGAGGAAGGTCGAAAGATCCACAATGGTTAGAACGGAATTAGCTGAGTAAAGTACTGCAATTATTTTTGGTGTTACTAAACCAGAGAGACGGTGAGGGAGGGATACATCCTGCGATGCCTGTGGAAGTCAGGTGAGGGCAGGGTGAAGCTCAATGTTTTGGGTAGTTGAGTAAATTAATAACTCACCACCATGAAAACATATGTAAACTGACATTGTGCAACCTAACATACCCATGCCTTGTCCCTCTTCCAAATAAAAGCCAGGTTGTGGAAGAACCACTGATACAGCTGGCAACATGTTTGAATCACATTTCTAACTAAAAGACTGCAACTCCAATACTGGGAAGCGTTTGATTCTTGTAAAAAAAATGATTTATTCACATGGAAATGGAGAAGAAAACATTGAAAGGACTGAGTGACTCACTCACTGAAAGGCACTTGGTCTATGAAAGAAAGGGTCTGAAACTTGAGCAGAGTGGCAGTCTCTGCAGTGTGTGTAATTCGTCGATCGACCTATAGAGCCTGTCTCGAAGGAGCACAGCTTATGAGAGCAAAAGAGGAAGGAAACACGAGTTAAGATGGTCGACAGCGAGCTGCCTTTAAACCGTGCAGTTTGCAAAGAGATGGCTACATAGAAAAAAAAGAAAGAATTCTCCCATCCTTCAGGAGGCTTTGTGCATTTAGACATTTCCCTCAAGAGAAGAATAGGTGGCATATTTCAGATGGGAATGCTGTGTTTTCCTCTTTAGCCTGGCTGCTGTTGCAGCAAGTGCGAGTTGTTTATTACTGTCAGTGTTTAGAACATTGAGCTGCCTGTTCAGTGGAGCTGCTGAGAAGGATCGGAATTAAGAGCGAAGGCCCCGGGCACAGCCATGGAGCCAGGCTTTCAGAGCGGTAAGTGAATGTTACCAGTGTATTTGTGGCACTAACATTGAATCAAACACAAATGTTGCAAAGTTGGTAACAACTGTTGGGCGAGGGAGACTGTCGAAGTGATTGGGGGGGGGAGAAAAACAATAAGGATCCAGTGAGGGTATTTTGCAAAGCTAAATCTCTTGCACTTGTGGCTTTCTTTGTGAAACCTGTTTTTATGTTTCATTTCGGGAGACAATTTAGATTGGTTCTTATTTCGGTTTTATAATTTTTTTTGCAATACGTAGAATGTGTAAGCGTTCTAATTTGAAGGTTTAAACTGGTGCAATTAGATAAATCAGTCTGTTTCCAATTTCCTGGGTGTTTATGTTTCCCTCTACCTTCACCCCAGGGGTTAATTTTCAACGGGACTTTAACCCCTCCGTCGGGAACCGATGGGATTTCTTGGGGACCAGGATCAAACAATAACTCATAAGTGGTTGAAATGTTATATGCAAGAGATCTGTTGCAAACCCACAGTGTAGCCGGTTTATGACTTGGATACGTTTTCTGAAGAACTTTACCACAACCTTGCACGTTTAAAATTAATAAAATCTTTTTTTGTCTCAAGTCTTCCACTAACCAGCACTGGGATAGTTAACTTAGGTGGTATTTAATTACGTATTGACCCTGATGGGATAAAGGAGGGTTTTATAAACATTTCTAATGCTATTTAAAAGTATCCATTACTTCTCTGACATCTCTTTCTGCCGGCCGATGCTAGTCATAACTGTGACTGAACCTTAATTTTGCAAAACATCCTCTATTTCCTTTTTTTGCAATGTAGACCTGCAGGACAAAACTAGCATTGCTCATGAGTAATGGCAAAGAGAAAGTGGATAGTGATAGTACAATTATTCAGGTAACATGCCATGGAACAACTGCAAAAGTTATATATAATTTGAACGTTTGTTAAACTATAAAATCAAATTATTGGTTTTGTAACACCCCAACAATTTGTGAGCTGAATGAAGGAAGCAATCAAACACAACCCCACACAATGTACATTTTGCTGCAAATATTTCAACGCAATCTTTTTATAACAATGAAAAGCAGCAATGGCAGAATTACAAGTTTAAAGCAATGTTCATGTGATTGAAAAAAGCCAGTAATTTAGTTATCAGTAGCTCCTTTTAATTTGGTTTGTCACTTCCTATTTGAAATGATGGATTATAAATGCAGAAGAACATTGTTTCGCGAGCGGGCAATATTGTTTGCCTAACTCCCCTTAAAGGTCAGAAGTTGTTCCATCTGATCGTGTTTCTGATGTGTGAGCCGCACCCTAGCTGTGAACGCAGCTGTTTTGTTGATCCACGCCCCGGTGTGTCTTTAGAATATCTTGGTCTAGGTCTACTGGACCTATAAATTGCAAGTTTTCACTGCAGTTAATCCAAAATAATTTTCGTTTTTAAATTCACAGTCCTGAGAATTAAAATTTAATAGCAAATGAGTAGAATCCAGTAACAATACATCTTTGTGTAGTTTCTAGTACTGCTTACCTTGATGTAGCATCTAATGTGCTCAGCCAAGCAATTGCCTGATTGAGGTATGAGGGGAGGATCTTAGTCTAGAAACTGGAAGGAATACAAGATGGTAAAATGTTGACCCTTTTCTCTATATTCACAAAGCATCATATTCCTGTTTCTGTATCCCTTGCACCTGATTAGCTCATAACATGTGAGCTAATGTAGATAATGTTATCTACATTAAACAGCAACAACTGAAGAGGGTTAGGGAACATAAACATCAAATGTGAATGTAGTATCTGGTGAGGCTATTACTGGATTGCACTGTGGATAGGTGGAAGCGACGAATCATTAAGAACAAATCTATGATTATTGGTGTTTTAATTGTCTCTTGAGCTGCTTTTAATAATACATTGTTTGGAGGCCAATTCCACTTTGAAGTTGCATCCCAGCTTCCAATAAATCCCATTCATCCATGGACATTGTACTGACTTGCATTGATTCTTGGTCCAGCAACAGCTTAATTCTTTTTATTTTCCCCTTGTTTTCAATCCCTCCACAGCTTATATCTGTGTTGTGTTTGAAGTCACTTTGGCACCTTTGAGTGTTTATTTTTGCCTTGTGGCTTGGCCTATTCAGTACCTTTTATTTCTGGGTGATGTACACTTTAATCACTAGATGGGTTTGTTTCGGTAGGTGAGTGAATGTTATTTTGTAGGTTGGTCTCCAAAGAATAGACAAAAAGATTGACCATTGACAGAGCATCCCAGGCTTTGGCATTTAAGTCTTGCCCCTCACTTGCCAATAATAAAGAAATATTGACAGGACTAACTGCCAAGGAAATCATTTCTAGAAACAGTGAATGCAATTTGTATTTTGCTGCAAGATGAAACATTTGGCTTTTATTGTTAACTTGGCTGAACAAAACATTTCAAGTGACTATATTTAAGTATGATCGTTTAGTAAATACTGATCTTGTGTGCTTAACAGCTAATTTGAAACATTGCCATTGCTTTACTCATACTCGTTGGAATTTAGAAGGCTGAGGGGGGATCTTATAGAGACCTATAAGATAATGAAGGGACTGGATAGGGTAGAGGTGGAGAGATTCTTTCCACTTAGAAAGGAAACTAGAACTAGAGGGGGCACAGCCTCAAAATAAAGGGGGGTCAGTTTAGGACAGAGTTGAGGAGGAACTTCTTCTCTGAGGGTGGTGAATCTCTGGAATTCTCTGCCCACTGAAGTGGTGGAGGCTACCTCGTTGAATATGTTTAAATCACGGATAGATGGATTCTTGATCGGTATGGGGATCAGGCGGGTAAGTGGAACTGATCCACTTCAGATCAGCCATGATCTTATTGAATGGTGGGGCAGGCTCGAGGGGCTAGATGGCTCCTATTTCTTATGTTCACTTTTGAATTATATTTTGCACTGTAATCTGAATATATTTTCATTGTAATTTACAGCTTTCAAAAATGTGGTTTTCTTTGGGTTAATATCATTTTTAAAGGCAGATTTTGTGGGTGTGAGCATTGCCTTTTACAATTAAATATTGGGAATTGACTTTGGTCCCCAATGCAAATTTGTTCTCGAGACATCGACTCCATCCCTCTGCTTTGGAACTATCCAAGGCTGAACCAGATCATTTACAACATTGGTGTTGTGTTTGAGCCCCAGATGTATGCCTGACCACAAATGTGCGCCATCACTAAGAACGCTTATTTCTATTTGCATAACATTGCCAAACTCCATCCCTTACTCAGCTCATCCGCTAGAATACCCAACCATGTTTTTGTTACCTCTAAATTAGTCTATTCCAACACACTCTGAGATCGGCCTACTATCTTCCTCCCTCTGTAAACTTGAGGGCCTACCATCTTCCTCTGTAAACTCTGCCTATGTCCTAACACAATGCCCTTGCGCTCTCTAGTGAGCAGCGCTTTTCAATTTTAAAATTCTCATCTTGTTTTTCAAATCCTTCCTTGCTCCTCCTAACTTTGTAACTTCCTCCAGCACTCTGCTATATGTGTTTATCCATTTTTTTTTTCTCTTGTAAATGTGCAATTTTAATTGTTCTGTCATTGGTAACTGCCTTCAGCTTCCTTGGCCCTAAGCATTCTCTGTTTTTCTCCTCTCTCTCGGTTCTCTCTTTTCTTTCCTTGCAACAACAGCTATTCATGATCCCACTATTCACTCCTCTAGATACATCTTTTATTTCTTGTCTCATCATCATACCCCCCCCCCCCCACTCAAAACCTATTCCCCCCCCCCCCGCCGCTCAAAAGCTATTATGTTCTAACCTTTCCCGGTTCCGATGAAAGGTCAGAGAGTTGAAACGTGAACTATATTTTCCTCTTTACTTCCCTTCCTTTTTTTAAGATTGTCCTTGAAACTGATTCGTTGCCCAGGTACTTGGTCATCTGACCTACTATCTCCTGTATGGCTTTGTCAGATTTGGCTTGATAATATTCCTGTATATTGTGTGAAGCACTTTTTGGGAAGTTCAAGTTTATTTATTAGTGTCTCAAGTAGGCTTACTGCAATGAAGTTACTGTGAAAATCCCCTAGTTGCCACACTCCGGCGCCTGTTCGGATACACTGAGGGAGAATTTAGTATGGCCAATCCAACTGACCACATTTTTCGGATTGTGGGAGGAAATCGGAGCACCGGAGGAAACCCATGCAGACACGGGGAGAATGTGCAAGCTTCACACACACAATGACCCAAGCCGGGAATCGAATCCTGGTGCTGTGAGGCAGCTGTGCTACACCATAGATACAATGTGTTGCTTGCTGTCATTCGGGGTACACTGTAGCCTTTCTGCTGTGTAACTGATTTGGGGATACTGATCACTGAAAAGTTACAAAGTAACTGTGCAATACATTGATTACATTGAAGTCAGCAATACGAATGGACATATATTTGATATGACATTGATTGCATGTATTTACAAATCAATTTTTCTTCAACTTTTGGAAGGTTTGCAGTCTGGGTTACATTTCTGCAATTCAATAAACCTAGTAATCTCAGGTTCTTCAGCTTGTGTGTAAGTATTAATACGAGTGTGTTAGCTTGGATTCTAGGTCAGAATGTTATGGCTTCAACTACTCCGGTTTAGTACAGAATCTAGGCTGATTCTCCAGTAGTGTAATACTGACTAAATTTGATGATGTTAAAGAAGTTGCACCCTTCTAAATGCAATTTTAAGCCAAGGCCTAATTGTGTATCCCAGTTGTTTAGATTGATGTTCTACTCCAAGCCATGATATGAAGAAGAGAAAGGAGATTTCCTGGTGTTTTTGATATTTATTCCTTAATTATTATCTTGGAAACCAGATTAATTGATCACTTGCCTTACTGTTGTTGAGAGATATTGCTGTGATCAAAATGGCTTTCATGCTTGCTTGTATTACTGCACTTTCTATGTAATGTTTCTTTGCGCAGTGAGAGGTGCGAATGCAAGTGACTTGAGCAGATGGCATTGATGCATTTAAATGGAATCCACGTGCATATATGAGGGAGAAGTGAATATCAGAAATAGAGGAGAACTAAGGGGCTAATAAGAGAGGAAGAACTTAAGAAACTGAGATCAGCAGAGGAAAAGTGTTGGAGAAATGTTTTAAGCGTTTAAAGTTGGCAAACCCCCAGGACCTGATGGCCTAATACCTCAAACTCTAAAAGAGGTAGCTGCAGTGATCAGGTTATGATTTTGCATTATTTCCTACATTCTAGAACAGTTCTTGTGGATTGGAAATTTGTAAAAGTAACACCAATATTCAAGAAAGAAGGAAGAGAGAAAACAGAACTGCAGACCAATTAGCTTGGCATCAGTCATCATAAAAATGTTAAACATTTTTATTAAGGTATCCTTATCAATGCTCTTAATCTACACAAGATAAGGGCCTATAGAGTTGGGTAATATATAAACATGGATGGAGAATTAGGTATTGGGCATTTTCAAGTTGGCAGGTTCTAATTAGTGGATTGCTGCAAGGATTAGTGCAGGTGACTGAGCTGTTTGCAATCTATTAATGACTTCGACAAAGCAGCCAAGAGTAGTGTTCCGAAGTTTGATATTCAAAGCTCGTGGGAATGCAAGCTGTGAGGATGGAAAGGTGCTGCAAGAAGATATGTGAGTGGGCAACAAAGTGACAGATTGAATATAATGTGGGGAAGTGAGAGATTTTTCACTTTGATCATAAAAAATATTCTGCTTTTCTATTTTTAAAAGGCATGAAAATAGTAAATGAATGCTGGTGCTCATAGTCACTTGGATGTACTCTATAAGGAGTACAGAATTAGCATGCTGGTACAGTAAGCAGTTAGGAAGGCAAATCGTGTGTTGCTTTTTAGTGTAAGGAGATTGGAGTAAAAAAAAGTCTTGCTACACAACTATTTGGTGAGCCGTTACCTGGAGTAGTGTGTGCCGTTCTGGTCCACATCCAAGGAAGAATGTACTTGGCTTGGAGGTGGGACAGCAATTCTTCATTGGTTCCTGTAATTAAGCTAAGCTAAACTGGACCTATACACTCTCGAGTCTAGAAGAATAAACAGTCATCCTGTGGAAACGTTCTGAACGATCTTGTGTCTCTGAGAGATTCTTTCCTTTGCTTGGAGAATGTTGAACGTGGGACACACAATCTTAGGGTAAGTTGTTAATCATTTTAGGGCTAAAATCAAATTTTACTCAGTTGGTTTTTTTAAAATATTGTCTATCCCAGATGGTTTGAACAGTTCTTCATTGTGAATACTCAAGATTGAGATCAGTAGATTTTTGATCATTTGGGGAAATTGAGGAATTTAGCAAGTAGACCGGAAAGTGAAATTGAGGCATTAGATCAGCCATTAAAGGCAGGGCAGGCTCGAGGACTGAATGGTTCGCTTGTATTCTTAATAAAGAGAGAGGTTGGGTAGATTGGGTGGGGGGCGGGGGGGGGGGGGGTGGGGGGGAGAGTAATTATAATGGGAGTAGGCTTATGTGGAATATAAAAACTGGCTGATTTGGACACAATGATCCCTTTCTTGGCTGTGTGATGCTAAGAGATGCAATAAAACTGTATAAAGGTTAACCATGATTGAACTACCTTGTAACAAAACTTGTTTAGTTGCAGCAGCAAAATAAATCAATCCCACACAGTCCTTTCACCTCTCAAATTGTCAGCTAGTTTCATCAACATATTCTTCAGCTTTTATTTTGAATCTCCGACATCCATTTGCAAACCTTACATTGAAGGGTTTTTTTCCACGTCCTTTCCCTCCCCCCTGACCCCAGTACGTTAGGTCATGCAAGGACTTGGATGAAGAGGTAGGACTTGGTTTCTGGATTTTGTTCATCAAAATAAGTTGGGTGAATGTCAGACGGATAGTGTTTGCACACATGGGGAGAAATTTAGGACTGCTGGCAGCTTTCCAGCCCCTATGAAGGGCCGTGGATGTCGTCTATATGGATTTCAGTAAGGCATTTGACAAAGTCCCACATGGCAGGTTGGTTAAGAAGGTTAAGGCTCATGGGATTCAAGGAGAAGTGGCTAGATGGGTGGAGAACTGGCTTGGCCATAGGAGACAGAGGGTAGTGGTCGAAGGGTCTTTTTCCGGCTGGAGGTCTGTGACCAGTGGTGTTCTGCAGGGCTCTACTGGGACCTCTGCTATTTGTGATATATATATAAATGATTTGGAAGAAGGTGTAACTGGTGTAATCAGCAAGTTTGCGGATGACACGAAGATGGCTGGACTTGCGGATAGCGAAGAGCATTGTCGGGCAATACAGCAGGATATAGATAGGCTGGAAAATTGGGCAGAGAGGTGGCAGATGGAGTTTAATCCGGATAAATGCGAAGTGATGCATTTTGGAAGAAATAATGTAGGGAGGAGTTATACAATAAATGGCAGAGTCATCAGGAGTATAGAAACACAGAGGGACCTAGGTGTGCAAGTCCACAAATCCTTGAAGGTGGCAACACAGGTGGTGAAGAAGGCATATGGTATGCTTGCCTTTATAGGACGGGGTATAGAGTATAAAAGCTGGAGTCTGATGATGCAGCTGTATAGAACGCCGGTTAGGCCACATTTGGAGTACTGCGTCCAGTTCTGGTCACCGCACTACCAGCAGGACGTGGAGGCATTAGAGAGAGTGCAGAGAAGGTTTACCAGGATGTTGCCTGGTATGGAGGGTTTTAGCTATGAGGAGAGATTGGGTAGACTGGGGTTGTTCTCCTTGGAAAGATGGAGAATGAGGGGAGATCTAATAGAGGTGTACAAGATTATGAAGGGTATAGATAGGGTGAACAGTGGGAAGCTTTTTCCCAGGTCAGAGGTGACGATCACGAGGGGTCACGGGCTCAAGCTGAGAGGGGCGAAGTATAACTCCGATATCAGAGGGACGTTTTTTACACAGAGGGTGGTGGGGGCCTGGAATGCGCTGCCAAGTAGAGTGGTGGAGGCAGGCACACTGACATCGTTTAAGACTTACCTGGATAGTCACATGAGCAGCCTGGGAATGGAGGGATACAAACGATTGGTCTAGTTGGACCAAGGAGCGGCACAGGCTTGGAGGGCCGAAGGGCCTGTTTCCTGTGCTGTACTGTTCTTTGTTCTTTGTATGATGCAGCCCTGTACACGCACTTGCTCTTGTTCTTAACCAGCTTGCCCAAGAATTTCCTCGCTGCTGCTCTACAAATTCTTTGATCTGAAGGGGCATCCTTGCAATGTCTAACACATGGTTTTATGATCCTCCTGTTAGTCAGGTGTGCCTCCAGCATTCCTCCAAAAATATGGCTTTTGAGGCATCTATAATCTTTTTATTTGATCATGGGACGTGAGCATCACTGGCTAGGCCAGCATTCATTGTCCATCCCCTGTTGCTGTTGAGAAGGTGGTGGTGAGCTGACGCCCTCAACCACTGTAGCCTGTGTGCTGCAGGAGCACCCATAAAGCTGTTAGGAAAGGAATTGGGATTTTGATCCAGTGAAGGAACGATTGTACAGTTTCAAATCAAGATGGTGTGTGACTTGGAGGGAAACTTCAAGGTGATAGTCTTCCCATGCATCTCCTGCCCTTGGAAGGTGCTGTTAAAGGAACCTTGGTGAATTGTTGCTGTGCATCTTGTAGATGGTATACACTGCTGCCACTGTGTATTGTTTGTGCATGTTTAAGGTGGTGGAGGGGTGCCAATGAAGTTGGCCACTTTGTCCTAGATGGTGTCAAGCTTCTTGACTGTTGCTGGAACTGCACTCATCCAGGCAAGTGGAGATTATTTTATCACACTCCTACTTGTGCCTAGTAGATGGTGGACAGGCTGTGGGGAGTGAGGAGATGAGTTACTCTCTGAAGAATTCAAAGCCTCTGATCTGCTCTTGTAGCCACAGTATTGATATGGCTGTTCCAGTTCAGTTTCTGGTCAGTGGTAACCTTCATGATGATGTTAGAATCTGGCAGTACCATCGCTGAAACTATCTTGTTGGAGAGAATCTGGCAATTAGCGGTTTGGTGGCGCAGTGGTTAGCCCTGTTGCCTCATAGTGTCAGGGTCCCTGGTTTGATCCTGGCCTAGGGTGATCATCTGTGTGAAGTTTACGTTCTCCCATGTCTGAGTGAGTTTCCTCCAGGTTCTCTGGTTTCCTCCCATAGTCCAAAGATGTGTGGGTTAGGTGGATTGGCCATGCTAAACAAAATGCCCTCTTAGTGTTAGGAGGGTTATCAGGATAAATACGTGGGGTTACAGGAATAGGGCCTGGTGGGATTGTTGTAGGTTCAGGCTCAATGGGCCGAATGGTCTCCTTCTGTATTTAGAGATTCTAGGTGGCCTTTGTCTTGTATGAATGTTAGTTGCCACTTATCAGCTCAAGCCTGAATATTGTCCAATTTAGACACACACAACTTCAGTATTTGAGGAGTCACGAATGGTGCTGCCCGTTGAGCAATCATCTTGCCTGGTCTTTAAGATGGAAGAGAAGGTTTTTAGAGTTAGTTTGGCAGAAGTCCTGGAGGCTACTTCATTCCTGCTGTGTCCGAAGCTTCAGGTGCTAAAAGGTAACTTCCTGTCACCTTGCTTTGGCTCCCAACATCCATTAGTTGCAAACAAAGTATTGAATTGTGTAATGTGTAAGGTAGCTGAAAGTCATGATGATATTTGGGACATGTAACTGTACACCATATGACATTTTGAGCCAGATTGGCATTTGGCCAGTACCATCCTTCATCACTCTAGCAAGACATAATTGTTCTATTTGTCTTCTATCTCAAGTTGCATGACAGGGCTGTAGGAGTAAATACAAAGCTACAATACTATTTTTGCAGATGTATTTTGAAAATATGCTTGTAACTTTATGAAGTAGGTAAAACAAAAGAAAATGTTTATTGTCTAAAAGTTCAGTGTTTTGGAATTAAATTAAAACATTTATGGTCTAACAGTTTACATTTTCTAAAAACTAACACTGGGCTTTTTATTTAAAATGCTGGTAGAAACTTAGAATCCTATGTATTACAATATCAGAACACAGGGCAGCACAAGTGTTTGATCTGTGGATCACAGACTTGTTCCAAGACTGCTCAAAGAATGAGTCTCTTCAAGTTCAACCATGTATTGGGAAGGAAGTTCCAAACAAAGATCAGTGTCAAGACTTTATATATGTTTGGCCTTTTTAAATATAAATAGAGAAAGAATTTGTGTTGAAATGTGAATTGTTTTAACAATAGCATCCTATTGTGCTGTGGATCACATGCTATAATGATTACATTGTCAGCTGGAAAGTTCTATAAATTAACCAACTAGATGATTAGTGAGCTAAGTTTGGTTATTCAGAAAGACTGAAAGATGTTAACTTTTTTTTTGTAATGGTTTCTGAAGACACTGGACCAAGATCCTCTCGATATTCTGTCCTCTTTTCACTGTCAGTCGAAGCATCTCCTACATGTTGTCTTGCCTGCTGTTAATCATGGAACTGATTACCCACTCTATTTCCTTCTTCCTTTTTTTTATCGCTGATATACTAAGTGGCATTTCCAGAGACCTGATAGCAGGTCATGTGCCACTTTGGGCTGGGATATAGCTGATGGGATTCGGGGGGGGGGGGGGGGGGGGGGGGGCATTTGTTTGTGTGTGTGTGTGTGTTGGAGGGTGGTGGGCTATGGTGGAGAGGAGGTAGAAAATAAATATCTGAAAGAACTGCATGCTCTGTAGATGATGTCTTGTCCTCGCTGCATCATCAATGTGATGAAGATGGCAATAGGTAAAATCTTACCTTTTTACAATGAACTTGAATGGAGACGGAGTAGCTTTAGTTGAGAAGCTTTACAGATTATTACTGAAACCTTAGAGACTTCTCAAATAGCAAGAGAATGGATATTATCTTGTTTACAAACTAAACCTGTTCAGCACAGGTTAATTGGTTTCTGCTTTCCCTTCCCAATTCTGTTTTAAGTTGACAGAGCTGAATGAAATCTGCACCTGTGTGTGTATGTTGTGCAGGTTCTGCGGCAGCAAATGTTGCAAATGCTTATGGAATTTGTTTTTGTTTGTGACACACGTGTCAGCACTTTGAACATTCAAACTATACCGGTACGTTTCTGAGCTTGCTCAGGTGGTGCCAAGAATATGATTCATCTACAGCCCATTTTCCAACTGCCAGCTAACAATGATTCTCTTTACAGTGATAGCATAGTATAATCAGCCTGATTTCCCCTCGTGCGCACACACACAAATAGGCAATTATCCAGAATGCTATTATTAATTAATGCCTGTTTTATTCAGACTTCTAGAAGGGACCTGCATCAGGCCATATATGTAATTACTTAAAATGCCTCAGGTTAATGCATCACAGTGAATACAAGTCATGAGCTGTCAGCACCTGCTTTCACATTAGCTGGTTCTGTTCTGGGTGAGCATCCTATTTAAAATGAGCAAGGATGCACTTTCTAACCTCAGGAAATCTGTCATCACTTGAGATTTCCTTCCTTCCTTTTTAGCTGTCCAGCCTGCTTTATCAGCTTACTGTATTTCCCTTTTCATCATTACAGCTTGTAAGGAGAATGATAAAGAATCCCCTTCCAAGATTACATTGCAAGATTAATTGCCTTGGGACTGTATGCCTTAACTTGTTTGAATGAAACATCACTCCCCACCTACCTTTTCAAATGTTATTTCATTTGTATTGCTGATACTCTCTGATCCAACAAGTAGATCTCTTTATAATCCTGCTGGTAAATCTTCTGATGGGTCGAACTTGAACAAATGTATATTGAAACAGCTGTTATAGGCTTAATAGGAACAGATGTCACTTGCAGCCTTTGTCCTTATGGTCAACTATTGACAGTATTGACAAACTGAACATGTTCTGATTATCGTTTTGTTTTTTGATGATGGAGTTCAGTTGATGGTTGTTAAAGTTTTTATATGCTATAATTGCACAGGGTTCTACTGCATCTCTTAATTTTATTCCAATTTCATAGAATCCCTACAGTGCAGAAGGAGGCCATTTGACCCATTGAGTCTGCACTGACTCCCTGACAGAGTATCTTACCCAGGCCCCCTCCCCTGCCCTATCCCCATAACCCCACATAGTTACCATGACCAGTCCATCTAACCTATACTTTTGGGACACTAAGGGGCAATTCACCTAAACAGCACATCTCTGGACTGAGGGGAGAAACTGAAGAACTCAGAGGAAACATGCAGACATGGAGAGAATGTGCAAACTCCACACACAACACCCAAGGCCAGACTTGAACCCGGGTTCCTGGCGATGTGAAGCACCAGTGCTAACCACTGTGCCACCATGCAGCTGTTTCTTGGTCTTTGCTGGTCCAGAGAGAGTCTACAAAAACTCTTGTAGGAAGCATGCCTCCTTGTGTGATTGCATATTTGCTAATAGTCTGTTTTTAGCTCCTACATACTAAGGGGATGAGCTAATCAAACTTCATAATCAAAAACATGTGCAAGTTAAACCGACCTGTTTTGATCTGCACCAATAAAGATGCTGAGGTCAGTGATGTATTTTGCACATTGACTCCATCCACCATGTCCTAGTGTCCTGACTTGGAGCATGTAGTTTAACGCTGACCCAAGACTGCACCATTGATTCTATCCCCCTCTACCCATGGACAGTCTGCACTGTATCGTGTTCAGCCTTGGCATCCTCTTTGACCCCGAGCTGAACTTTCAACCCTATATCCTCTCCAGCAGAATATCTGCTACCTTCCAGCTCTGTAATGTCGCCTATCTCTGCCCCTGCCTTGGCATGTCTCCTGAAACCCTCAACCACACTTTTATTTCCTCCAGACACCGACATTCCAGTGCTCTTCAGGCTGGTGTGCCATTTTCCAACTTCCATTAACTTGAGCTCACTGAAGACTCTGCTGTCCGTACCCTCACAATATCTCTCTCTCTCTCTCTCTTTTCCCCCCTCCTCCTCCTCTCCCCTCCCCCCCCCACCCCCCCCCCCCCGCCGCCATGCTAACTGACCTACATTAGCTTCCAATCTTTTGCATCAATTAAAATCCCCATGTTCAAATTAATTTGAGGCCTATCCCTACTCCTGTGACCTCTTCCAGTCCCTGCAACTCACTGCCAGCATTGTTACTCTGACTATTTTACTTCACTTTTGGTGGCAATGTCCAAAGCCCTGCCCAAAGTTCCGGAATACCCTCCCTTGCTTTCCCTTAAAATCTATTTTAAACCTGTCTCTTTGAACAAACTTGTGGCTATTTCTCCAAATACTTTCTCCATCGACTGGTTTCATATTGTTTGTTTTTGCATCTGTATAGCACCTTGGGACATTTATCCTAAATTAATGACAGTATATAAATGCAAGGTTTTTTGCACTAGAAAATTTACCAACTGTGAGCTAGATCAGTTGTGCAACATGTTATTGTTATAGGGATTTGGGTATCTTTGTACGTGAATCACAAAGTTAACACGCAAATAATATGTTGGTCTTTATTGCAAGGAGTTGAAGTATGAGAGTAAAATCATCCTCTTGCAATTGCAGAGTCCCCAATTGGAGCACTCTGCACAGTTTTAATCTCACTACCCAAAGAAGGATGTATTTTTCTTAGATGGTGTGCAACAAATGTTCACTAAAATAATTCTTCTTTTAAGGAGGGGATTGTCTGATGAGGAGAGATTGAGTAAAATTAGCTTATCCTTCTACACTTCAGAGGTGAGAGGATTAGTGGGTAAATATGTAGGGATATGGGGGTAGGGCCTGGGTGGGATTGTGGTCGGTGTAGACTTGATGGGTCGAATGGCCTCTTTCTGTATTGTAGGGTTTCTATGATTCTGTGATTTCTAGAACATGACTGGCAATCTCACTAAATTGTATCAAATTCTTAAGGGGCTTGACAGGATAGATGCAGAGCCTGTATCTCCTGGTTGTAGAACTAGTGGTCGTAGTCTATGGATAAGGGTCTGCCATTTATGACAGAGACAAGAAATGTCTTCATTCAGAGGATTGTAAATCTTAAGAATTTTCTTCCCCAGAGGGCCGTGAATGCTTATCCAAGAGTACATTTAAGGCTGACCAATAGACTTTAGATATTAAAGCAATGAGAGGACATGGGAAATGGCAGAAAAATGAAGTTGTTTTTTAAAAAAACTTTTCCAATTCAATCAAATCCAGTCCAATTCAGAGTCTCAACAAGTTGAGGCATTTCCGATCCAAGCTGACAAGACAGGGCCTCCACTCCTGTCTTGGGCCTGATCTACATGAGCCAAGCTGATTGGAGTAGGAGCAGACTCTCCTCCTCCAAGGCTTGATCTCATTTGCATCTTAGCCAAAAGGTCGAGATGCTGCTTTTAAAAATTGCTTCAAATGAAGCTTAAATGTAACCTAATGACCTCAACCAAGCACAGCATCCTATCCATACTACACTTGATCTTAGCCAAAAGGCCGAGAAGCGATAAAATGAAGTTGACGTAGAAGTTCTGCTGTGACTATATTGATGTAGCAGGCTTAAGGGACTGTGTGGCCGACTCCACCTATTCTTTATGTTATGTAACTATTGTTATGACCTTGGGGACCATTAATGCTTAGAGAAATCTGAACATCCCAAGATTAACTGACAGAGCTATTCCACAGGATTTCACATGTTTATACAAAAATCAGCTTGACTGTTGTAAAAGAATTATGATGTGGAGATGCCGGCGTTGGACTGGGGTAAACACAGTAAGAAGTTTAACAACACCAGGTTAAAGTCCAACAGGTTTATTTGGTAGCAACAGCCACACAAGCTTTCAGAGCTCCAAGCCCCTTCTTCAGGGTCACCTGAAGAAGGGGCTTGGAGCTCCGAAAGCTTGTGTGGCTTTTGCTACCAAATAAACCTGTTGGACTTTAACCTGGTGTTGTTAAACTTCTTACTGTAAAAGAATTAAGCAATGCAAACACTGTTAACTTAATGCTACAGTTAATAACAACTACTTAGCTATAAACTGTGATTTACTGTTCATTTTCCCCACTCCTCTGTCCCAAGAGTTCCCTTATACGTTATAATAATCATTCACTTTTTTCTTAAGACCAACCCAAAGGAATGCTGCAGCCCTCTGGAATTTAATCTAATTCTCTTTTGTATTTTTGCTTTCTCCAATATATGAAATTTCATGGGGATCTTTCCATTAGCCTTAAGCAAAGTGATTTTTTTCAAATTCTTGACTGTGCACTCCACAGCTCAAACTTCTGGCTTTCAACGAAGGGTTGCTATAGATTTATTCTTCCAGCTTTAAACTAGACAAATCTTTGAGCTGCCTTTTGCCCTCACAAAATTCAAACTGAGCTTTAGACCCACCTGCATTTGGCAGACCTATAAAAGTAAGCATTTTTTCTGCTTAAAGTGCAGGCCTGACTAACATTTCTCTCCTGTTGATTCTTTCAATCCAATGAATTGCAGTCTCAACCTAGACCAAAGCTGCAACTATCTTTGTATGAAACACCCAACCAAATTAAAGAACCTCCTTATCCCCGCAGCCTGTTTCCGTGATAATGTGGCATACTTTGGCATGTTCTCAAAACAGAAATGTAAACTAATTATTTTACCTTCAACAGAACCCTTTAATTCTGTTACCCAGAAGAATAATTTTATTATGCTAATAGAGTTTACAAATTTCTGTCCTCATCAAGGAACTCCCTTGTTTACAACCTTCCCCAGCCTCTTTTCATCTGAGAACTACGTACAGGATTTAAATGTTTTATTGAAGTAATTGGAGACCCCCACAAGCCTGACAGTCAGTCACCTATTGTTCATGTGTTCCCACTTTGACCTATTGAATAAGCATAGGCTAACTTTTAAGTGTAATAATAGCTTAACATCTGTCATTGGGAAAACACTAGAAGCTATTATTAAAGGTGTTATAACAGGACACTTACATAATTTCAAGTTACTAGAACTAGCATGGTTTTATGAAAGGGCAATTATGTTTAACCAATTTATTGGCGTTCTTTGAAGAAATAACAGGTGTTGTGGATAAAGGTGAACTGGTTGATGTAGCTTAGAATTCCAGAAGGCATTTGAAAATATTATTGTGGAAAATAAAAGCTCATGATGTAGGAGATGGTATATTGACATGGATAGAAGATTGGCCAGCTAACAGGAAACAGTCGGCACAAATAGGCCATTTTCTGGTTGGCAGAATGTGACAAGTGTGTCATAGGGATCAGTTCTAGGCTTCAACTCATTATAATTGATACAAATCACTTGAATGAAGGGACTGATGGTTTGGTTATTGTCTTTGCTGATGACACAAAGGTAGGAAAGTAAGTTGTGAAGAGGACAAGGCGGCTACAAAAGGATACAGATAAGTAGGCAAAGATCTGGCAAATGGAGCATAATGTGGGAAAGTATGAAGTTGGCAGGAAGAATAAAAAATAATCATATTGCCTGCATGATGAGAGATTGTCAAGCTCTGAGATGCAGAGGAATCTATGTGTCCTAGTGTATGAATTGCAAAAGGTTAGCATGCAGGTACAGCAAGTAATTAGAAAAGCTAATAGAATTTTATATTTTATTGCAAGGGCAATTGAATGTGAGTCGGAAGCTTATGCTTCAGTTGTAAAGGGTGTTGGTGAGGCCACATCTGGTACTATGTACAGTACTGGTGTCCTTAGTTAAGGAAAGATGTAAATGCATTGGTAGTAGTTCAGAGAAGGTTTACTAGATTAATACTTGGAATAGGTAGCTTGTCTTATGAGGAAAGGCTGGGCAGGCTATTCTTGTATATGCTGGAGTTTAGCAGAATGAGAAACAACTTGATTGAAATCTATATCATCCTGAGGGGACTTGATGGGGTGGATATGGAAGAAATAGGGGCTGCTGTTTCAAAATAAGGGGTCACCCACTTAAGACAGAGATGAGTAAAAACTTTTTCGCTAAGGGATTTTCTTGCTCCAAAAGATGATTGAGGTTGACTCTTTGAATATCGTCAAGGCAGGAACAAAGAACAAAGAAAATTACAGCACAGGAACAGGCCCTTCGGCCCTCCAAGCCTGCACCAACCATGCTGCCCGACTTAACTAAAATCCCCTACCCTTCTGAGGACCATATCCCTCTATTCTCATCCTATTCATGTACTTGTCAAGATGCCCCTTAAAAGTCACTACCGCATCCACTTCCACTACCTCCCCCGGCAACGTGTTCCAGGCACCCACTACTCTCTGTGTAAATAAAATCTACCCCGTACATCTCCTTTAAACCTTGCCCCTCGCACCTTAAACCTGTGCCCCCTAGTAATTGACTCTTCCACCCTGGGAAAAAGTCTTCCACCCTGGGAAATAGATGGATTCTTCATAAACAAAGGGGGCAAAGTTATCAAGGGGAGGCAAGGATGTGAAGTTAAAATTATTGCAGCCCTGATCTTATTGAGGAGGCTTGAGGGGCCAAGTGACCTACTGCTCATAATTCATGTGTTCAAACGGGTAAAATTTTAATTTCTAAAACTCATTCTAAAATATTTGAATTATGAACTAGATATTTTCAGCACTGTGCAACTTGGATTGTTAAGAACAAAGAAGAAGAACAATACAGCACAGGAACAGGCCCTTCGGCCCTCCAAGCCCGTGCCACTCCCTGGTCCAAACTAGACCATTTTTTTGTATCCCTCCATTCCCACTCCGTTCATGTGGCTATCTAGATAAGTCTTAAACGTTCCCAGTGTGTCCGCCTTCACCACCTTGCCCGGCAGTGCATTCCAGGCCCCCACCACCCTCTGCGTAAAAATACGTCCTTCTGATATCCGTGTTTAAACCCCCCCCCCCCCCCCCCCCCCCCCCCCGCCCTTCACCTTGAACCTATGACCCCTTGTGAGCGTCACCACCGACCTGGGAAAAAGCTTCCCACCGTTCACCCAATCTATGCCTTTCATAATTTTATACACCCCTATTAGGTCACCCCTCATCCTCCGTCTTTCCAGTGAGAACAACCCCAGTTTACCCAATCTCTCCTCATAACTAAGCCCTTCCATACCAGGCAACATCCTGGTAAACCTCCTCTGCACTCTCTCTAAAGCCTCCACGTCCTTCTGGTAGTGTGGTGACCAGAACTGGGCGCAGTATTCCAAATGCGGCCGAACCAACGTTCTATACAACTGCAACATCAGACCCCAACTTTTATACTCTTATGCCCCGTCCTATAAAGGCAAGCATGCCATATGCCTTATTCACTACCTTCTCCACCTGTGACATCACCTTCAAGGATCTGTGGACTTGCACACCCAGGTTCCTCTGCGTATCTACACCCTTTATGGTTCTACCATTTATCGTATAGCTCATATAGATCGTATAACATATTCTAAATATTTGTCCAGCAGAGTAGAATACAGCTGAGGGAAGAGGTGTAAATGCAGTTTAAAGATGCAGTCAGTGACTGGGTCTTGAAGTGTGAGTTTAAAATTCCCCAGAGCAATGTGAGCAATTCACTTGTTTTTACAATGCCCTAAATTGAGAAAAAATATAGAACTGTATTTTTAAAAATGGCTTTTGCTGAAAAGTTTCAATTATATATTTGATTGCATTTTGAAAGAATAGTCATAAAACTTATATTGGTTTGGGCACTTGCACTCAGCTACATAAGCAGATAATAATGTTTTGCGATCTCCATCTTTGGAATATTTAAGTGCCTTGCCCCCAGTAGTCCAATAGCAAAGTCATAAGGCTTTGTGTAGGAATTATAGTGACCTGGTGTCCTTATCTGCAGCATATCTGTCTTGTTCCTTTTTGTATGTTTACTTAGTGCATAGAAGTCAGTTTCAGATTGAATTACAAATAACTGGTTTTAACTTCTGGGAAGTGTATGAGGCGGATCCAGAATAAAATTTGCTAATTGTTAACTGAGTACCGCAATTTTCTATAACTAGCACACTTTTAAAAAAATTTGTTCTTGGTATGTGAGCATTGCTGGCTAAGCCAAAGTTTATTGCATGTCCCTAAATGCCCTCAATCAGGTTGTGGTGAGGTGCCTTCATGAGCCATTGTGGTACTGTACCACCTTGATGCAACTGAATGACTGGCTTGCTAGACCATTTCAAACTGCAGTTAAGAGTCAGCTTTAGAGCTGAGTCTGAAGTCTCGTGTAAGGATGGCAGATTTCCTCTCCTGAAGGACATTAGTGAACAAGATGGCTTTTAATGAAATCTTGGTAGTTTAATGATCATCGTTACTAAGAATAACTAGTTAGTTACTTCATTTAATTATATACAGGTTGGGCCCGATGGACCGAATGGCCTCCTTCTGCACTGTAGGGACTCTATGATTAGCTGGGAGTTCACTTATGCTCCTATAAATAGGAGACTTAAACTGTGTTGGTTGGTTAAGGAAGTGGATGTTTTATATTGTGTTTCATGATAAAATAATCTTTACACACTTTTTACAAGCATTAAGTTCCAGTTCTATCTTTCACCACCTGGCTTCACCAAGTAGAATACCTTTATCTGGTTTTAAAGTACATTAAGGTCAGTAGAATTGGCGAGCAATTAGGCTAAGTACTGTTTATAAGCTTTTTAACAATGGAGAATGTTTCAGCACATTAAAGCATTAATGGATGGTATGTGATGCAGATTTGAAGAGATTCTGCACTCTGCTGTGTTGTTTGAGGAAATATTAAGCAGAATTAAGTGTCTCTGCACAGAGACACGAGTAGCTGACTCGATGCAGTGTCGCTAGAGATCAAAGTGCATTTTCAGTGTAAGTGATGTGTAACCTAATGATAGCAGTTAGGGAAGGAAAAGTCTAAGAGGAAATGGAAAATAAGATGACTTTCAATAAATCTGATGCCTTGCTGGAAATTGGGTGGAGAAATGAGATTGCGTGACACACTTTGCTTAGCTCCACACTGCTCCAAAAGCAGCAAAATCTATCTTGAATAGCTGAACTTTCTCCAAAACAAAAGTCGGACTTTTGTCACCGGAATCAAACCTCTGTCATCTGATAGAAAATATTCTGATATTAAAATCACTTCAAATTCTATTGGAAATTGACATTGTGCTGACTGGTGGGTTGCATTGATTTGGACAAGTGAATAGATTGTTGACAGGCTAGCTATCATAAAACTGATGGTATAAATTAATTCAATCTGAGCTGTCCAGATTACATGTCAAAGTTACATCTCTTTCCCACACCTTCCATCACATACAGGAGACTGATGTTGAAATAATTAAGTTTTGATTGCAGTCTGTTGCTTGACTCTAAGATGATCTCTGTCTAATTAATTTTCCTGAAATTACATTAAGCCACAGTAACCTGGTTACCAGAGGTCACTGTTTCAAAACAAAGGTTATTGCTTTGCTCAAAACAAGTTGATTTTGTAAGTTCCAGAATGTCTTCACAACAATCAAAAATAGCCACAATGGAAGTACTGAACGCTGTGAACATTAATACATATAATTAATTGTTCCGATTTAGTTATTTTTAATTTGAAGTGGTATCTCTATAAATAGTTTGTGCTTTATTTTCTTAGCAACATAAGAATTGGGAGCAGAAGTAGGCAAGTTCAGCCCTTTGAATGGCAGAGCAGGCTCGATCAGATCATGGCTGATCTCTTCCTCATCTTAAATCCACCTCCCCCACCTGTTTCTCATATCCCCTTATCCCTTTTTTATTAGAAATGTATCTATCTCCCTCTTGAAGCCATTCAATGATTCAGGCTAACAGAATTAGACAAAGTAGATTCAAAAAGAATGTTCACGATGGTGGGAGAGTCCAGAAATTGGGGATCATAGTTTGAGGATAAGGGGTAAACCTTTTAGGATGAGGTGAGGAGAAATTTCTTCACCCAAGGAGTGGTAGATATATGGAATTCACTACCACATAAAGTAGCTGGGGCCAAAACATAGTCTGATTTCAAGAAGGAATTAGATGTAGCTCTTGGGGCTAAAGGGATCAAGGGATATTGGCAAGTCATGTTGCAGCTTTATAGAACCTTAGTTAGGCTGCACTTGGAATATAGTGTTCAATTCTGGTCACCACACTACCAGAAAGATGTGGAGGCTTTGGAGAGGGTGCAGAAAAGATTTACCAAGATGTTGCCTGGTATGGAGGGCATTAGCTGTGAGAAGAGGTTGGAGAAACTTGGTTTGTTCTCACTGGAATGACGGAAGTTGAGGGGCGACCTGATAGAAGTCTACAAGATTATGAGAGGCATGGATAGAGTGGATAGTCAGAAGCTTTTTCCCAGGGTGGAAGAGTCAATTACTAGGGGGCACAGGTTTAAGGTGCGAGATGCAAGGTTTAAAGGAGATGTACGAGGCAGATTTTTTACATAGAGGCTGGTGGGTGCCTGGAACTCGCTGCCGGGGAGGTAGTGGAAGCGGATACAGCAGTGGCTTTTAAGGGGCGTCTTGATAAATACATGAATAGGATGGGAATAGAGGGATATGGTGCCTGGACGGGTAGGGGGTTTTAGTTAAGTCGGGCAGCATGGTCGGTGCAGGCTTGGAGGGTTGAAGGGTCTGTTCCTGTGCTGTAATTTTCTTTGTTCTTTGATATGGGGGGGAAGGCGGGATCAGGATATTGAATTTGATGATCAGCCAAGATCAAAATGAATGGTGGAGCAGACTCGAAGGGCTGAATGGCCTACTCCTGTTTCTAGTTTCTATGTTTCAATCAAGTCACGTGTTACTTTTCTAAACTCCAGCGGATACAAGCCTAGCCTGTCTAACCTTTCCTCATAAGACAACCCACCCAATTCCAGCTATTTCTTCTCTGAACTGCTTCCAACCGAGTTACATCCTTCCTTAAATAAGGTGACCAATACTGTACACAGTACTCTCAGACTCTGCAGTCTGTCACATTTAGATAATATGTTTCTCTTACTTTTTCCTGCCAAAATGGACAATTTCACATTTTCCCACATTATACTCCATTTGCCAGTTCTTTGCCAACACACTCAACCTATCAATTATCTTTTTATAGCCTCCTTGTATTCTCTTCACAACTTACCTTTCTACCTATTATTGTGTCATTTCCAAATTTGGCAACCATCCCATCTATCCCTTCATTCAAGTCATTTATGTAAATTGATAAATTAATCCCAGCACTGATCCCTGTGATTCTAGCAGGCTGGATGGATCAGCTGCCTTTTCCTGGCAGTCAAATTTATATGTTCATAAAACCTGCTTCTTTGATTTTACAGTTGAGCTAATTGCTGCTACTGTGCCTCAAAGCACCTCCAGTGGAAAACTGCTGTATCCTTCTCTGAAATCTCATCATAGAATCTCTATAGTGCAGAAGGAGGCCATTCGGCCCATCGAGTCTGCACCGACAACAATCCCACCCAAGCCTTATCCCCGTAACCCCACATATTTACCTGTTACTCCCTCTAACCTGTGCATCCCGGGACACTAAAGAGCAATTTAGACAACCTAACCTGCATACCTTGGACTGTGGGAGGAAACCTATGCAGACATGGGGAGAATGTACAAACTTCACACAGACAGTGACCCAAGCTGGGAATCGAACCCTGGTCCCTGGAGCTGTGAGGCAGCAATGCTTGCCACTGTGCCACACATGTTCATTAAATGTGTGTGCTTGTGTTAAGTGATGTCGGAAATGTTTTCAGGACTGTTGCCTGTTTGCTCGTAGTTGAGTCTGGCTGACCTATTGCACTCAGCAAACAAATCCTATTTTCAAGAAGGGGAATAGGGATAGCCCAGGAAATTACCGACCGGTGAGTCTAACCTCAGTGGTTGGTAAGCTAATGGAGAAGATCCTGAGGGACAAGATTTATGAGCATTTAGAGAGGTTTAGTATGCTCAAGGATACTCAGCATGGCTTTGTCAAAGGCAGATCGTGCCTGGTGGAGTTCTTCGAAAATGTGACTAAACACATTGATGAAAGGAAAGCGGTAGATGTGGTTTATACGGATTTTAGCAAGGCATTCGATAAGGTCCCCCATGCAAGGCTTCTAGAAAAAGTGAGAGGGCAGGGGATCCAAGGTGCTGCTGTCCTGTGGATCCAGAACTGGCTTGCCCAAAGGAGGCAGAGAGTGGGTATAGATGGGTCTTTTTCTAAATGGAGGTCGGTCACCGGTGGTGTGTCCCAAGGATCTGTTCTGGGACCCTTGCTGTTTGTCATTTTCATAAATGACCTGATGAGGAAGTGGAGGGATGGGTTGGTAATTTGCCGACGACACGAAGGTTGGTGGGGTTGTGGATAGTCTGGAGGGATGTCAGAAGTTACAGAGGGACATAGATAGGATGCAAGACTGGGCGGAGAAGTGGCAGATGGACTTCAACCCAGTAGTGGTCCATTTTGGCAGGTCAAATGAGATGAAGGAGTACAATGTAAAGGGAAAGACTCTTAGTACTGTAGAGGATCAGAAGGACCTTGGGGTCCGGGTCCATAGGACTCTAAAATTGGCCCCGCAGGTGGAGGAGGTGGTTAAGAAGGCGTATGGTGTGCTGGCCTTTATCAATCGAGGGATTGAGTTTAGGAGTCCGGGGATAATGATGCAGCTATATAAGACCCTCGTCAGACCCCACTTGGAGTACTGTGCTCAGTTCTGGTCGCCTCATTACAGGAAGGATGTGGAAATGATTGAAAGGGTGCAGAGGAGATTTACAAGGATGTTGCCTGGATTGAGTGGCATGCCTTTTGAGGATAGGCTGAGGGAGCTCGGTCTTTTCTCCTTGGAGAGACGTAGGATGAGAGGAGACCTAATAGAGGTGTATAAGATGTTGAGAGGCATAGATCGGTTGGACTCTCAGAGGCTTTTTCCCAGTGTGGAAATGACTGCTATGAGAGCTCACAGGTTTAAGGTGCTGGGGGGTAGGTACAGGGGAAATGTTAGGGGGAAGTTTTTCACACAAAGGGTGGTGGGTGAGTGGAATTGGCTGCCATCAGTGGTGGTGGAGGCAAACTCAATAGGGTCTTTTAAGAGACTCCTGGATGAGTACATGGGACTTAATAGGATGGAGGGTTATAGGTAGGCCTAGAAGGTAGGGATATGTTCGGCACAACTTGTGGGGCCGAAGGGCCTGTTTTGTGCTGTAGGTTTTCTATGTTTCTAAACCCTATCAAATAGTTTTATTTTAAGGAAAGTGGTAAAGAGAGGAAGCGCTGTGTGGCCATTTTGGACAAATTTAGCTGCTGTCATGCAGTTTGCTGCTGCACTGTTCTGCTTTTTAAAAAGGTTTGGCTGATTTCCTCTTTATAAAAACCAATAGGATCGTCCCGTTCAGGCATCCTCAGTGCAGCATGTACATTAGTCACAGCAATAAAGTTTTAATGTATGAAATTGTTGATGTAAAGCCTTAATGGAATTTGCTTCTCATAATTAATTGAGCATGATTCTTTTTGAGCATGTGACTTTCCTAATATATTTTAAATTATAACCTTTAAGCTTCCAAAAAAGTGCACAGGATGGTTTAATTGTTTCTAGCTATCTTGGATCGGAGAAAACCATTTTAAAAAGGGAGCCTATTTGCAAATACTGCATAGTGTACTCCACACAAGAATAAAACAAAATTCTCGACATGTATGTGGGGTAGAAATTACTCAGAAATCACCCACTTTGCTCACAGGCCGAAGTTTGTGGTTTTATGTTTTGAGTTGTGTGGTTCGCCTACTGGCTAGAATTGCGAGTAACTTTATGTTGGGTCTCGGGCCTTATTAGGCTGTCTGTCTCAGTTGAACCGAGTATCGGACTGGAAGTTGTTGAACAGCTATTTTCAGGTACTGGGAAGATTTTACAATTTTATACAGGAAGAAGGCAATCTAACCAATAGCTAATAATAGTTTCAGCAGAGAAATATTCGGTTAACTATCAGAAATAAATCACTCACCCTTTTCCATTGTTGAACTGTGGGAAGTGGCATTTAAGTAATGTGGACAGCACAAACCACATTTGATGTTTAGTGAAACAGTTTAATTTACTTGAAGAATTTCTGGGGCAATGAAGGAAATGCTCACAGCGTGGCTATTAAATGAGTTCCTAAATAATTGCTAACGAAGTTCACATGTTTCTAAACTTGGGTGATGTGTTGATGACTGCAAGCTTAATAATGGCCTTCGACAGCAAAATAGTGTGCAAGTGTTTGTGGTGCTGTGCAGCGATGATTTTCTCAAAACGAAAGACATGTCGCTGTAATATTGCACCATCTGCAGTTGGGATTTTGGTGCTGCCAATTTCTGGTCAGTGTTTTGTTTTGCTTCATTTTGTAAACAAGCAGTATATTAAAAAAAAAGGACCAGTGTCCAACATGACCTTAATAGTGTAACACTTTTTAGAACTGATTAAGTATTTTTGATCCAATAACACAACGCTGGAAAGACTCAGCAGGTCTGGCAGCATCTGTGGGGAGAGAAAACATGTATAAGATATGAAAAAGGAAGTTAAGGTGGACGAGAAAGATCACAGGACTCAGCATTGAGTGGGGAAACCTCAAAGGCAGACAAGTCAGAATCTCCATTTTCAAAGGTATCATCATCAGAACAGATGAGCTTTTTGTATTTTTGGTCGTTGAATGTAGGAAATCAGGCAACCAAATAGCATGCAGCAAGCTCTTCCAAACAGTAGCTCTCATGATTAGATAACCTGTGTTTTATTTTAGTGATGTAGATTGAGGGATAAGACCAGGAAACCAGAGGTACATCTTGCTTCTTTTCAGTTTAAAGGCATCTCTGACCGTGCAAAAGTACCTTTTATTACTGTGTTGGACTGTCGGTGTAGATTTTTGTGCTGGAGTGAATGAACCCACAATTTTCTGACATGGGTGAGAGTACTGTCAACTAAACAACAGCTGTATGGTATTAGTGATTCTGTATTTACTTATTTTATACTGGCATGGACGCAATGGTTAAATGACCTTTATTGGCTCAAGAATGTTCAAATGATATCGACTCTATAATCATTTTATTTTTACGTTTGATATTTAACATTCTTGTGTTACCTTTTTGTTATATTTTCAAATTATGCGCAACCTGATTTCAATTAATTTTTTTCCCATCTGCTTCAACTGGTAAAGATGATTAAATTAAGGGCAGCTCGGCTTGTACTCTAGTGAGAATAGAAAACTGAGGTGATCAAATTCATGTGTTTAAGGTGCTTTTAGCATGCAACAGAGGAAATAAATAAACTGATTCTTCTGATAGGGCAGTCTAACATAAGGTTAAAAGATCATAAGAAATAGGAGCAGGAGTAGCCCCACGGGCCTGATCCACATCATTCAATAAGATCATGGCCAACCTAATTGTGGCTTTAACTCTCCTTTCCCGATGGCCTACCACATTGAGTGACTCCTTTTATAGAACACAAATCTATTTAATTCAGCTTTGAATGTATTCACTGCTTCCTGAGGAAGAGAATTCCAAACACTAACAACCCTCTATGAGAAGAAATTCCTCCTCATCTCCGTCTTAAATGGAAGATCCCTTACTTTTAAAATGTGCCTCCCAGTTTTAGATTCCCACATCTTTTACCCTGCCAAGGCTCCTCGGAATTTTTAATGTTTCAGTAAAATCACCTCTCATTCTTTTAAATTTCAATGAGTTTAACCATAACCTGCTCAATCTTTCCTATCCTTCATCCCAGGAATCAGCCTATTGAACCTTCTCAATGCAAGTATGTCACTCCTGAAGTAAGGAGAGCTAAACGTCCACTGTACTTTCGGAGTGGTGTCACCTATGCCCTGTACTACTGAAGCAATTTCCTCTTGACTGCCTCAGCTGAATCTGTCTGCATTGCACTCTCGGGCAGTGCATTCCAGATTCAAACCAGCCACTGTGTGAAACAAGTTTTCCTCACATCGCCATAGTTTCTTGTGTCAAAGACCTTAAATCTCTGCCACCTTGTTCACCTACCACCAACGGGAACAGTTTCTCCCTATCTACCCTCTCCAGAACCCTCATGATTCTGAATACTTCTTTCAAATCTCCCAACTTTTTGAAATGCCTTGTCCTTCAAGGGTAATCTGAGGTAGACTGGTCACTTTTCAGAACTAAAAGTGATGAGTTTGGGTGATATGCAATTCCATATGATCTGATCAGGGTCAAGCTGCCTGGTTTAAGTTTCACGGCACAAACCATCGCTTTACAAGATGAAAGACTGCCTCAGAGTGAATTGTTACTGAGCACACACTGCATTTGATTTGTATCATGCTGAAGCTGGATATAGCCACATTTTTGGTCAAATTATTGTTTGTAGATGGTTGCTTCAGTGACAAGAATTTTTTATGTCTGCTGTTGCAAGTAGCTCTGGACGTTGGATATTCAAAATGTCTTAGTTATTTCACAACAGAAAATCTCTCGTTTGTGGTATGTTTATATTTTTGTGATATCAACCTAGTAAAGTTCTTCAGGGGAATAACAAGAGTTCCTTGTCAGATTTAACCATTTTAATTAGCTCTGCCGTTTTCAACAACTATTTTTTCCCTCACTGTTGATGATTCTTGACTTTGGAAGATGATGGAAAGCTCAACGCGGGCCTGTATGAATGAAACTGTTGACGTGTGTGCTTGATTGAGCTCCACCACCAACTGCACTATGTATTATTACCTCGGCGTGCTGCAGCAGCTCAAGGTTACTTGGCATCTATCAACCCTGCAATCTCTTACTTGATGGACAAGGGGCACCAGTATTTGAGAATAGAGTTGTGTCAGGAGAGTAATGTTATTGGCTCACTTGGCTCACCTGGTCTCAAATGTGTAGGGGCGGCATGGTAGCACAGTGGTTAGCACTGCTGCTTCACAGCGCCAGGGACCTGTGTTCGATTCCCGGCTTAGGTCACTGTCTGTGTGGAGTTTGCACATTCTCCTCGTGTCTGCGTGGGTTTCCTCCGGATGCTCCGGTTTCCTCCCACAGTCTAAAGATGTGCGGGTTAGGTTGATTGGCCATGCTAAAATTGCCCCTTAGTGTCCTGAGATGCATAGGTTAGAGGGATTAGCGGGTAAATGTGTAGGGAGAAGGGAGTAGGGCCTGGGTGGAATTGTGGTCGGTGCAGACTCGATGGGCCAGATGGACTCTTTCTGCACTATAGGGTTTCTATGATTCTATGATTATTGAACTGTACCAATGGCTGGTAGTTTAAACATTGAAGTCAGATGATGGATTCTGTATGGAGAATAGGTAGATCTATTTTTGGCCATTTTAGAAATTTTTAATAAATTGTGCTCCATCTTTTGAAACAGTCTTGCCTTTCCTTCAACTTTAATCTATCCACTGATGCTAGAATATTGACTTGTTAGTTTTTATTATAATTGCAGGTATCTGAATTTGTGTAGACTTGTCTTCACTTGTTGACGTTTGGAAAATGGGCTTTTACTGTACCTGCTGCGATTGGACTTTTACCAGGAAAATGCATATCAGTATATTAAGATCATAGAATCTCTATAGTGCAGAAGGACTACCTGACACTAGGGTCAATTTAATATGGCCAATCAACCTAACCCGCACATCTTTGGACTGAGAGGGGAAACTAGACCATCTGGTGGAAACCCACGCAGACATGGGGAGAATGTGCAAACTCCACATAGACAGTGACCCAAGGCCGAAATTGAACCCGGGTCCCTGGTGCTTTGAGGCAACAGTGCTAACCACTGCGCCACCATGCCACAAGATACCAGTACTGTTACATAAATTGATACATTTGTATTCTTGTCTCCGGTGAAACTTGTGGAGCATGCCTTTTGATATCTTGGTGATCGTTTTTAGACAGCACAAAATAGGGCAGTTAATTTTGTGCATTGTTTTCATATTTAAGTGTATCAGCATACTTACAATGTTAAAGATATCTTGGGTTATGACTTTGACATGCCATTGTTTCACCAGCATGATTCAGGTTTTATCCTCAAGTTCGTATTGACAGGAGTTACATATGAATTAGGAGCAGAAGTAGGCAATTCAGCCCTTTGAACCTGTTCTGCCATTCAATCAGGTCATGGCTGATCTCATCCTGGTCTTAAATCCACCTCCCTATCTGTTCCCCATATCCCTTTAACCTATATTTTTTAAAATCAGCAATATATCTATCTCCTTGAAACCATTTAATGATTCAGGCTGCATCGTGCCAAGAGGTAGTGAGTTCCACAAATTCACCAAGTGGTAGTTCTCATTTCAGTTTTAAATCTACCGTCTCTCTCGGTTAATCCTAGAGCCTTTCTAGCTTCAGCAGAGAGGCCACACAGTCTTCAGGTAAAAAGGCAACGAATGAACCAATCACTTTGCTCTGATCACCATCCAGTAACACTTATTTCATTAATCACATTTTTAGCTATCAACATGTTATGTTAGGAGCTAACTGAATAATAACTACAGGACTTGCTCTTGCTGCTTGATTCCATTCTACATTTCAACTATTGAGCCCTGGAATTTCACTAGCTGCAGGTCATCCAAATTCCGTAATAATTCTCAACTCTGTCAAATATTCTATTTTTGGACAGATGAAATTATATTACTTCAATTTTGTTTTTCTCTGAAATAGTATGACTGCCATATTACTTTTTGTACTGACTACAATTAATCTCCTATTACAATTTTCCATTTCTGTTATCCTTACCCAATTTACTCTCTCCTTCCCAGAACACTTGACTCCTGCTGTTTGGGATACACCCCAACCTGCACCCCCATTCCACAAACACACACACACACACACACACACACACACACACCCCCGACTCATCCCCATATAATGTCAATTTAATATAATGGATAATTGTTATACAGAATTGACCTGTAATCATTAGAGTATTTGTTGCATGATGTATAGAATACAATATTCATTTTGTGGTTCGATGGAAACAAAGTCGACTTTCACCGGTGCATCATTTGGCCTTGAACCTGCTGGTGCTAATTAATGTCACATTTGTGTATGTAAAATACGCTGAATATATTTGAAACCGTTTTGTCTTTCAGAGCGGGCCCAGTTGCCCAGAAACATGATTGAAAATAGCATGTTTGAAGAGGAGCCAGATGTAGTTGACTTGGCCAAGGAACCACGCCTTCATCCTTTGGAACCTGATGAAGTTGAATATGAGCCACGTAGTTCACGGTTGTTGGTACGTGGCTTGGGAGAGCATGACTTGGAGGATGATGAAGAAGACTATGAATCATCTGCAAGGTTGTTAGGCATGTCGTTCATGAACAGGAGTTCCAATCACCGCAACAACATGGCAGGGGTTTATAATCAGGAACCATCAGGGGGACTTTGCTCACTGTCTTCTGCTCGGACTGTACTTGTTGGAGCATTTGTTGTAGTGATTATACTTTCAATAGCGATGGTGGTCTACTTTCTGCCAAAGTGTACCTTCACCAAAGAAGGCTGCCATAAAAAGAACACAACTTTAACATTCATATATCCATTGGATGCCAATGGCCAGGTATTTCCCTGGCCAAAAGTAAGATTGCCTACTGCTGTTGTACCAGTGCATTATGATCTTACTTTGCGTCCCAATCTCACCACCATGAGTTTCACAGGCTCCCTGCAAATTAGTCTTCTAGTCAAAGAGGATACCAACAACATCACCCTCCACAGCTTTGGTCTCAAAATCACCAAAGCAACCATTACTTCAAAAGGATCCAGTCAACCAAAGGATGTCCAGATTTTGGAGTATCTACCACATCGACAAATTGCCATTAAACTTGACTCAATGCTGTTGAATGGAGAAACACGCATACTGAATCTGGAATATTCAGCAAATCTGTCGGATGGTTTTTCTGGATTTTACAAAAGCAGTTATCAAGATAAAAACAAAACAAGGTAAACCATCTGCTGTCAGTGTACTTTTCTAAATGTAATTACTATTTCCTGACAGGTTCCTTTGTATATTGTTGTTAGAAGGCAGTTGGAAGGAAATAAACCTTTTCACTTGTGTTTGATTTGGTCTATTCTGCACCATTGTTTTACAGCACGTGTTGATACATGTTTTGCTTTTCTCAAAGTACGCCATTCAGTATCAGTAATGTGCCTCGGGTAGTGACAAAAGCAGGAAATTTGCAGTTTGATGTGAATTCAATAAATCTGTATATTTGTGGGCTAGTGCTCAAAACCCGGCCACACAAGATGCCAAATTGTCATTTAAAAACTCTAGTGCTTCATTCATGAAACAAAACCAAGCATTTCAAATCAGTCTATCCTTGACAGGATTTGAGTGCACATTACATATTTGAATCTTAGTGCCTTCTGAAGTGTCTTAAAAGATGAGCAATAAGTATAATTTTGTCAGCATTTTCCAACAGATTTTTTCTAAGAAGAAAGATGAAAATAGGACCACCACCACCTATACCCACTTGCCATTCGGGCCATTGAGTCTGTACCAATTCTCCGAAAGGGCATCTTACCCATGTTTCTGGCATAGTGCTGACTGGATATTCTGACACTGACAGTGTGATTGTGGTGAGAATCGTACTCTTGGCAGCTAAACTATTTTTACATCGGCTGATGGCTGGTTAGTATTTATGGGAAAGAAGAAATCTGCCCATTGGCTTAATAATCTAGAAGGGGTTTTAACTTTCCCCTGCCTTGTACTTTGTGATTAATGAGTACTTACTGGACATGGAAGAGGAAAAGTGTGAGATTGGCTTCATCCTCCTTCCCTGCTTTATCTCCAGTACCATTTGTCAGATGAGAGTGAAGCTTTACATTTGCCCCCTCGGGCAGTTATAAAAGATCAACATAATGTTTTGAACAGGAACAGTGAAATTATTCCGGCTGTCAATATTTATCTCTCCTTAAAGTCACTGAAAAAAAACATTATGTCTGGCCATTACCACAGTGGTGTTTGTGACAGCTGTCAAAGCGTAATTTGCTGCGTTTGCTATATTATATCCGTGACTACACTTCAAAAGTACATTGTCAGCTGCAAAGCAGTGTGGGACAGCCCAAGGTCATAAAAGGTGCTATATAAATGTGGGTTCTTTTCATTTAAGGCATGAAGTGAATGTTATCCCTTTTAACATCTCTTTTGGTGGTGACAAGATTTAATGACATTTCAAAAGGATGTTTTTCTACTCTCACTACAGAGACCCCAGAGTCATTCCTTGGCTGGCATTTTTTTTTATATCGACTTTGTCTTCTATAAAATGGTTCTCTATAACAGCCTTAAATGACAGGGTCTGAGTGACTAAGGAAGACTTCATCGTTATGGAGATTTGTGGCAGCCTATGGGATCCTTGCATGAAGAATCACTGTAGTCCGAAAATTGATTCTAGTAGGTTATGATCCCATGGTGATCAATAATGCAAAAGAACTGAATTTACCAAATGACCCCAACGAGACTATCAATGAACATTATGCTTATAACTTTAACAATCAAGCTAAAATCAACATAAATTACACATGAATTGACAGGCAAATCATGGTCAATAAGCATTGAAAATTGTACATTAAATAACATAAAGATAGATCTCTCGGATTTACTTTGCAGCCCACTCACCATATATGGCACCAATTTCAATCACCAAGTTCTTCAAAGCTCTGAACTTGCTCAAGTAGAATTCCAGCTCCTTTTCCTCTTCAAGGATTTACCCAGTGATTCTCGTCTGACAGTAGCACCCAACCAACCCGAGTAGTCCGGGAACAGTCTTCATCAAAATGTCACACCTCTCCAGAGCCACCTCAGCTCTGCACACAGTCTTGATGGCATAACTCCACCAGCACTACATTTGCCTCAATCCCCAATGATCACCCTATGGCAGAGACTGCGCAATCAATGACTTTAACAAAAATAACTGCAACAACCTTGTATTTACTCGTTGCCAGCTCCTGGATCCAACCTGCCTACACTGTGGCACTGATTGATCTGAACTTGGCTCAGTGTCTTTTATCTGGTTTCAACCAGCTTCAGTTTCTCCAGAAACCTGAGGTTTCAGTTTTCGCTTTAGTTTTGATAGAGAAACAGAACCTTCAAGTTTCTTTCAGTTAGGGTCATTCAAGAGAAGAAAATACAAGCTTTGAAATCAAGAATTCAATCAAACTGCTAGATTTGTGCAAGCTGTACAGTTTATTTTCAAAGAACCTATAGATCATCTTTTTCTTTCCTTTCACAGAATATTGGCAGCCACTCAGTTTGAGCCAACTTCAGCCCGAAATGCTTTCCCATGCTTTGATGAACCAGCATTTAAGGCCACGTTTAGCATCAAGATAATCAGGGAAGCTGATCACATCTCATTATCAAACACGCAGAAGGTACCTTTAAGGAAAAGCCTTTCTTAATTATCATACCTCCCAAAAAAAAATCATGTTCCAGTTTCTGCTAGAGTGAACCTCGCTAGTTAAACTTAAAACTGTAAATTTATATTTTCAAAATTATTGTTCATTATGTTCTGGAAGTTTTAGCTGATAACTGCTCAATGATAAAAATAGGGCATCTGGAACATAGGACAAAAAGTCTAACTCCTAGATCAATGAGATTAAATTACTGAAAAATAGAGAGAAAACACGAAGGAAGTGAATTAGAATCGATAAATTCATACACCAATCGGGTTCAGAAAGGCAAATTGCAAAGGAAAGAAAGATTGCATTAGAGGAGAAAAAGAGACAAAGGGAAAATAACAGGAACATTTTAAAAAATTTTCCTGATTTAGAGCTGAAATGGCTTCATGCTCAACTTTTACTTTCTGAGCAAGAAAAGATGGGCAGTATTAACAATTATGAAGGTATTAAGAAGGTACTTGCACTGATAATTACTAAAATTAAATATCTGTTATGAATTTAATAGTCAACTAATAAGTAAATTTAATAACTCCATGAAAATTATAGGGAGGTTAAATACCGGATACAGTTTTCATGGTGCAAGTGAATGAAGGTGTAGACAGCAGATAGAGGGAAATGGGGCTGGTGACTGATATTACAGAGATGCAAGCATACAGTTTTTGTGACGAGACGATACAAGATTGGAAGCTTGGGATCTGATAGGTTGCAAATAATCTAATTCAACTACAGGCGGTTGAATAGGATGATGACATCAGTGGCATGGGTATACAGTGTTCATGGGCAGAAGTGAAGACCATGTTTAATTTGAGAGTTTCTGCTCAGCTAGGAAGGATGTTGGAAAAGCTGTGGAGGGGTCCAGTGAGGTAGTGCTAACTGTTGATAGCATGTATGTGGAACCACATGCCTGTCTTTGGATTATAAAGGCCAAGACAATAGATGGATCTTGTCTAGCCAGAGATAATGGGGCAGGTTTGGAAAGAGAGACTATTGCTGGAAATGTTCTAGCTGCAATTGCATAGGCAAGGGTGGACAAAGTGAGGGCAGTTTGGTTGAGTTATAGAATAGCCAAGAGACATTGGAGGAGGATAATAGAGTTGACTATCAAAGGGTGCAAAAGAGGTTGAAGAGGGAGAGGAAGGATAATGCACCACAGACACTGAGGATGTTATTTGTATCTTTAGCTAGGACTGTAATTGTGATGGTGAAATATAATTGATGTAATAGGCATATGGAGTCACTGGGAAGATGGACCTAGGTTTAGAAAGTGCTGTCATGTTCAAAGACTTTGGAAAGAGAGATTATAGATAATAGTTACACACCAATGAGTCTCAGATTTGGACAATGCAGTTGGCCTCATTATTTCCCCACTTGACAAGGTTATAATGTCTGGATCTATATCTCGATATGGAGTTTTAGAGGGAGGAGAAAATCAGTAGAATAGAGAGAACCACTAGGGAAATTTCACTAACTTCATTGCGGTGTTAATGTAAGCCTTACTTGTGACTAATAAATAAGCTTTACTTTACCTTGCCAACAGTGTTTGAAGTTATAATTAATGCTAGGATTCAAATGTTGTTATTGCTTGCATGTGTCAGGGCAGAACTATATCTGTGGTACCTATTTTTAGAAGTAAAAGTGCCTTCAGCCATTATCGATTGTAATCTAAATGTATTCTCTAGTGTGGCACAATCAACAATAGACTTGCAGTTCAAGCAGCCTATTTAGTGTTCTTTGGCTCGGAAGAGGAAAAAGCATGAAGGTTTCTTAAAGAACATGTTTAAACGTCATGTGAGGCTGAGATGTGTTTTTGCTGTGATGTTCGTTTCTTAGGTGATGTCAAGTAATCTTGGTATTCATTTGCATTCCGATGAAAATTGGCAACTTGAGCAAGGTACCTGAAGATTCTCAATACCAGACAACTGTTTCTTTGTAACAATTGATATCTTTGAAATAAGAAGGGAAACTACATTTTAATCCCTCAATTTTTATATCAATCATGTATGTCTACCAGTGAAGTTGATATTTATTCCTGTAATTCCATTCTAAAAGCCATTATACTGTGCTACATTGAAATAAGATGGTATATGATTGTTCTAGAACACTTATGTCAATGAGAGTCTAATAACAGCATTTCATGAGCAAGTGGGCATCAGCAGATTAATGCATTCAGTCATAACAATGTGCATCAGTGTGGCATATTGACCTGCTGTTTCCAGCTTTTTCTGTTTTCCTTTGGATTCCAGAACTTGCAATACTTTGCTTTTTATTAGCTGTGTGACTGTATGCTCATTTAAAAATGAGAACTACCCTTCTTGCATGCGAATTATGGTGTTCATTTTAATTGCTGCTATTGTACGTTTCACAGAACCGGCTTCTTTTGTTGCCATTGGAGGAAAATTGTGGCCTGTTAAAGAAATCCATCTAAATTAATCATGGTTCTGTAGTTAATGCATTCCCTAGAGCATAAAACTGGGAGTAACAAATGATTAGTACAGAACAAGAGACCAATATGGAGATCAGTAACAATGAGAGGCAGGGTGTGCTATCGACAAGCTGTTTGTCTTCTATCCAAGGTCCCTAGTACAATATTTGTGTGAGCATGGAAGAAACTGCCATTTCAGCAGGTTTTAAAATTCTAATACTCTCCCATTAGACATTTCCAATACCAAATTAGGCAACAAATTCACTTGACAAAAATCTTGTTATAAAAATTGCATTGAGACATTGGCAGAAAGTTAAAATTGGAATCACTATTACAAGTGATTACTAATTTTATGTGAAGGAGTGAATTATTATACCTGACGGCCTAATTGTGTAAAGACCAGAGCTGTCATGGTTTCTGGTAATAATGATTAGACTGTTTTCAGCATTTAGCATCTGAAAGCTTTGTACTTGTTGAAAAGTGTAAGGATAGTTTCTTTTCTTCTCCATGCTCAAAATAGTGCCTGCTAGATAGTGTTTTACGTGTCTCTTTTTTCCCCATGAATTTCCCTTCCCCACACTTTCACTGTTTAAGACTTCCGCTAAAGGTGTTGTATAGCTGGCCACTTTTATGTGCAAAAGTAGTTCAGGTTGACTGGCCCTTCTACTTTTCCTGCCCTCTATCTAGGGGAGATGCCTGCCTCTTCTCTGCACTTTACTTTGACAGCATCATTTTTAAATTTGGTTTATTAATGTCACAAGTAGGCTTACATTAACACTGCAATGAAGTTTCTGTGAAAATCCCCCAGTCGCCACACTCCAGCATCTGTTCGGGTACGCTGAGGGAGAATTTAGTGTGGCCAGTGCACCTAACCAGCACGTCTGGGCGGCATGGTGGCACAGTGATTAGCACTGCTGCCTCACGGCTCCAGGCATCTGGGTCACTGCCTGTGTGGAGTTTGCACGTTCTCCCTGTGTGGGTTTCCTCCAGTTTCCTCCCACAGTCCAAAGATGTGCAGATTAGGTGCATTGACCATGCTAAATTGCCCCTTAGTAGGGATGCGTAGATTAGAGGGATTAGAACATAGAAAAGCTACAGCACAAACAGGCCCTTCGGCCCACAAGTTGCGCCGAACATGTCCCTACCTACTAGGCTTACCCATAACCCTCTATCTCACTAGCTTCCATGAACTTATCCAAAAGTCTCTTAAAAGACCCTATTGAATCCGCCTCCACCACCACTACCGGCAGCCGATTCCATGCGCCCACCACCCTCTGAGTGAAAACTTACCCCTAACATCTCCTCTGTACCTACTCCCCAGCACCCTAAACCTGTGACCTCTTGTGACAACCATTATAGCCCTGGGTAAAAGCCTCTGAGAATCCACTCTATCAATACCTCTCAACATCTTACATACCTCTATCAGGTCACCTCTCATCCTTCGCTTCTCCAAGGAGAAAAGACCTAGCTCTCTCAACCTATCCTCATAAGGCATGCCACCTAATCCAGGCAACATCCTTGTAAATCTCCTCTGCACCCTTTCTATGGCTTCCACATCCTTTCTGTAATGAGGCGACCAGAACTGGGCACAGTTCTCCAGGTGGGGTCTGACCAGGGTCCTATACAGCTGCAGCATTATCTCTCGATTTCTAAACTCAATTCCTCTATTGATGAAGGCTAGTATTCCATACACCTTCTTAACCACAGCCTCTACCTGCGACGCTGCTTTGAGCGTCCTATGAACCCGGACCCCAAGATCCTTCTGATCTTCCACACTGCCAAGCATCTTACCCTTAATATGATATTCTTTCATCCTATTCGACCTGCCAAAATGAACCACCACACACTTATCTGGGTTCAGGTCCATCTGCCACTTCTCCGCCCAGTCTTGCATCTTATCTATGTCTCGTTGCAACTGCTGACATCCCTCTACACTATGCACAACACCACCAACCTTTGTGTCATCAGCAAACTTGCCAACCCATCCTTCCACTTCCTCACCCAGGTCATTTATAAAAATCACAAAGAGCAAGGATCCCAGAACAGATCCCTGGGGCACGCCACTAGTGACAGACCTCCATGCAGAATATGACCCATCTACAACCACTCTTTGCCTTCTGTGGGCAAGACAGTTCTAAATCCACAAGGCAATGTCCCCTTGTATCCCATGCCCCTTCACTTTCTCAATAAGCCTTGCATGGGGCACCTTATCAAACGCCTTGCTGAAATCCATATAAACTACATCTACCGCTCTTCCCTCATCTATGTGTCTAGTTACATCTTCAAAAAATTCAATTAGGCTCGTAAGGCATGATCTGCCTTGGACAAAGCCGTGCTGGCTATTTCTGATCATACTGTTCCTCTCCAGATGTTCATAAATCCTGCCTCTCAGGATCTTCTCCATCAACTTATCAACCACTGAGGTTAGACTCACTGGTCTATAATTTCCCGGGCTATCTCTTCTCCCTTTCTTGAATAACGGAACCACATCCACAATCCTCCAATCCTTTGGAACCTCTCCGTCTCCATTGATGACGCAAAGATCATCGCCAGAGGCTCAGCAATCTCCTCCCTCGCCTCCCACAGTAACCTGGGGTACATCCCATCCGGTCCCGGCGAGTTATCTAACTTGATGCTTTTCAAAAGCTCCAACACATCCTCTTTCCTAATGTCCACATGCTCAATCTTCTCAGTCCACTGCAAATCTGCACTGCAACTACCAAGATCCTTTTCCACTGTGAATACTGAAGTAAAGTATTCATTGAGTACCTCTGCTATTTCTACCGGTTCTATACAGACTTTCTCACTGTCACATTTGAGAGATCCTACTCCACATCTTATCTTCTTGCTCTTAACATACTTGTAGAATGCCTTGGGGTTTTCCTTTATCCTGTCTGCCAAGGCCTTCTCATGACCCCTTCTTGCTCTTCCAATTTCCCTCTTAAGTTCCTTCCTACTAGTCGTATACTCGTCTAGATTTCTAATATTACCTAGCTCCCTGAACCTTTTGTAGGCTTTTCTTTTCTTCTTGACTAAATTCATTACAGCTTTCGTGCACCATGGTTCCTGTAACCTACCATAACTCCCCTGTCTCATTGGAACGTTGCTGTGCAGAGCTCCAGACAAATTTTCCTTGAAAATTTGCCACATTTCTTCTGTACATTTCCCTGAGAAAACCTCCTTCCAATTTTTGCCTCTAATTTCCTGACTAATAGCCTCATAATTGCCCTTACTCCAAATAAACACTTTCCTAGCTTGACTGATCCTATCTCTCTCCAATGCTAATGTAAAGGAGATAGAGTTATGATCACTATTCCCAAAATGCTCTCCCACTGAGAGATGTGACACCTGCCCAGGTTCATTCCCTGATACCAAATCAAGGACAGCCTCTCCTCTTGTAGGCTTATCCACATACTGTGTCAGGAAGCCGTCCTGAACACACCTAACAAACTCCTCCCCATCTAAACCCCTTACCCTAGGGATATTCCAATTGATATTTGGGAAATTAAAATCTCCTATCACGACCACTCTGTTACTATCACATCTCTCCAGGATCTGCTTCCCAATCTGCTCCTCCACATCCCTGCTACTATTGGGCGGCCTATAGAAAACACCCAGTAAAGTTATTGACCCCTTCCTGTTGCGAACCTCCACCCACAGGGATTCCGTAGACAATCCCTCTGTGGTGTCCATCTTTTCTACAGCCGTGACACTATCCCTGATCAACAGTACTACTCCCCCACCTCTTTTGCCTCCTTCCCTGTCCCTCCTGAAACATCTGAAACCCGGCACTTGAAGTATCCAGTCCTGTCCCTGAGATAACCAAGTCTCTGTAATGGCCACCACATCACACTTCCAAGTAGTGATCAATGCTCTAAGCTCATCCATTTTGTTCACTACACTCCTTGCGTTAAAATAAACACATCTCAACCCTTCGGTCTGAGCGCTCCCCTTCTCCGTCACCTGCGTATCCTCCCTCTCACACTGTCTACAAGCCCCTTTTATTTTTAAGCTAACCTCCTCTCTCCCAGTGACCTCATTTCGATTCCCACCCCCCGACCATTCTAGTTTAAACACTCCCCAGTAGCCTTAGCAAACCTTCCCGCCAGGATATTGGTCCCCCTGGGATTTAAGTGAAACCCGTCCTTTTTGTACAGGTCGCACCTGCCCCTAAAGAGGTCCCAATGATCCAGGAACCTGAATCCCTGACCCCTGCTCCAATCCCTCAGCCACGCATTTATCCTCCACCTATTCCATTCCTTCCCTCACTGTCTCGTGGCACAGGCAGCAATCCCGACATTACTGCCTTTGCATTCCTTCTTCTTAACTCCCTACCTAACTTCCTATATTCTCCTTTCATAACCCCTTCCCCTTTCCTGCCGGGGAAAAAATAGCGGGGTAAATATGTGGGGTTACGGGGATAAGACCTGGGTGGGATTGTGGTTGGTGCAAACTCGATGGGCTGAATGGCCTCCTTCTGCACCGTAGGGTTTCTATGGTCTTTCGGACAGTGAGGGGGAAACTGGAGCACCCAGAGGAAACCCACGCAGACACTGGGAGGGTGTGCAGACGCCGCACAGACAGTGACCCAAGCTGGGGATCAATCCGGGGTCCCTGGCGCTGTGTGGCAGCAGTGCTAACCATCATGTTGGGAATTGCATCCTGTACATGCTTTAGAGAATATCTGTAAAGACAACTTGGTGTCGGTCCCCCTCGCCACCACCTCTCCCGGACCACACTACTCCTCTTACAAAAGACCCAACCCATAAACCAGGGACAAAAATTGGAAATAATGGCAATACGCAGCATTTGTAAAAAGAAAAGAAAATCCAAAGCATTAACTTGTCTCTTCTATTTATGAACATTATATTTCCAGCATTTTCTTTTTTTATATAAATAACCAGCAGAGGTTTTTAAAGCATTTCATTGTGGCAGTTCAGAGAGAGTGGGTGCAGAAAGTGTAAGTTCTGTTCTGAAGTATCTTTTGAACAGCATATATTTTTGCAATTGTTGAAGCAGAATTGGCAGGGGTCCAGGACTAGGTTGCCTTTGTGCCATTTTCCCCAAGTGCAGATGTGTAGCATGGCAGAGTAAAGGAGGAGCGGACTGGAAGAAGAGAGTCATATAAGTATTTATATATTTTGGGAGGGTGTAGGGTCTATTCATTCCTCCAAATAGACCGTGGGCACTTGGTACGATTTTAAAGAAATGATTTATTAAATATAATTTGAAATTAACATAATAGAAACGAAAGAGGATTACTTGAGAGAGGAAGAGTTGGGGACTGACTTTGCAGCCAGACCCAAAAATCTTGCAGCATTCGACTGAACAACAACTGAAAAAAACAGACAGTTGCTACCAGCAATATAAGAGTTTTATTATCTTTTGTTATTAAAATACTAAGTACAAGCAGTCTCCAGTTTTCAAAATCAAACCATGAAAGCTTCTGTTTATGCAAAACTTTGCTTGCCTTGTACTTTCAAATGTAGTCAATTTGTAAGCTCAAAACCCAGAATTCCAAGCTGAGTTTTAAAATGTGGCCAAGTTAGCTTAAGTTAACTTTAAAGCATAGCATAATTAGTTACATTAGGCAGAAATACTTAAAATGAAGCCTTTTAACTAATCCAAACAATATAGAGGATCCCACAAAGGGCAAGAAGAGGCCATGAACAACCATGGTTTTTACTATTTGGTTTGGAATTCTAATGAATCTTGATCAGACTTAGTATATTCTAGTGCGGGTTTTGTCCAGTTGTGAGTGCTATTTTAACTTCAGCAGAGTGATTGCTGAGAATGCTGACTCATGCAGTGAGATGAACCAGAACTACCCTTACTCTAAATGTAGGTCACAGCAAGATGCTGCTATCCATTTACCATGACGTACACTGCTAGATCAGCTCATTAGTAATTAGTTTGCTTTTTTCCCCACTGTCCTGGAGCAGTGATTCTGAGTGGGCGAGCTGACAGATCTTTTCTCCATAATGCTGTTGCAGGTTTTTCCATGGTGCTTGCATCTGGAGATTTCAATCTGTTGCGCGCATCTCTGCTTTCCATGCCATTTCTCCTGCAAATGCACCAGAAGTTGAGGAACGCCATGCACACATGAATTCTGAGATCGTATTAATTTTTATTTAGCAATAAATAGATACCGAACATTCCCTTCCCTTAGCTTACCTTGGATGGATTGCACGATTTTTTTATTTATCTCTCCTCTCTGCCTCCCATTAGAATGTAGAGGAAGAAATTGTGTTATGCGATCTATAACTTGTGTTTCTGCTTGAAACATATCTCTTCTCGATCTCTTCTATGTTTGGACTGGGCTAAAGATATGTACCCTTTCCCTTAGATATCAAACCATGTAACTACCTCTAAAACTGTCATTTACTGAGTGTCCATAAGCACGGTGTCTGCTATATTGACAAACCAATATTTGGCATTGTGTGTACCCATATGCATTTATTTGAAAAGTGAATGCATCCAAGGTACTCTCTCTAAATGAAAGCCTGTTAAAACATGAACTTCAAAACAGGAATTTGTTCATTCAACTTATTCAAACTTTTCTGTGGTGCCACATAGTACATTCCCTTTCTTCTAGCTCCCCTGTTGGCTTGAGATGTGTTTCCCTGCTGAAAACGCGAATGCTGAGGAAGAACTTATTTTTGGCCATTGAACTAGGCTGGAGGCTGTCAGAAATAGGAGGATCCAAAATAGAAGACATTGCAGTGGTCAAAAGAGAATGGGAAGGAATTCTGTTGGAGTTCCCATTTACTGCTTTCCTTTAAAAGGTCATACACTATAATGAAAAAAAAAAATTGTTTCCTGCTGTTTGTTTTGGCATGTGGAATAGATTGAAGGCTTTTGTTGGAATTCACTGCCTGTCTTCACTAATGTGTAACTAAATGTTCAGTTCTGCAGTCATAGCAGAGGTGACTCAATCTCAGTATATTAGCTGTATCTGTCATCAGATGAGTGATTAAATGGTAATAAAAGTGTCTCCACTTCTGCACGAATCCCTTATCAATTCCCCTGTGTGATCGGTGACCACCTGTTTGCTGCTCATGTACAGAAATTGGCTGAGTGCTTCTTCAACTGATTGCCAAGCTCTGAATTTATTTCGATTCTGGTAAACACCAAATACTAATTGTGACAGTGTAAGCACTGGGACTCACTCCAGTCCTCCTGTAACAAATAACCTCATTCTCTCTTGGTAATTTTAACCATTTTTGCCCCGCATTTAGATTGAACCCTTTGTACACGTTAACTGTACCTGTGCACGGTGTGTTCATTAATCTGCATTAAAATTCTTGGCGTTACTCCAAAAACTCCCATTGTGTGTTCAAACACACCTCTCAGCAGTCAAATCACCAGACAGTGATTGATTCCAGGATGGTACTCTGTGATGAGATTTAGGAACTGGCTTTATACTCAGTTACAGACTCTAATCTGATAGAAACATAGAAACCCTACAGTACAGAAAGAGGCCATTCGGCCCATCGAGTCTGCACCGACCACAATCCCACCCAGGCCCTACCCCCATATCCCTACATATTTTTACCCGCTAATCCCTCTAATCTACACATCCCAGGACACTAAGGGGCAATTTTAGCATGGCCAATCAACCTTACCCGCACATCTTTGGACTGTGGGAGGAAACCGGAGCACCCGGAGGAAACCCACGCAGACACAAGGAGAATGTGCAAACTCCACACAGACAGTGACCCAAGCCGGGAATCGAACCCAGATCCCTGGAGCTGTGAAGCAGCAGTGCTAACCACTGTGCTACCATGCCGCCCTGATACCTGAGAAAAGCTGGTTTGTAATACTCCAGGGTGCTGCCAATGGGATTTTGTGGGCTCGATTTATCACTGGAGGCTGGGGGTTCTTTCCACTTTGCCTCAGGTTACACTAATCCATTAATCAGTGTTTCTGACTTGACCAGTAGTAAAATGTTACCCGTTGGTAGCTTGTGCAGTTTTAATTGGTTAATCTCCTCTGACTAGCTGTTTTTTTAAAACCTGATTTTAGTTGAGCTGTAATACAGTCTCTGAGTGTGGCTATGTTTGTCTGCGTTTCTTTGTAGTGAGTGTTAAGTTTATATGTGGCAGGCACTAGGTTCAGCAAAAGAATCTAAAGCTGATGCACCCAGGTGAAGAATTGTTGCTGTTTGTAACATTGAGCAGAACTCAGGAACTTCAGAACTATAATGTGATGAGAGTTCACAAAAAGACAATTGAATTCCCATGGTATTATTTGAAAAACAGCTTTTCAGCAGCAAAAAATCCCTTTGCTTTTCTTTGTATCTTTCCCCTCAAAAAGTGACAGTGTGGAGGAGTAAATTGAGCTGCGGCATGTTTCTGCAGGCAGTTGTGAAAAGATGCTGCATCTCCTCTGCACAGCTCCAGTGTAGATTTCAACTTGCTTCTCCAACTGATTGGTAATTTAGGTACAGGGCTAGATAATTGCAATTTTAACACACAGTAAATCCTTTAGGCAAGCTGAAATTTCTTTAAAACTGCAAAATATGATTGACCACTGAAAACATCTGCAGTGTTTAATCTCATGTCTGAAATCTGTTGTAGGATGTCACAACTCCAGTTGCCAATGGACTATTTCAAGACACGTTTGCAAAAAGTGTAAAAATGAGCACTTATTTGGTGGCATTTATTGTTGCTGACTTGAAGAATGTCAGCCAAGAGACTGCAAGTGGAACTCTGGTAAGTCCTTACTAACTTTTTTTTGTGGTCCCTATTACTTTTTAGGTAGAGGAAAGGCTATATTTATCCACATTCCTCCAAGGTGGTGGTGGTGGGCCTTCTCCTTGAATTGCTGCCATTTGTGTGCTAATGGTAATCCCACAATGGTTGGTAGGAATTTCAGGACTTTGACCAGCAATTATGATGAATAGCCAATCTAGTTCAAATCAAGAAGATACCATGACATTGAAGTAATGTTGTTCCAACAATATTTCTAAGCTTGCTTTCCTGATGGTAAAAATGTGAAGTCGCCAGATGAACATAGGCTGCTCTTTGAGAGGAAGAGAGCTGACTGGTGGTGATTTAACCCGAGGATCACCACACCTCAGGCAGGGGCAAGGTTGAGAAGGCAGGGCCTTCATGAATAACCTCAGCCAGGACAGGAATGCTGTTGGCGTCGCTCTGCATCACGAACCGGCTGTCCAGCCAACTGAGCTGATGGTAGAGTTCATAGGGACATAAGAAGTAGGATAGGAGTAGGTAATTTAGTCCTTCGAGCCTGATCCCATGTGAACTCACCTTTATGTATTAACCATTTGTGTGTCATCTTGTCAAATGCCGCCTTGAAAGTCCAGTTATACCACATCAACAGGATCCCCATTATCCACCTTGCTAGTTACATCTTCGAAGGACTGAAGCAAATTAGTCAAATATGATTTACTCTTCATAAGACCGTGCTGTCTCTGATGGATTGCATTTTGACTTTGTAAATGTCCTGTTATTACTTCCTTAATAATGGATTATAATAATTTCCCAATGACAGATGTTAAACTAATTGGCATATAATTTCCTCCCTCCCTTTTTGAATAAGGGAGTTACATTAGCATTTTTCCAATCCACCGGAACCTTTCCCACATCCAGGGAATTTTGGAATATTGTAACTAATGGATCAAGATCCTAGGACGTAGGCGATCAGGCCCTGGGGACTTGCCTGCCTTTAATCCCATAGTTTGCTCAGTACATTTATCTAGTGGTCATGATGGTTCTAAGTTTCTTCCTTTTTATAACCTCTGCATTACCTCTTATTACTGGGATGGTACTCGTGTCCTCCACCATGAAAACTGAGGCAAAATATTGATTTGTTGTCTCAACCATTTCTGCATTTCCTACTATTAAATCCCTAGACTCATCTTCCAAGGGACCATCATTCACTTAAGTTATTTTCTTCCCCTTTTTGTACTTATGCAAGCTTTTGCTGTTTGTTTTTATATTTTACGCTAGTTTTCTTTCGTAATTTACCCCGTCTCCGTCCCTCTCACCACCTTTCCTCCTCTCTGGAATATATTTTAGTTGGGAAGACTTGGATATCTCCTTAAATATCTGCCTCTTTCATCAACTGTCCTGTTTTTAGTCTTCCTGCCCACTCCACTAGGACCAATCTGTCCTCATGCCTATGATATTTCGTTCGTTTAACTCCATAATGCGAATGTTGAGCTCCAGTTTCTTGCCCTCAAACTGAATTTGAAATTCTAGTATGCTATGATTTTTTAAAAATCATTCATGGGACACGGGCGTCGCTGGCTGGCCAGCATTTATTGCCCGAGGGCAGTTGAGAGTCAACCACATTGCTGTGACTGGAGTCACATGTAGACCAGACCAGGTAAGGTCGGCAGATTTCCTTCCCTAAAGGACATTAGTAAACCAGATGGGTTTTTCTGACAATCAACAATGCTTTCATGATCATCAGTAGATTCTTAATTTCAGATTTTTAAATTGAATTCAAATTCCACCATCTGCCGTGGTGGGATTTGAACCTGGGTCCTCAGAACATTAGCCGAGTAAGACACTTCTCTCAGAAACTCCTGCCGTAATGGCCTGGAGTTATAGGCCAGAATGTTAGGCTTGAGTGGAACCAGAACTGAACATTATTAAATGGATTGTTTTGTGAATAGATGTTGGTTGATGGCACTGTTGATTACTCCTTGCATCAGTTTACTGACAATTGAAGGAAGACTGGTGGGATGGGAATTGGCCAAGTTAGATTTCTCTCTCTTTTGTTGATGCGACATGTCTGATAACCTTAAACTTTCACAAATGCCATGATTCTTTAGAGCAGCTTGGCTCAGAGAGCAGCTAGCTTTTGTGCATGGATCTTCATTGAGCCCTGAAACCATCCTGGCAGTAGAGTCTTTGCAGCACCTAGTGCTCTCAGCTGCTTAATTTCATGTCAAGTGAGCCAAATTAGCTGGACACTGATATATATGAAGATGGAGACCTCGGGAGAAAGCCAAGTAGAGCTATCTACTCAGCACTTTTGGCCGAGTCTTGTACACACGTGTTAGGCTCTACCACCGAAGGATATGGATAGTCATTCATCCTCCTCTTCATTCTGATTACCCAGTTGTCCCAACACCACAGTGAACAGGATCTGGTAAAAGTACAGAGTTTTCCTCTGATGCACTAATTATAGGCTTTCCCAGACTTTTGGATAAAAGAGTAAGAGATGTACTGGATTCTAACGTTGCATGCACAAGATCAGTGCTGTTGCTCATTGCTCACATTGATTCATCAATGGTCAGCATTGCTCCTTCTGTCATTTGCCCCTCCAACTTAGCACAGTACTGCCCCACTACACAACCAAGGATGTCCTCACCGTGGAGATGAGGTCATCTTTAAAAGGCTAATGTTCTGTAGGCTCAGCCCATTCAAGTGGTTTTCTAGTGATGTAACTCTGTTTTAGTATTTCTGATTTTGTTCCCTTGAATGTGACTAGGTATCCGTGTATGCTGTTCCTGACAAGATGGATCAAATGCATTATGCGTTAGAATCAGCAGTGAAGCTTCTGAAGTTTTATGAGGACTTCTTCAATATATCCTATCCCTTAAATAAACTAGGTAAGGTAGAATAAAGACACCTTTTAATAAAGCCTGGACAAGCTGCTGCAGTCTATACATTACTGAGATTGATAATATCTATACTGTATAATGATACTTGGCAAAGTATTTGATTGTCATATGGTGTACCTCCACATTACATTTTGGCATTTCCTAACACTGAAACATTTAAAATGGGATCATGCATATGATCTCATTCAGGTTTTAGCTTGCTGCCTATCTAATGGCCTGTGAATGCATGTAGAACCTTCATGCTTAGGATATGCCCTACTCCTAAGTATCTTCAGCATATTGAGGAAAGTCTTCAGCCCTGAAGGAACAGTTGGATGTGATTTACAGAACAAAACTGAGCAAAATTAACACCCTGAAATGTTTTGATTTTGCTGAAGTAACACCATTTGGATTTGTGAGGGAGTCATGGCCACCTTCCATATTCCCTTGCCTTCTGTGTGGAGGTATGCCCTTGGAGGCATTACTGCATGGCCTAACGCTGTTATCACACCATGTAACTTTCATCTCAGCTGATCGTTTTATACTGCCAAAGAGAACAAGCATCAATTCTTTTCTCGTGCTGTTAAATATGATGGCATTCAGAGTTCAAGATTAATTGTGCATGTTAGAAATTGCTTTGCAGAATGTCAACCGTAACTTTTAAATGAACACTCTTCAGTTTTACTTCAGTAGACTCTGTAATTGAGAAACTGCAACCTCATCTGAGCCGTGAAAGCTGCTTCTTTATTGCAGAGCGTTTCAAATAGACTGACAATTCTAGATCCAGCTGTTTCAGAATGTCACCAAGACTGAGCAGAATTCCATTAAGTTTGTACTGATACTAAATAGAGATGAGTGCCTAGGGAATGGATGGTACAGTGAGTCAGATCATTTTCCTTTCATCTCCCAGAGCATAGCATGAAGTCAGTACATACCAGTAGGATGGAACTCTTCACTGATGTTCGAATCATAGAATCCCTACAGTGCCGTTTGGTCCATCAAGCCTGCACTGAGAGCAATCCCACCCAGGTCCCATCCCTGTAACTCCATGTATTTATCATGCTAATCCCCCTAAAGGTCAATTTAGCATGGTCAATCCACCTAACCCACATGGGTTTGGACTGTGGGAAGAAACCGGAGCACCCAGATGAAACACATGCAGACACTGGGAGAACATGCAAACTCCACGTAGACAGTCACCCAAGGCCAGAATTGAACCTGGGTCCCTAGCACTGTGAGGCATCACTGTGCCACCGTGCCGTGAAAGGATCTGAATTGAAATTAGTTTCTCAATCACTGTCTCAGTGGAACAGTTTGATTTTTTTTTTGCAGTTGAGGGGGCAAAATACTACCTGTTGTTGAGCATTCGAACTGGTAAACTTACTCTGATAGCTTGAGGGAAATCGCCCACTTTGGACGTTGGGTTTAAATTTATTGTTTGTTTGTTTATTTATTCTCTCAGAGCTAACCTACACATAACTTGAAAGCTCTACAGCAGTACAAAATATTAGTCTTTTGTCACTTTGATCAGATTTTTATTCTTTGCTTAAATAAACATGACTAAACAGAATGATATGAAGAAAGCAGGTTTTTCCACTTCATGTGCAACGTAGGATTTAAAAATTATATTTCACTACAAAAAGATACGGTGTAGTATTGAACATAGGAACAGAAACAAACCCATCAGGTTTGTTCTGCCGTTCATTTAGAGATCATGGCTCATCTGTAACTCAACCTGTTTTTCCTTCCTTTGATAGTCCTTGATACTTTACCCGCCTAAATTGTGCCACTGTCCCTGTGGATTACATTAGGGTCATCAGCAAACTTAAATGCCAAACTGAGGAAAGTATTTGCAAACTTTCACCTATAGAAGCTGCTTGACCTAATGGTCTTGTAGATATAAATATAATCCGATGAAAGATCATTGACCTGAAACATCGACGCTGATCTTTCCCCACAGATCCTGCCTGATCTACTGAGTATTTTCAGTGTTTTCTGGATTTTTTTCCAGATTTCCATCACCCGTATAGCATTTTGGTTTTGTCAAAAAGCAAAATCACTTCGTGGTATAACATTTATGATGTGCTCTGTTCATTAGATAGGGATTAGCACACTATATTTTGGAAAGCATGACATTAATTTAGTAATTGTTTGTGTGTCTGCAATATATTCACATTTGGAATTCCTTTGCATTCAAGTTTTTTTTTCCCTTTCCTAGATTTGGTGGCTATCCCTGATTTTGAAGCAGGAGCCATGGAAAATTGGGGCCTAATCACTTTCAGAGAAATAACCCTCCTTTACAAGGAAGAGACTGCATCAATACTGGACAAACAGACAATTAGCATAGTGATAGCTCACGAATTGGCTCATCAGGTATTTTAGTCAAGCTTCAATATATTTTGAAGTAAAAGTTTTAAGCGGGCAATATAATGTATGATCATTGCTATTTCAGTAATTTGTTTTTGTAAATATTTCTGTAGTCTGAAATTGTCACATTCTGGTGGTGCTAGCTTCTGTGTACAGTGCTTGTTATGATTTGCATCTTGAGGCTGACTGAGGACTCATGCCCTGCACCTTGTAAACTCTCAATTATTTTGCTTGCAGAAAATGCATTACCAGTGCAATCTTTTGATTTTCCCCATCTTTTGTTGCTGAAATAGGGTCTACAAAGTGAGCTAACTTTCATTATGTTCACCACCTGATGGTGTTTGACTGAAGTAAAAATAGTTTATTTATTAGTCACAAGTAAGGCTTACATTAACGCTGCAATGAAGTTACAGTGAAATGGATGCTGCAGTTTTTTCCTATCTAAAATTCGTTGATCGCTGCACAAAAAAGAATTGTCAATGTTAATTCACAAGGTTAGATCACATGGGATTAGGGGTAATTTGTTAGTTTGGATAGGTGACTGGCTGATGGACAGAAGACAGAGTCAGAGTAAATGGCTTTTTTTCTGGATGGCAAACAGTAACTAGTGGGATGCCACTGGGTTCAGTCCTTGGGCCCCAGCTATTTGCAATCTATATTAACGACTTGGATACAGGGATAGAAGGCTCTATAGCCAAATTTGCAAATGACACAAAAACAGACGGGACAGTAAGTTGCAATGAGGAAATAACCTTACAAATGGATATAGATAGGTTAGGAGAGTGGGCCAAAATGTGGCAGATGGAGTTTAACGTGGATAAGTGTGAGGTCATGTATTATAGTTGGAGAATTGGGAAGGCGACTTATTATTTAAATGGGGAGAGACTTTGGGGTGCAGAGGGATATGGGTGTCCTCGTTCATGAGTCACACAAAACTAGCATGAAGGTACAGCAGACAATAAAGCAAATGGAATGTTGGTATTTATAGCTAAAGGAATAAAATATGAAGGTAAGGAAGTATTGTTGCAACTATACAAGGCATTGATGAGGTCGCACCTGGAGTATTGTGCACAGGTTTGGTCCCCTTATTTGAAGAAAGATGTAGTGGCATTGGAGGCAGTCAGAGGAGGTTCACTAGATTGATTCCAGAGATGAGGGGTTTGTTGTATGAAGACAGACTGAACAGTTTAGATCTATATTCTCTGGAATTTAGAAGAATGAGGGGAGATCAAATTTAGATATACAAGATGATAAAAGGTATGGATAAAGTGGACGTGGAGCAGATGCTTCCTCTTGTGGGGCATTCTAGGATGAGAGGTCATAGTCTTCGGATAAAGGGTAGCAAATTTAAAACAGAGTTGAGGAGAACCTACTTCTCACGAAGGGTTGTGAATCTGTGGAATTCACTACCCCAAAGTGCAATGGATGCTGGGACAGTGAGTAAATTTTAAGGAGGAGTTACAGATTTTTAATTGGTTATGGGGAGAAGTCAGGAAAATGGGGATGAGTAGCATACCAGCCATGATCGAATGGCCTAATTCTACTCTTGTATCTTTATGAACTTGTGAAATTTTGTCACCCTGATTTTACACCAGGGGCTGTTCTTTGCTAGGACATGAGTAAATACTTGCTAACGACAGAAAAGAAATGGACTGATCGGAATCATACCCATATTAATTTGGGTTCTAGTATCTTGATTTGAAGGACCTGATTGGCGAAGACTATTTTGGAGGTAGGGTGTGGCAGGAAAGAGGGCATGGAGGATTAAAATGCCACCATTTGATCTCTGGGACTTGTGCAGCAATCCAATGGGATGGTATGATTTTCCCCCCTCCAAAATGTGAGGCCTATGCGGAGGGGTTATAGCATAATTGGAAGTATTAATGAGGCAAGTGACCTACAGAAGATGCCAATAGTCAATGCTGAATCTAGGCCAGGAATGGCCCAGGTGACTTTCCACACTATGTAGGAAAACAAATATTTGTAATGAGCGGCAATGATACCATGGTTTTTGTTTGTATTACATGTTTGGTATTTTACATATTCATCAGCACCTTGGACATTTCTTGCATTGATTGGTGTGAAGCGAAACATATTTCTATTTAAAATCGAGAGTATGATGAAGGCAAAATATGTTCTTTTGAATTCCCATAATGGAGAGATGCCTTTCCACGCTAGATAATGGAAGAGCACAGATAATCAGATTTCCAACTTAGGCTCATGTTTGTATGATGCACTACATTCTGCACTCTCCTTTCCTTCCCTATGTACGGCATACTTTGTAAAGCGCTTAAGAAACAACACTTTTCACTATATACTAATACATGTGACAATAATAATTCAAATCAGCAGTATCTTTGAATTTGGAATAATTGGCATAGATATAATGCCTTTAATGTAGAAGAGCTTCCTAGGGTAATCAGGAATAAATGGATGCTGATAAAGGGATATTATGAAGGGCGGCCAGAAGGATCTTCCATTAAAAAGAAGTTTCAGGTCGAGTCTTGAAAGAGGACATGGAGACGGAGAGCTAATAGAATTTTGGCAGGGATTTCAGCATGAGACCTAGGCAGCTGAAAATATGGACCCATCTTTTGGGGGAAGCGGAAGGGGGGGGGGGGGAATGGGCTTAATGCACCAAAGGCCAGTCGGAGGAGCAACTAATCATTTGGGGGTGAGGGATTGTAGAGCTGAAGGAAATTACAAAAATGGCGAGAGTATGAGGGATTTCATAAAAGTAACAAAAGAGACATGATGTACAAGGTAACTGCAGTCTTTCTTAATAAAAGTATGAACTTCAGCGATTTCAGATTTTGGTTTTTGGGGATGATCAGCCACATTAACAACAGTATGTTTTTAGCATCTCAGTAATCCTATTCTGCTGTTGGATATTGGGCATTAGTTTGTTTTGTCTGGTCATGCTTGTTTCTGGAGCATTATTGCACAGGCAGCAAGAATTTGGGCAAGGATTACCTAACATTTGACTTCAGTTTCTGTGTGTTATGTTGCTTTAAATGTTCGGACTCGAGCTGTAATACACAACAGGAATAATTCTCCTCGTTAACAAAATACTGTCTGTTTCATTAGATAGGAATAGTTATTGGCAAATTGAATCACAACTTAAAAATGAAAGGACTGTGCTTTGTGACATTAATTAGGTTCTGATGTAAACAACTCACGTCTCAAACTGCCAGGAAGCCTCATTGTCTAGCAGATTACATGCTTGCTTATTTCCTGCGGATGTTCAGCGTGTGGCTCCCTGGAGCCTACAAGCTTTATTTGAAGTCTTGCACTAACCTACTGGAGTGCTGATCTAATTCAGGCACTTGGGAGCTTGGCCATTAATTCAGTGAAAGGAATCTTGTTACTTTTCATTTTGTATTTTAGTTTTGCAGCACTATTATTAACATTTTACATTCTTGCTTGTGCCTAGTCATGCCTTTTTCACACGCAGAATAGGGTCATTTAACATCTTATATAAATGATTTGCTTTTGTACCGAGCTAAGTATGAGATAATTATCAGCTTATTTGGTGCAGCAGGTTAGTGAATATTGTGGGGAAATTTTAAAAGGTGGCCAATTGTATCTTACACTAAGACAATACAAAAGTCACAAGGCAAATATCTCTATGCAAAGACGTAACAAAATTTGTTAAACATAAAACATAGAATGAGACAATACAAATGTACAGCCAACCGGAGCCTCACAAAGGGTTAAATGGCTCTGGAACAGGGTGACAGAACCTCTCCAAAAGATCTGAAGTACATAGTCAAATACAGATCAATTATACTTTTTTTCTAATCAATAATTCCACCTTTCATTGGCGTAAAATCAATTTCATTTAACAGTGATACATCAATACAAATCTCTGTCAAGTACCTCAGCCAACCATATGATACTTAATAGCATGGTGATATTTTATTCATCCTTCTAAATCCGAATGTAATCTCCCCTCTTGGCACTAACTACATCCCTGTCGCCCGGTAGTGGCAGACACTACTGTAAGGTCAAAGTAGACTTTCCCACCAGCTCTTTGCCAAGTTGAATAGACATATGTTCCAGCATCCAGGGGCATATCTATTCTTGTGTCTGGGCAGTGAATGCCTCTATTTATTAAAGCTGCAACATACGTTCTCACATCTCAAACTGCCAGGAAGCCTCATTGTCTAGCAGATTACATGCTTGCTTATTTCCTGCGGATGTTCAGTATGTGGCTCCCTGGAGCCAACAAGCTTTATTTGAAGTCTTGCACTAACCTACTGGAACGCTGACCTAATTCGGGCACTGAAGTACATAGTCAAATACAGATCAATTCTAGTTTTTTTTTCTAATCAATAATTCTGCCTTTCATTAGCTTAAAATCAATTTCATTTAACAGTGCAATCAATACATTAATCAATACAAATCTCTGTCAAGTACCTCAGCCAACCATATGATAACTCGCAAGGCAAATATCTCGGTGCAAAGACGTAACAAAGTTTATTAAACATAAAACATGGAACAAGACTTTAGCATGGCCAATGCATCTAACCTGCACATCTTTGGACTGTGGAAGGAAACCGGAGCACCCTGAGGAAACCCACGCAGATACAGGTAGAACGTGCAAACTCCGCACGGACAGTGACCCGATGCTGGAATTGAACCTGGGTCTCTGGCACTGTGAGGCAGCAGAGCTAACCACTGTGCCACCATGCCACCCCACTATGGAAGTTGCAAGATACATTTCCTTATGGGATCCTCCCGATAAGACTGCTGCTGACTAACCAGTTCCCAGACCTTTGGCTTTAAATTAATGACATTTACCACCATGTATTTTAGTAACTTAACTTGACCAAAGTGAACAATGCATTTGAAATACGTTAAAATATCAGTATATATGTTTTGAAATCATAACTACTTGTTTTCCCGCATTCACATATTTGTTAGCTGTCTTAAGAATCATTTAACTCCTTACTAATTTCTTGTCCTCTGAAAGACTGCATTCTGCCTATAAAACTGGTTAGGAATCCCCTTCCACAGTGGGGCAGCACGGTGGCACAGTTAGCACTGCCAGGCCCCAGGTTCAATTCTAGCGCCGGGCCACTGTCTGTGTGGGGTCTGCACGTTCTCCCTGTGTCTGCGTGGGTTTCCTCCGGGTGCTCCGATTTCCTCCCATAGTCCAAAGATGTGCAAGTTAGGTGCATTGGCCATGCTAAATTCTCCCTCAGTGTACCCGAACAAGCGCCGGAGTGTGGCAACTGGGGAATTTCATTGCAATGGTTAATGTAAGCCTACTTGTGATTAATAAATAAAGATCAAAGAAAATACAGCACAGGAACAGGCCCTTCGACCCTCCAACCCTGCGCCAATCATGATGCCTGCCTAAACTAAAACCGTATGCACTTAGGGAGTCCATATCCTTCCATTCCCAGCCTATTCATGTATTCATCTAGTTGCCCCTTAAATGCCGCTATCGTACCTGCTTCACTTGTCATTGCTAATGGAAAAAAAAATCTGTATTTATACAATGTATTCACAATCACTGGACATCTTTATTAAATGATAAGCTTTTGAAGTGTAATCTGTTGTATTGTAGAAAACATGTTAGACAAATGTGCGCACAGCAAGCTCCCATAAAGCAATAGTGTGACACTGACCAGATAATGTTTCTGTAATGTTTGTTGAGGGGGTAGGGGAGAAATCGGTCAAATTCGCAAGGCTCCTCTAAAAGTGATGATTCTTTTGGGATGTCAAAAGACCATCAGAACAGAAAATACCTGCAGAAAAGATTGGTCAAAGGTGTAAATTGGGAGAAAAATAGAAGGTGAAATATTCTGAAAACCTGCCCTGATGGCTAGTGTGAATACATTACACAAACCTTTTTACTGAGCACAATCTATGCTGATAAACTGGTTTACTTTGCTTTATGGATAACAATACTGAGGGTGTATTGGAGTGGCGGTAGAGAGCATATATTTTATCATAATTTCAAACCGTGCTGTAACGTAGCTAACTGGCTATTGGGAGTCTTTTGATCTCTCCACAGCAATTGCTCCCCTGTTCAGTAAGTGGAAAATTTCTACATCAAAAGCTGCTTTTAGCCACTGACATTTAAGTACTGGAAACGCTGCAGATCAGAGGGAATTAGCAGTGTCTTGAACATTTCCTCTTTCACGTGAAATGAGTCATGGTTCAGTTTTTAAGGGGAAAAATGTTCCATTAAGTATAAATAATGTAATATTCATTCTACTTCAAATTGTAAAACCTGATCTCCTGCATTTTTAACCTTGCATCTTCAGGCCAAGAGCTGTGTGTGTCAGTCCTTTGTTAGAACCCATCTCCTCTGTACCAGGGATTTCCTTTTTATTTTCTTTATATTCTGACCACAGAAAACAGCCTGTTGCCTGGAGTTTTTGACACCACCTCATGCAGCGGCTTGTAAATAAATTTGTTCATGACACCAATGACCTATTTTTTGCAGAGACTGTTTTCTGCAGACATTTGTGCCATGCCCACATGTACAGAATAATCATTACTGTATTTCTCATGCTGATTTGTGCTGTATTTGTTAACTATCTTTGACAAGATGTCTAACTGTTCAACACCTCTAGTGATGTTGGCTAATGGATTCAATGATGAAAGAGATCCTTGTAGCATTTTGAAATGAGTTGAGATTCCCTAACTAGTTCAACTAACTTTAATTCACAATTCTCAATACCTATAAACTGTAATCTTTCTCTTAAGGACTGGTATTAGAATTAGGTGATGATTTTCCAAACATCTCCGGAGTTTGTCAGCAGTGAGCTGCTTAATCTCTTTAATGGGGAGTTCATACCATGTTTTATTGTGGATTTTTCTTTTCCTGAATTTGTTTTATTCTTCTCCTCAGTGGTTTGGTAACCTGGTTACTATGGAATGGTGGAATGACCTTTGGTTAAATGAAGGATTTGCCACCTTTATGGAATATTTTTCACTGGAAAAAGTATTCCCCGAGCTCGAGGTGGTAAGTGAAAAAATCTTTAACTTGTTTGTAAGGGGTATGTTGTTGCCATGAAAGGGGGAAGGGGTTGTTTCAAGATTTTCAATTTTTGCATGTAACTACAGCTCATTAAGGAACTGTGGTCTACTTCAAAGCTAAGACAAAGAATAGACTTCACATCCCAATATTTGTTTTCTTTGCACCAGGCAGAAAGTAAATGCTCTTAAATGTGTTAGTGTATTTGAACTGTTGGACTGTAGTTCTTTACCACCTAGTTGGGAAGCAGGCAATCTGTACAACTGTGCTAATATCAGTGTGCCACCAGGGCCAATTCTACTTGCAGGTAATTGTGAGAAGGAGAGGTGATTGCTCAGCCTTAGTAGCAGCTAGCTGTGTTGACAAAAATAACTGTCACTGCATACTGCTTAAGTAGCTGACTACTGCTTACAATGTTCTGTGCATCCACCTGTGAGTCTGCTGTAACCCAGACACCTAACCTAGAAACGTTCCGTAACCCCAAACAATATGCTCTCACACTGAGATAAGTTCTCAAGGAAGCATGTGTTCCTGCCCAGTGGTGTCATTGGCAACCTCAACAGCACTGCTTCATAGAGTCATAGAGGTTTACAGCATGGAAACAGGCCCTTCGGCCCAACTTGTCCATACTGCCCTTTTCTTTTTAAACCCCTAAGCTAATCCCAATTACCCGCATTTGGCCCATATCCCTCTATACCCATCGTACCCATGTAACTATCTAAATGTTTTTTAAAAGACAAAATTGTACCCGCCTCTGGCAGCTTGTTCCAGACACTCACCACCCTCTGTGTGAAAAAATTGCCCCTCTGGACATTATTGTATCTCTCCCCTCTCTCACCTTAAACCTATGCCCTCTAGTTTTAGACTCCCCTACCTTTGGGTAAAGATATTGACTATCTAGCTGATCTGTGCCCCTCATTATTTTATAGACCTCTATAAGGTCACCCCTCAACCTCCTATGCTCCAGAGGAAAAAGTCCCAGTCTATCCAGCCTCCCCTTATAACTCAATCCATCAAGTCCCGGTAGCATCCTAGTAAATCTTTTTTGCACTCTTTCTGGTTTAATAATATCCTTTCTATAATAGAGTGACCAGAACTGTACACATTATTCCAAGTGTGGCCTCACCAATGTCTTGTACAACAGATAACCACTCCATCTGACGAAGGGGCAGCGCTCCGAAAGCTTATGGTATTTGCTACCAAATAAACCTGTTGGACTTTAACCTGGTGTTGTAAGACTTCTTACTGTTGTACAACTTCAACAAGACATTCCAACTCCTGTATTCAATGTTCTGACCGATGAAACCAAGCATGCCAAATGCCTTCTTCACCACAATGGAGCTGCCAACTGGAAAATAGTGGATCAAGATTATTTAGTCGTGTTCTTCAGCAGAGGAAAGGAAGGAAGCCGGAGAGAGTACTTTCAAAATTCAGAGCAGAAGTCAGCGCTGCATTTTGGGAACTCTTGAATATCCACCGGGTTCAATTTATTTGTTGGAATGTAAAAGCATTTGACAAATGCTCTGAGTCAAGGGCCATTGAATTAATGATATAGTTAGTCCTCTGGTTTGAATCAGAATTTTTCTTCCATCGTTGATGTTTAGAAAAGATTCCCTAAGTCAGTAATTAAAAACAATAAATCACGGTTTGAATATTCTATGAAATTGTACAAAAAACAAATAAAATATTTTGAAAGAATGACTTCTAAATTGCTGTTAACATGCTAATTATATCCACTCTGGTAATTAAATTAGGAAGTTAGATCAGATAGATGTTGTGATTTTTGACAGACACTCTTCGACAATGGTAAGGTCTGCAAGACATAACAGGCTATAAATGAAGGCACGTAAAACCACCGGCACCAATGCACCCCTCCCCGATGAGTTCAATACATTCTATGCCCATTTTGAGCAAGAGGTCCGCGAGAGCAAGCCCTCCACCCCAAGGTCACCATTGCAGACGTCCAAACACTCTTCTCGAATGTCAACCCACAGAAAGCGACTGGCCTGGATGAGGTACCCGGGCAAACACTCAGATCCTGTGCAGACCAGCTGGCGGGGATATTTTCAGACATCCTCAACTCCTCTTTACAACAATCTGAGGTCCCTATCTGCATCAAGAAGATGACCATCATCCCGGTACCAAAGAAAAGTGAGGCAGCGTGCCTTAATGACTCGTCCGGTGGCTCTGCCGTTCATCATTATGAAATGCTTCGAAAGGTTAGTCATGGCACAAATCCATTCCGGCCTCCCGGATTGCCTGGATCCACTAGAGTTTGCCTACCACCACAACAGGTTCACGACAGATGCCATCTCCCAGACCTTCCACCCAACCCTGGAACACCTAGATAACAAAGACATTATGTCAGACTCCTATTTATCAACTACAGCACAGCCTTCAACACCACTATTCCTACGAAACTCATCTCCAAACTCCATGGCCTGGAGCTTGGCTCCTCCCTGTGCAACTGGATCCTGAACTTCCTAACCCATAGACCGCAATCAGTAAGGATAGGCAACAACACCTCCATGATCACCCTCAACACTGGTGCCCCTTACAATACTCCATATACACCTATGACTGTGTGGCCAAATCCCCTCAAACTCGATTTTCAAGTTTGTTGATGACACCACCGTAGTGGGTCGGATCTCAAACAATGATGAGACGAAGTAAAGGAAAGAGGGAATCTGGTAAACTGGTGCAACGACAATAATCTTTCCCTCAATGTCAACAAAATGAAGGAGATTGTCATCAACTTCAGGAAGTGCCGTGGAGGATATGCCTCTGTCTATATCAATGGGGTGAAGTAGAAATGGTGGAGACCTTCAAGTTTCTAGGTGTCCAGATCACCAACAATCTGTCCGAGTCCCTCCATGCTGATGTTATAGTTAAGAAAGCCCATCAACACCTCTGCTTACATAAATATAAGTTGTTATTGAAATACAGTCTGATTTTTCAGATGGGCTAGTCCATAGTTACAATCGTGGCATGCAAAATAGCGAATTAGAAAGGCAATTGATTCCTTTTTGTTTCTTTTGTTTACAGGCTGATCGTTTTTTGACTACTCGCTTTAAGGTGATGGAAAAGGATTCAATGAATTCATCCCACCCTCTATCCACTTCCGTCAAAATTGCTGAGGAAATTGAGGAGATGTTTGATTCAATTTCATATGAAAAGGTACTCCAGTAAAGACCATTTTTTTATATTAATGAAGTTGTACTTCAGTGTAGGTTTGCTTACCTCTAGCAAGTAGTAGTTCAAATCCAATGACAACATGTGAAGTATCCTATTGTGGCTGGATATTCATTGAGATTGGCAGCAAAAGTATTTCTTCACAGGGAGGGACAGATGATTAGAAGTCAATTCATCATGTCCTAATCTACCTCCAGTTGATACTGTTTGAAGTGACTATAGCTAAGCAACCTCAATGTCATGTTTGATTCTGAGATGAGCTACACATCTTGCCACTGTTATTTGGGGGGAGTTCCCAAGGAACAGGGTGCCAGAGCAGGGCAAACACCTTGAATGAGCTCTGAAGAATTGATTCTATCAACCTGTGCTTGTGCTGTCTAGAATTGCATTAGTGGGTTGTGTCTCAATGGAAGATTGTGCATTCCAAATTGGGTAAACAAAAAGATTTACCAAAAACATTTTGGTGCAGCTGTCTAAAAAGCTTGATTTGAAAAATCTGAAAATATGATAGGTTTCTGTATATCCAAACAAAAATAGTGTAAAAGCAATCCCTCCTTCCTTAATTGTTTCCCCTCTCCAATCACTGTTCTCCCTCACTTTCAAACAGCTGTAATCCTAAATACTAGTCTCTCAGACTCAAGCTTTATCCAGAGCTCTGCTATGTGTACTCCAGCAAAAAGGGTTTCATTCCGACCAATCAGTTCAATCATTGCCAATCTTCACTGGCATCCTATCACTTAGTACATCACTTTTAAAATTCTTGTACTGAATTTCAAATTCCCTTGTAATTTTGATACTTCTAAACTTTGTCCACTCCTCAAACCGCCCCATCGGGCCTTGCATCCTACCTGTTGTACTTTTTTTGTGCCAGAAAGTCATGAGTTTAAGCCTAATTCCAGGACTACTATTTCCAGAGCACATTATTAGGGAACCCAAGCACCCCTTTTCCACCTTCGTCCGTCGAGGAAAAGATACAAAAGTCTGAAAACACGTACCAACAGATTCAAGAACAACTTCTTCCTGCTGTCATCAGACTTTTTTGAATGGCCCTATCAGATATTAAGCTGATCTTTTTTTACACCCTACCTGTAACAGCAACACTGTATTCTGTACCCTATCCTTTTCCTTTACCCCTACGTATCCCTGGTATGTTTTGTCAGTATAGCGTGCAAGAAACAATACTTTTCACTGTATTCCAGTCCATGTGCCAATAAGTCAAATCAAATATCAACACAGACATTTTTATGTTGTACTATCTGATGGATGAGACATTAAACTGAGGCCTTGTCTTCCCACTCAGGATGTAGAGGTTCCTGTGATATTTAGGAATAGTTGAGGATTTCTCCTGATGTCCTGGCCAAATTTTGCTCTTGTCCAGTACTAACACAAAATTACCAGGTCATTCATCAACAATTGCAAATTGATGCAACTTCCTACACGTAAAAGTTCTTGGTTTAAGCTCCTTGTAGCCATATTTGTCTCCAATGTTGAAATCATCCTTAAAACTCATGACTTGAAATTCACTTCATGGGTGAGATCCTAAGTGAATATTTCTCATCAGTATTTACTGTTGAGAAAAGCATGGATGTTAGGGAACTTGGGGAAATAAATAGTGATGTCTTGAGGAGTGTACATATTACAGGTGCTGGAAGTCTTAAAGCACATCAAGGTAGATAAATCCCCGGGACCTGATGAAGTATATCCCAGGACGTTGTGGGAGGCTAGGGAGGAAATTGCGGGTCCCCTAGCCGAGATATTTGAATCATCGATAGTCACGGGTGAGGTGCCTGAAGATTGGAGTGTTGCAAATGTTGTGCCTTTGTTTAAAAAGGGCTGCAGGGAAAAGCCTGGGAACTACAGACCAGTGAGTCTCACATCTGTGGTGGGTAAATTGTTGGAAGGTATTTTGAGAGACAGGATCTACAGGCACTTAGAGATGCAAGGACTGATTAGGAACAGTCAGCATGGCTTTGTGAGTGGAAAATCATGTCTCACAAATTTGATTGAATTTTTTGAAGGGGTAACCAAGAAGGTAGATGACGGCAGTGCAGTTGATGTTGTCTACATGGACTTTAGCAAGGCCTTTGACAAGGTACCGCATGGTAGGTTGTTGCATAAAGTTAAATCTCACGGGATCCAGAGTGAGGTATCTAAATGGATACAAAATTGGCTTCTTGACAGAAGCCAGAGGGTGGTTGTAGAGAGTTGTTTTTCAAACTGGAGGCCTGTGACCAGTGGTGTGCCTCAGGGATCAGTGCCGGGCCCACTGTTATTTGTCATTTATATTAATGATTTGGATGTGAATATAGGGGGCATAGTTAGTAAGTTTGCAGATGACACCAAGATTGGTGGCATAGTGGACAGTGAAGAAAGTTATCTCCAATTGCAACGGGATCTTGATCAATTGGGCCAGTGTGCTGACGAATGGCAGATGGAGTTTAATTTAGACAAATGCGAGGTGATGCATTTTGGTAGATTGAACCAGGGCAGGACTTACTCAGTTAATGGTAGGGTGTTGGGGAGAGTTACAGAACAAAGAGATCTAGGGGTACATGTTCATAGCTCCTTGAAAGTGGAGTCACAGGTGGACAGAGTGGTGAAGAAGGCATTCGGCATGCTTGGTTTCATCAGTCAGAACATTGAATACAGGAGTTGGGACGTCTTGTTGAAGTTGTATAAGACATTGGTAAGGCCACACTTGGAATACTGTGTGCAATTCTGGTCACCCTATTATAGAAAGGATATTATTAAACTAGAAAGAGTGCAGAAAAGATTTACTAGAATGCTACCGGGACTTGATGGATTGAGTTATAAGGAGAGGCTGAATAGACTGGGACTTTTTTCTCGAGTGTAGGAGGCTGAGGGGTGACCTTATAGAGGTCTATAAAATAATGAGGGGCACAGACAAGGTAGATAGTCAATATCTTTTCCCAAAGGTAGGGGAGTCTAAAACTAGAGGGCATAGGTTTAAGGTGAGAGGGGAGAGATACAAAAGTGTCCAGAGGGGCAGTTTTTTCACAGAGGGTGGTGAGTGTCTGGAACAAGCTGCCAGAGGAAGCAGTAGAGGCGGGTACAATTTTATCTTTTAAAAAGCATTTAGATAGTTACATGGTTATGATGGGTATAGAGGGATATGGGCCAAATGCGGGCAATTGGGATTAGCTTCGGGGTTTTAAAAGAAAAAGGGCGGCATGGACAAGTTGGGCCGAAGGGCCTGTTTCCATGCTGTAAACCTCTATGACTCACTTGTGACATCTGACCACTTCTATTTCTGCTTGGATCTAGCATTGGTTGAGAGTTGGTTTAAAATCAAATGTTGCCCCAAATGCCCCTCTGACTAATTGGAATAGCTGGTTAAAAAGCCAAATTCATTTACATGGAAGATATTTATTATCTGCTGCTGATTCTTCATCTGTAGGAATAGTCAATGGAATCATCATTCATTAAAATGTAATTTGGTGTATTTGGAAATTATTACATCACTTCCAGCCAATTCAAAGCAGTGTTTGCCCGTTTGAGAAATCCTTTTCAAAATCGTTTGAAATGTTTTTGAGCTCAGATTACAACCTTAGGCTCCACAATTAGAAACAGCTGCCATCTGCTGGGAACAGAGGACAGAGCTTTAAAGATCTGTCCTAGTTGATGTATATAACACTTTGAAGTGTTTGCTTTGCATTTCACTATTAATGACTGCAAAAGCTTTGTTCTGTCCGAAACTACTTATATATAATGTTTGACCTTTCAATTCCCCAGGGTAGCTCGTGTTGGTAAGTGAAGAAGCATGAATTCCGCCCGTGGGTGGAATTGAAAGGTCAACAGTAGGCCTGCTGTAGCTAGATCGGATCTCTTGTTTTTCCTCTCCTCCTCCTCCTTCCCTGAAGTTATCCTTGCAATATTTTTCACCAGGAACAATAGTGGAGGTGCAGAAGATGAAACACTCATCTTGAAACCAATTTTGGTTGAATTCCTACTTGATCTTGGGAATTAAGGTTATTTGTTTTACTTCCTTCTTCTCCTCTCCACCCTATTTTCTTTCCTTTCCTCCCACCTTTTCCTGGAGATGCTAACTTGCTAATTGGTGATTTTCTGGGTACAGTAAACCCCCAAATGTCTTTCCCAAATATTCATTCTATACATGTTTTATTGGACAAGAATTGCTTACAAATGGTGGAAGGCATCACCATGCCCTTACCCATTCACCTTCTGGAAGATGTAATGAATAGTACCTTTTTAGATACTTTCCTTTGTCAGTATTTGGTATGGGACTGTATGAACATAATCATAAAATCTTTCTTTAGTTGCTTATTGGCTTTCAACATGTTTAAGTTTTTTTTTCTCCCTGAAAATTTATGAAGTAGTTACAATTAATTCTGAGCAGCACTGATACAAAGCAGAATTCCTGCAACGTGGAATTGCTATTTGGCGATTTTAATGCTAGCAATATACGAGATGGATATTTTAACAACGACATTCAAAGACTGGAGTGCATGTTGTCCCATCACTGCAACTTTTTTTAATATAGTAAATCTTAACTGTGGCTGTATGGTCCCACCCACTTAATATTAACTATTCTTGGGCAGTGTGTGATATGAAGGCAGACAGAATCTCCGTTTAATGTCTTATCCCTCGATACTGTACCAAATTGCCAGCCTAAATCGTGTGCTCAAGTTTATGGAGTGCAGCTTCTGACTAATGATACAATCCCTGTAGAAACCAATGACTTTTTAACAAGTGATTAATTTTCCAATGACCAAGGCGAAAAATGCAGGACAAGATTTCACATTTTGTTGTAACTAAATTCAATATTGACTAAACATTACTCAACAGACAATTAATAATATACCGAAAGGTATTTTCACACACACAAATGATTCTGAAATGTTTCTAATTAAATGTTGTTTTTACCATATTTCTGGCAGATATGCAGCAACACAAGATTTAAGTCCTAAATTAATCCCAGCTTTCCCTCCTTCCTGCCTCGCCAGGTCAAATCATCAGGTGTCCTTAAAAATAGTTCCAGTCAGTCTGAGTATTGCAGAACTGGCTTTCACTCACAGGGCCCAATCTAGTGACTCCTTGTTCCTTAAATACCCTTAAGTCCCATTAACCCTATTGCCTTCCTGTTGAAAAAAAGGCATTGAGACTAACGGTAGAAAAAGTACAAAGATCTAGCTCTCTACATTTCAACATACACAAGGCAGTCGAAAATGTCTTCAAGTCTTTCCATCAAACTGTGGAAAGAAAAATGTAAATGTGATTGTCTCACTTCATAAAAGGAAACAAAGATAACTTTAGGAATTATAAGCCAATTGGCAATGCTTTCTTTTGTTTGTAAGCCACTGAAATCTATTTTATGGGGTGAGAAGATTAAGAAACTACAGTGGATTTCCAAAAAGCATTCGATCTTAACAGATTTATGGCAAAGATAATAGAGCATGAAATTGAAAAGGATCTTTCTGCATGGATATTAACATGGTTGGAAGGCAGAGAGCAAAGTGTAACACTAAAACAACTTTCTTTGAACAGCAAGTGTGGTTGAGTGATATTTCACAGAGGTGCACGCTTCAGACATTCCTATTACATGTGTGACTTGAGAATTGAGGGAAATAGTATTTAAGTTTGCTGATAACGTCAAGTTTGTGGGGTGGGAGTGGTGGATATGGAACATTGTTTTTGGCATGCGGTCTTGCCAAGTGGGTGGCTTGGTGGCACAGTGGTTAGCACTGCTGCCTCACACCATCAGGGACCTGGGTTCAATTCCAGGCTTGGGTCACTATCTGTGCAAAGTCTGCATGTTCTCCCTATGTCTGTGTGGGTTTCCTCCGGGTGCTCTGGTTTCCTCCCACAGTCCAAAGGTGTGCGGGTTAGGTGGATTGACAATGCTAAATTGCCCCTTAGTGTCGGGGACTAGCTAGGGTAAATAAATACATGGGTTATGGGGATAGGGCCTGGGTGGGATTGTGGTCAGTGCAGACTCGATGGACTGAATAGTCTCTTTCTGCACTGTATGATTCTATGAACGGCCTGCCATCAGCTTTGGTATGCAGGCCGGCACCTTCATTGGAGTCACCTAAACCATACAATAGCAGCATGAAGAAGTATGCCAAAAAGAGTTGGCAGCAGGACACAGCCCCGCTTGACCCCACTGCTGCTCTTGCAAACCTTTAATGTTGCTCCATTGTAACTGAGGAAGTTGTACATATGCTCATGGAAAGAAGTAATGATGCCCAGGAGTCCAGGCAGGTGGACTATTTTCCCCAGCAGTTTAGAGAGTCTATCTCTGCCGACAAGGCCTCAGGCCTTGGTGAGGTATATGAAGATGATGCAGAGTGGTCTATACATGGCACTTATCCCGCAACTGCCGGAGGAGGAAATCTTTTCAGCTGTCAATCTGCTCGCTCTGAAGCCGCACCGAGAGTCAGGGCACCAATCTCTGCAATCTGGCCAGAGCAATGTGAGCAAAGACCTTCCCCGCAACCCTTAACAAGGGGATCCCTCAGTAATTGTTGCAGCCAGTGTGATCCTCCTTGTTTATGTACGAGGTGACTATTTTTGCATCTCACATGTCTTTAGAAACAGATTTTTCCTTCCAGCAGAGAGACGAAAGTTCATGGAAATGCTGTAGCCGTGTTGGTTTTCCACATTTGCTGATTTTAGGTGGAATGCCGTCACTTCCTGAGGACTTTACTGAAGGCTACTGACCATCTTACTATTGGTAAGGTTCCTCAACCAGTAGTAAGATGGTCAATAACCTTGGTGAGTTGTGCTGTGGTGAGTTGTACTGCTCCTCCTCGACAGGAAGGTCTGGAATGGTGCAGAGAGCCTCTTCAGTGACCATGTTCACTGTTTTGTGGAGGCTGAGTTAGTGCTCGACTTTCCTTCACCTAGCTAGGTTCAGTGATGACCCCTGTCTTTGCCTTCAAGGGGGATGCTGCAATGGTTACTGTTGCGCCAGTTGCTTTCATCAATCCTTCATAATCCCTCAAGCATCCCCAGATTCAGCAGCAGATTGTATGATGTTAGAGTTTCAAACAGTATTGATTGGTGCAGCGCTGAGCAGTCTGTTTGTAGGGGCCTTGCAGGTAGTGCAAGGGGACTGTCATTTTGGCTGTCGTAACTGGCTCCATCTCAGTCCAGTGAGTCTCAAACCAGTCAACATTCCTTGAATCTTTTTACCTTCTACGCAGTGAATACAGAGTTATGGATGGTACTGCACAGATGATCCCACTTTGACATTGTACTCTGGCCTTGGTTGTTGTTCAAAAGAACCTGACCAAGGATGTTGAGAAACTCCTGTGTCCTTCTGGGTCGGTGGTACGTAAAGTGTTGGTCTGAGAACAATCTTCCTCCTTGGAGTTTTAGTTACCCTGGCTGAAGCCTGACCTTGTTACACATTGGTGTCACAGTCAGCGCTGTCATAGCTACAAGTGATGAGGACACTGTTGAAGGTGGTGATGATGAGATTGAGCTGGTGCCAGTGGAGTGATTTTGTATGTCTCAAGGGCATCTTTGGGCATGGCTTAGTTTGGACGTAGCTGTTCTTCACGTTCAGTCCATGGTAGCAGCATAGGTCCAGCAACCTCTCCCTATTTTCGTTCATACTGCTGATTCCACTGGTGCCCTTTGGCCAAGCTGCATAATACCCACCCTTGCAATGAAGTCCCTTAGAAGATACAATCCCTTGCTGCCAGGAATCCTGCTGATGGAAATGTCCCTTGCCTCATTTGACATCTGGGGTGGAGGCGAGTGTTGAGGCCTAGGTGCACATGAGGTTAATGGGCCTGTGCTTGTTTACAAGCAAAGGGTCCAGTCATTGTGAATAGTGTTCCATGTTCACATGTTGCCCCTGAGTTTTCCCTGCCAGACATCCACTTTAAGCGAATGTAGATTCTTGCACAGCAATCTCCACATTGCACCTCATAAGCTCTTTGTCAATGACAGATGTTTTGCATGCATCACCAACCCATAGAAGGTCATCGGGAAGGCCAGAACGCATGGTTCTTGCATTCCAGCTTTCCTGGTGCATAGATTAGCAGCCCTCCACGTTGAAGGATGACTCAACTCCACGCAGCCACTGAAGTAAGCAGGTTGTGGTGGCAAGCACCTAATTGAGTGGGGGCTGCCCAGTCTTGGGGTGGACAATAGCTATCCATTGAGGCAGGATGATCCTTCTTTCCCATAACGAGTTATGCACTCAGCTCTCTTTTCACAATAGTTATACTGTTAGTCACAAGTTGTGAGCTCAAAGCAAGAGGTGACAATCTGACTAACCCACCACGCCCACCCGCAATGCCAACGTACATAGTGCACACACAAGAATAACTTGTTGGTGTCTTTTAATCAGCTGGAAGTTAAAAAGGGCTTTAAAAGGGCTTCCAGGCAGAAGCTTGTTTACATTTCATTGTCCTTACAGAATGGCAAATGAAGCACCTGCCACTTGTGCCTTTGTTTAAGTTTTTAAGTTTATTTATTAGTGTCACAAATAGGCTTGCATTAACACTGCAATGAAGTTACTGTGAAAATTCCCTAGTCGCCACACTCTGACGTCTGGGTACACTGAGGGAGAATTTAGCATGGCCAATGAAACTAACCAGCACATCTTTTGGACTGTGGGAGGAAACCGGAGCAACTGGAGGAAACTCAGGCAGACACTGGGAGAACTTGCAGATTCCACACAGACAGTGACCCAAGCCGGGAATCGAACCGGAGTCCCTGGTGCCTTGAGGCAGCAGTGTTAACCACTGTGCCACTGTGCTGTTTATCAAGTTAAAGCACCCAGTCGCTGCATTCCTTGACACATCACCCATGCCTCTTTGGTCCCATTGATGTTGGAGAAGAGTTGAGGGTTATGATGGGGTTTGGTTGGGGGAGGGGGGGAGAAGTTGACAGGATGTGGGGATGGGTGGGCTAGAATTAAAAGTCGAAGACATTAAAATGACTGAAAACACAACATTTCCTGTGATGGAGCTGAAGATAGACCTCAAGGGGTGTGTAATTAAAGTCATTAAAGGATGTCTTTAATTTGTGATGTCAAAAGGGACATGACGTCACTGGAACCATACCTTGCTGCTAGGCCTCCCAGCTTACCTTGCTGATGGACCCAAACTGCAGCTGGTGAGCAAGTTCCTGCTGCAGCTTCAGAAAAAGGTGAGAAGGTAGTTTAGCTGCAGTTAGCTTTTTGCGCCTCCATTTTGCCACTGACCACAAGATCCAGGCAAATGCTATTTGTGACATCCTTGCGTACAAAAGTGTTTAATGCTCCAACTGGCTCATATTTGCATCTTTCAGGTAAACATTAGTCCTCAATTTTCCAACTGTTTTAATTTACTTTACTGTCAAGTGCAGCAAAAATCTGTCTGCGAAGCCTTCACAGCTGAACACCTGTTGCTTCGTATTTGGAACTGCAGTGTAGAGCGGTGTAATTTTGTAAAATCCAAATAATCCAGGTTCAAAACAATTTGTATTTCAAGAAAGACATTCAAAATGAGCAATCTTCTCCCTTTCTCCTTCAGGGGGCTTCCATTCTCTTGATGCTGAAGGGTTTTCTTGGCGAAACAGTTTTTCAGAAAGGAATTGAGAGATACTTAAATGAACACAAGTATGGGAACACTAAAACTGAAGACCTGTGGAACAGCATTACTGAAGTATGTACCCTAATCTTAATGCTGATTGTAAATCCAGAATAAATGGATTTATCATGCGGAAAATATACCATATGAATTGTAAATCAGGTAATTTTCGAAGCTTAGACAATTTACACTGCTTTGCTGGTAGCTTCGCACAAAGGGCAACTTATCTTCAATCACCCCCTAAGGTTTATGAAGTTGCCCCTTAAATTCGCTGCAGGAATTTAGGACTGCTACTTAACAGCATAAATACCTTTTCATAATATTTATATTTCTGCAATGCCAATCAAACTCTCTGGTCCATAAAGGGAGCAATATAAACTATAGAATCTCACACCTACAGGTGGTAAGTTGTTGATGGTATACATTTGACCTTAAGTTAAACTTTCAACCCTATATCTGTTCCATTATTAAAAATGTCCACCTCAATCTCCAGAACACTATCTGCCTTTGCCTCACCTCATCTACTGTTGGAGTCATTTTCTATGCCTCAATTACATCTAGACTTGACTCTTCCAATGCTATCCTGCTCTACTCCTTGTCGTCTTCACTACGTGAACTTAAACTCATCCAAAACCCTTCACGCCATGTCCTAGCTTGCACCAAGTGCCACTCACCCATCACCCCTGTGCTCATTGGCCTACACTGGCTCCTGATCTGGCAATGTCTGGATTTTAACTGTTTCACGGCTTCTCACCTTCCTATCTATGTTAACTCGCAGATCCCTACAAACTTTATAAATGCATGTATTTCACACCTTCACAAATTTCATCCCTCAACTCTTGCAGACAAATGGTTTCCATTAACCTTTTCCCAGCTTAATTAAGTTATGTACACGCATGCACAGCCTTCTTTACAGAATAACACACTATTCCTCAGTTATTCAAAAACAAACCTATCTTCACAATCGTATAAATGCAATTTGTTGGGGACTTTTAAAGTTACAGGAAAAATATATTATTTTTCTTTGTCTCTTAATTCTTCTTGCTCACTTAGAACATAGAACATAGAACAGTACAGCACAGAACAGGCCCTTCGGCCCACGATGTTGTGCCGAGCTTTATCTGAAACCAAGATCAAGCTATCCCACTCCCTATCATCCTGGTGTGCTCCATGTGCCTATCCAATAACCGCTTAAATGTTCCTAAAGTGTCTGACTCCACTATCACTGCAGGCAGTCCATTCCACACCCCAACCACTCTCTGCGTAAAGAACCTACTTCTGATATCCTTCCTATATCTCCCACCACGAACCCTGTAGTTATGCCCCCTTGTAATAGCTCCATCCACCCGAGGAAATAGTCTTTGAACGTTCACTCTATCTATCCCCTTCATCATTTTAAACCTCTATTAAGTCTCCCCTCAGCCTCCTCCGCTAATCTAGTCTTTCTTTTCCCCTCTTTTCTCTGTACCTGATTTAATGCTCTGTATCACTAACAGCTGTCCAGCCAACTGAGTTAAACTTTAACCCCTCATGGAGTTAATGTAATCTCAACTTTCTAAATGGGAGGCTATGGTACTCATCTATTTCTGACATTTTCTCCCAATTAAAACTTCGAATTCTTCACCATGCATTTGGAGGGAATGTTCTATTCTTGAATATTCTGATTCACCCATCTTTAATGCTTTGGATAATAAACATCACACCAAGCATGAATAGAGAGAAGTGAGTAGGAGTATTATATTTTATCATCTGTCCTTCGATAAATGCCTTGTAACTCGTACATACTATTTATATATAATAAATTCTAACATTGAAGAATTTAGCACTGCATTAAGATGATTGCCTAATAACAGCACAACCATTAAAACATCTCAACAGTTCATGGTGAATTGCTCAAGTTTAAATTGCATCTTTTCCTTCAATCTCTTTCTCCTCCACATCGCACCCGCCACCACAAAATCGATGAAAAAAGTAGAATGTTTTGTATTCCATTTTATTAATTGTCTTTAATTAAACCAACCTAGCCTGCAGTAGTAGTGTTACAACTGCTCTGCACTCCTTGGTGGGGGGGGCGGGCGGGGCGGGCGGGGGTGGTGGATAAGCCAGGCTTCCCATTCCTTGTTGCTGCCCAACAAATCCTATTAGAAATGTGCTTGTTCACATAAGGAAATGATAACTTCCATTTCTAGTCAAATAGCCTGCTGAAGTTGACCCTCATAAAGAGCATTGGTTTGAGTGTACAGGTGGAGCCAAAGATCAATGTGAGGAAGGAAAATATAAGCATTTACAAGTCCCATAAGCTAACGTAGGTGTTCTTGGCTGCCAATTTAGCAGTTTTTCCTTTAGGTTGTGCATTGTAATCCAACAGTGCTCGTGTAGTAGCCCTTGCATGGTATACAAGTTTTGACCATATGGACTGCAGCAATTCGAGAAGGCAGCTCACCATCAGCTTCTCGAGCGCAATTAGAGATGGGGCAATAAATGCTAGTTTAGTCAACAGCGTCCACATCCCATCAAATGTCAAAAAACACAAGCAGCTTTTGTGAACTGGATAAGGTCTGCACGGAAGCTAACTGAATGGAAATGAAAATCCCGCAGAGGATGTTGCTCTTTTAAGTACTGGTAAAAATGGATTTGTATTGAGAGATCTTTTCAATTCTTGTTTTTTAAATTCTGTTCAGACACTACCATGAGAAACCACTGTAATGCCACGATCCTATTGAATGCCATCATCAATGTGCATTCCCAGTACCAAAACTCTGTTAAATTAACTTGAGGCAAATTGAGCTTATTTCTTTGGTATCCAAAATATGGAACTTGGCTCCACTTTTTTCCACAAGCCTGCATGATTTAATTTTTAAATTGCATTTCTCAAATTACAAATATTTCACCAGTAGCTAGTCTTGGTACAGGCAATAAGTTAAATTAATAAATGTGTTTTCTCAATATACCGAATGCAATCACTAATTATTCTTTAGCTGAGTGATTTGACTGTGCTTTGGTCTAATCTCCCAGTACGTTTATTTCACAGGTTAAAAATGTAGACTTAAACGTGAAAGAAATGATGAATACTTGGACACTTCAGACAGGGTTCCCCATGGTCACTGTTAAATTAGACACAACTGCTAATAAAATTCATCTCTGTCAAGAACGTTTCCTCAGGATGTCCATTTCACAGGATCCATCATCCTCGCCTGATTCCAGGTACAACTGGTATAATTCCTGAAAATAATTTTATACTGATACTTAAGATTCAAAGTAAATAAATGCACGACACTATTCTTTAAACTCCTGGACTTGGGTTTGAATGAGATCAGCCTGACACAGTAAAAGGATTTTTGTTGGCTGTTGGTTGAACAGGATTACTATGATCCATGTGAAAACTGACCTGGGGGAAATGGAACAAAATCTGCACTGCTGTAGTTTGCCAACCCTGGTTGGATATATTCAGGAAGGTTTGATGATATGACAGTTACCCGCTGTTTGCAAAAATTATTCCATTTACCTAATCAGGGTTGAGCTCCTGTAGTCATGAGTATTTGGTCCTCGTGACTCAATTTTGTGTTGTTTAATTTTCTGTACAGAAGAATAGTTGTAGAGAGTACTGTGTACAATTCAGGTTGCCACCTTACAGAAAGAATGTGATCGCCCTAGAAAGGATACAGAGGAGATTTGAGAATAGTACCAGGAATGGAGAATTTTAATAATGAGAGCAGATTGGACAAGCTGAAGATGTTTTATTTGAAACAAAGGAGGCTGAGAAGAAATTTAATTGAGGTGTATAAAATTATGAGGGCCTTAGATGGAATGGTTAGGAAGGACCTTTTTCCATTAGCAGGGAGGGCAATAACCAGGGGGTACAGGTAGAATGATTATAGGAGAAGTGAGAAGTATTTTCCTTGCATCCAGAGGGTGATTGGAATCTGGAACTCTCGGTCTGAAAGGTTTGTAGAGCATAAACACTTATTACTAAAAAGAAATGGATATTTACTTAGTGGTGTAACCTACAGGGCTGCAGACAAAGAGGTGGAAGGTGGGATTAGGCTGGATAACTCTCAGCCAACACAAATGAGATGGCTTCCTACTGTGCCATAAATCTTTGTGTTTACTCACTGGCAGGTTAACTGGGTATTGGAAAGTACCCCGAGAATTCTTTCAGATACTTTGCTGTCATTCACCTAAGAATTGCAGTTTCTGCTTCCACCTCTGAGAAATCAATGCTCGTCAGTTCTTTATAACAGCAAATGAAAGCAGGAAATGCTGAAAACACTCAACCGGCCAGACAGCATCTATTGTCCAGAAGGGTTGGTAACCCTGCCACATCTGTATGGGCACTGGGAGCTAAACAGTGGAAATTTAAACACCACCCTACGCTCCTTATATGAAAATGATGGGAGAAAGGTTTATCTGGAGAAATGGAGAGGAGCACTCCAGAAGTGGGTATCCATCCATTTCAGTCCATAAATTAACAGATATATCCTATACAATCTATACTTCTATAGGGGAGACAGTGGTGTACTGGGAATATTACTAGACTAGTAATCCAGAGGCCCAGCATGATGCTCTGAGGACATGGGTTCATATCCCACCATAGCAGCTGGTGGAGTTGAAACTAAATTCAGAAAATCTGAAATATCTTATCAATCATGACTATGAAACTATAATTCATTGTTGTAAAAACCCATCCAGTTTTCTTTCTTTAGGGAAGGAAATCTGCCACCCTTGCCTAGTCTGGCCTGTATGTGACTCCAGATCCACAGTAATGTGATTGATTCTTACATGCCACTCTGTTCCATTCAGTTCAAAGGCAATTGTGGATGGTAACAAATGCTGGTCTTGCTAACGATATCCAGATCCCAATAAAAGAATAATCAGGCTACAGCATAGCCTAAACTGCTAATGATAACCTGTCCTTTTGGCTGGTCCATCAGATTTTTCATACGGCACGCAATAATTCCTGCCACAGGTGGGACTGGAAAATCCTAGCCATTGTCTCCGACCCAACATCTCAGCAACCAGGCTTCAATCTCCCCTAAAGCATGTAACAACCCTCAATAAAATGTGGATTAGACATGGCTCATATGACCATCTGATGTACAAGTGGCACCTCATAACCTCACCTGTTTGCAACTGCAGAAACCCTGACCAAATTATGGAGCATGCTAACACTGTCCCCCGACTCAGGTTTGAGGGCAGTCTTCTAGGGTTACGTTTACACAATGTCCAGCAATAAATTGGACTGGTTAGAGAGCTGGACATTAAAACTGCTCCTAAAGTCTTCCTAAAGAAGAAGAAGAATAACGAACACCTTACCATGTAAGTTTTATAGCTGGCCTTGTGGCTAACACATTGAGATACACAAAGCAGCGAGGATGCGATAAATGATTGTCATATGTCCTTGCCCTTACCTGTAAAGATGCATCGGGGAGTAAAAAAGCAGTATTAATATAAAATAAAATCAGAAAGTCCTGGAAAAACTTGGCAGCATCTGGGAAGAGAGAAAGAGTTAATGTTTTGAGTCCAATGTGACTTCTTTGGAACTGTATTGATATGAGTTGTTCGTAAGAGACTGGGTATTTCACTGTCATATTATTAAGAGTTGACATGGCACAAATTTTAACATGACAATATGCTGTAACTTATAAGTTGGGATACTTTGATGCATAAATATACAAAGTTCTTCATGATCTACTTTAGTACAAAAGGTGACTATTACATCTGAGGAACAATGGTTTCAGGTGCCTCCGCTCAATACCTGATATTGATTCTCTTGTTTAATTTGTTCTTTCTCTAGTCTAATTGTTTTAGTAATTTTAAACAAGATGAAGCTGATCTGAAACTCTGGTTTGATTTTTCTCAGTTACCTGTGGCACATTCCGCTGACTTACATCACCAGTAGCTGCAGCAATTATACCCAGTCCAAGTGCATCAAAACATGGCTTCTTAAGAACAAAACAGGTAATTGTTTTTGACTTCAAAAGCTTTAAGTGGAGCTTTGTTTGGTTTTGCTGGTGCTGTGGTTAGTGATTATACAGATGTTATGCTGGAATATGAGACTGACCTCAAATTCTACTCAATTATCCCAGTTCTAGTCTCATGCTCTTTTCAGAATTGAGCATGTTATGCTTATAATTAAATGTTTTTCCCTTAAAATTTGGACAGGCACATTTTCTTTCTTTCTTAGAATGTTACTTTATTGGACTGAAAAATAAAGTTTTTAGGCTTGTGTTTTAATGGTTGCAGACAATTTACTAATGTTCAGTCTGATTTAATGATGCATTAACAAAGTGTGTTTCAGTTCACTCCTTTAAGTAGAGCTGAACCCTATTTTATCCAAACTGATCAGATAAAAGTATTTATCCAGCCAAAGGTGAACACACAAGTTATTAAACTATTTGAAAATGAATACAACATTTTGCATTGTCAGAAATGTTTTTAGTTATGCAGCACTGTTATGTTCAATAGTTATATTTTTGTTTGTTAATAAGGATAGATATTTCTATTTTCTTAATGTGGAGGATAACCATTGTTCAACAATTTGTAATTCCAGTCAAATTTATTTAACATTGAATACAACGAGAGAAAACGCTGGAAAATCTCAGCAGGTCTGGCAGCATCTGCAAGGAGAGAAAAGAGCTGACGTTTTGAGTCCAGATGACCCTTTGTCAGCTTTTCAGAGAGCCAGACCTGTTGAGATTTTCCAGCGTTTTCTCTTTTGGTTTCAGATTCCAGCATTTGCAGTAATTTGCTTTTAACATTGAATACAGTTGAATTAATTATAACATTGTGGTATCAGTCACACAATGTTAATTTAGTGATGCCACCCTAGCTCCCTGCTGTTCTATTTTCCATTTACACTTGCTGCGAGAAATTTACTCCTAACTCTCTATGTTCCTCTGATGACTTTTCCACCAGAAAACACTGACTGCCATGAATGCTCCAGCCCCTTCCTAACACACAAGCTGAATACAAGTGGCAGTGAATAACTAACACAGTGTTGAAATTAAAATGAAGTCAGGGTTGGTGATGTGATGGTACAATGTACTGACGCTCCAGCACATTATATCCAGAACAGTAACATACAGCCCGCCATTCATGATTCTGCACTTGATGAATTGTCAACCTGTACAGTGGGAGTTTGCAGAGCAAGAGCATGAATGTCCCACCTGGAAGGAAGGAAGGACAAGTACTAGTCAACTCAGAGCATGTTATTGTATCCCTACAGTGCTCAAAAGAGCACCAAAATCAGAGGGGAAATTCCCTGCCATCCTATATGCAGAGGCACAGGAGAGCACAGTTATGGGAAAGACCAGATTTTGTACAAATATTTATAAAACTGACTTGCCGTATATAAATGGTTAATGCACAATCTTGGCATTCTGACTATACAAGCCACTTGAGCAGTGCATGTGCTTTATGACACCGGTTTAAATGCTGTCATTTTTACAACCTCAAATGATCATCCCAGCAAAATGATTTATATGTTAGTCTCTTTGTTTTTCCCTGCTCTCGCCAACTGCAGATCCCACCGCAACAAAGAAATCATAGAAACCCTACAGTGCAGAAGGAGGCCATTCAGCCCATCGAGTCTGCACCGACCACAATCCCACCCAGGCCCTATCCCCACATATTTACCCACTAATCCCTCTAACCTACGCATCCCAGGACTCTAAGGGGCAATTTTTAACCTGGCCAATCAACCTAACCCGCACATCTTTGGACTGTGGGAGGAAACCGGAGCACCCGGAGGAAACCCACGCAGACACGAGGAGAATGTGCAAACTCCACACAGACAGTGACCCGAGCCGGGAATCGAACCCGGGACCCTGGAGCTGTGAAGCAGCAGTGCTAACCACTGTGCTACCGTGCCGAAAATTACATTCCGAGTGCAGTTCTCTTCCAGTCTTCTAATGAACTTTTCTGTGGTCACCAGGGGATTTCACTACAGGTCCTGTCATGGTTAAAGTTGGCCTTGAGTTCACTTGATGTCCACACATGTGGACCTCTATTAGAGGTTGCTGGATAGCACTCAGTAACGGGGAAGCCTAAACGATTTGCCTCTCTCCATATTGAGGCTCTGGGCTGATGATAAAATCAAACCACTTTCCTGGCTGAGAGTGAACCATTTCTTGTGGTTCAGCTGCTCACTTTCATACAGTTCAAAATGCAGAAAGGAGAACAAAAAATGCTGGAAAAGCTCAGGCCAGGCAGCATCCAAGGAGAGAAACAAAGTTAACGTTTCAGTTTGATGAGCTGAAGAAAGATAGCAACATAATAATAAGTCCAGGGAAGATGGAAGAGGAGAGCAAGAATGAAGGAGAATCTCAAAATCCCTACAGTGCAGAAGGAGGCCTTTCAGCCCATCGAGCCTACACTGACAACAATCCCACCCATGCCCTATTCTCGTAACCCCACATTTACCATGCTAATACTCCTGATACTAAGGGGCAGTTTACCATGGCCAATCAACCTAACCCACACATCCTTGGACTGGGAAGGAGAAGGCCTGGCATGGAGGCCAGGAATGATTAAATAATGAATGAATGAATTTGTGACGCAACAGCCAAAGAGTGAGGGAATGGATATGGTAAAGAAATAAAGGTGGTGTCCAAATGAGGTGTGAATTGCTGCAGAGAAACCATCTGAATGCAATGTGCAGGAGTTTTAAAAAAGAAACAACCCAGCAAAACAAAAAAGGGAAAACAAAACAGAGAACAAGATGGAGGTAGAGGTTATGATCTAAAGTTGTTGAACTCTGTGTTGAATCCAGAAAAGAAGCCTCGCAACACCAGGTTATAGTCCAACAGGTTTATTTGGAATCACGAGCTTTTGGAGCGTTGCTGCTGCTTCACGTGAGTGGAGACGTAGGTTTCACAAACACGGCATATATAGATGAAGACGCAATTGCAAGATAATAGTTGGAATGCAAGTCCAGACGGTGTGAGAGGAGAGAGGGATAATAAGTTAAAGAGGTGTGAATTGTCTCAAGCCAGGACAGTTAGGAAGATTTTGCAAGCCCAGGGCCAAATGGTGGGGGTTACACTAGTGTGACATGAACCCAAGATCCCATGCATGCTTGAGAACTTGGCTATCCGTTTCTGCTCGGCGATTCTGCGTTGTCGTGTGTCTTGAAGGCTGCTTTGGAGAACACTTACCCAAAGATCAGAGGCTGAATGTCCTTGACTGCTGAAGTGTTCCCCGACTGGAAGGGAACACTCCCGCCTGGCGATTGTCGCGTGGTGTACATTCATCCGTTGTCCTAGCGTCTGCAAGGTCTCATCGATGTACCATGCCTCGGGACATTCTTTCCCGCAGCATATGCAGTAGACAACAATGGCTGAGTTGCATGAATATGTACCATGTGAGAACACTACCCACTAGGTACATGTGATGGTGGTATCCGTGTCGATGATCCGGCATGTCTTGTAAAGGTTGCCGTGGCAGGGTTGTGTGGTGTCTTAGTTGCTGCTCTCCTGAAGGCTGGGTAGTTTGTTGCGAACAATGGCCTGTTTGAGATTGGGCGGTTGTTTGAAGGCCAGTAGTGGGGATGTGGGGATGGCCTTGATGAGATGTTCATCTTCATCGATGACAAATTGAAGGCTCTGAAGAAGATGTTGTAGTTTCTCCACTCCGGGGAAGTACTGGACGATGAAGGGTACTCTGCCGTGTCCTGTGTTTGTCTTCTGAGGAGGTCAGTGCAGTTTTTCGCTGTGGTGTGTCGGAACTGTCGATCGATGAGTTGAACGTCATGTCCCATTCTTACGAGGGTGTCTTTCAGCGTCTGTAGTTGTCTGTTGCGTTCCTCCTTGTCTGAGCAGATTCTGTGTATATGGGGTGGCTTCTTTAGAGTGTTTAAGGTGGAAACTGGAGAAGTGGAGCATCGTGAGGTTATCCGTGGGCTTGCGGTACAGTGAAGTGCTGAGGTGACCGTTCTTGATGGACATGCATGTGTCCAAGAATGCAACTGATTCTGGAGAGTAGTCCATAGTGAGTCTGGTGGGATGGAACTTAATGATATCATTGTGTGGTCGTTTCAGCGATTCTTCGCCGTAAGTCCAAAGGAAGAAAATGTCATCAATGTAAGAACGTGATATGGCACTCGACTCATCGATCGACAGTTTGGGTACGCCATAGCAAAAAACCACACCAACCTCAGAAGTGAAACGTGGGACACGACCGACAGAGTACCCTTCGTCGTCCAGTATTGCCCCGGAGCGGAGAAACTACGACATCTACTTCGGAGCCTTCAACGTGTCATCGATGAAGACTAACATCTTACCAAAGCCATCATCACACCCCACTACTTGCTTTCAAACAACCGCGCAGCCTCAAACAGGCTTTGTTCGCAGCAAACAACCCAGCCTTCAGGAGAACAGCAACCACGACACCATACAACCTTACCACAGCAACCTTTGCAAGACATGACGGATCATTGACATAGATACCACCATCACACGTGAGAACACCACCCACCAGGTACACGGTACATACTCATGCGACTCGGCCAATGTTGTCTACCTGATGCACTGCAGGAAGGGATGTCCCGAGGTGCGATACATTGGAGAGACCATGCAGACGCGATAACAACGGATGAATGGACTCTGCGTGACAATCACCAGGCAGGAGTGTTCCTTTCCTGTCAGGGAACACTTCAGCAGTCAAGGGCATTCAGCCTCCAATCTGGGTAAGTGTTCTCCAAGGCAGCTTTCAAGAGACACAACAACGCAAAATCGCCAAGCAGAAACTGATAGCCAAGTTCCACACGCATGAGGACAGCCTCAACTGGGAATCTTGGGGTTCATGTCACACTGTGTAACCCCCACCATTTGGCCTGGGCTTGCAAAATCCTACTAACTGTCCTGGCTTGAGACAATTCACACCTCTTGAACCTGTGATTATCCCTCTCTCCACTCGCACTGTCTGTATCTGTAAAGACTTGACTACCTGTAAAGACTCGCATTCCAACCATTATCTTGCAATTGTGTCTTCATCTATATATGCCATGTTTGTGAAACCTACCTCTCCACTCACCTGATGAAGGAGCAGTGCTCCGAAAGCTCATGATTCCAAATAAACCTGTTGGAATATAACCTGGTGTTGTGAAACTTCTTATTGTACCCATCCCAGTCCAACGCCAGCATCTCCACATCATTGAATCCAGAAGACTGAGTTGAAAGACAAGTTCAAAATGCAGTTGTTTTGAGGGTTTATGTATAGAACGTGTATTCTTGTATACTTGAATGAATTTAATCAGACAGCATTTTGGCTTTGTGTGTTAAAAGTTCAATTGTAAAGGTAAACAAGCCGTTTCATAGAACTATTTATGTATTTTATTTTCCATTAGACATCATTTATCTTAAAGAACCAAATGTGACCTGGGTGAAGTTTAACTTGCATATGAATGGATATTACATCGTACATTATGAAGAAAGCACCTCAAAGAAATTACTTGGATTATTAAAAAATAATCGTTTAGTTTTCAGTGACCATGACCGAGCTGCCTTCATCAATAATGCCTTCATACTTGCAAGGTAATCAGCTGCTTTTATCTTTAGGATTTGTGTTCACTTTTAGGGCATGGTATATATCTCTGGTTGGTTAATCAACATCACTGCTGTTTCAGTCAAGCTATGTTGAGCAACTAATTATGAACACTTTGGAGATACAATACTCCACATGAAGTCTTGATCGGCCTCATAGTATTTCTTCTGTCTGTCAGAAGATCTGATCTGAGTCAGATTTTCGTGTGTGTTAAATGTTTTATTTTAGGCATTTGATTGTCTTTAGTTATTCTACTTGGTTGTTTTGTCCTTGGTTAAATAATTATCTTACTGAGTTGAGGTCTTTCTTCCCATTATGTTCCTCTCCCTCCCACCAATCCCAACAAAAATAAACACAATCTCATTTCAATGGGAAGTCTCCTAATGCTATAGACATCGTGGGATTTTATGCCCCACCAAACTCTGGTTTTGAGGAAAGCCTTTGAAGGTGATTTAAATAAGAACCTAATAAGCGGGAGCAGGAGTAGGCCATATTCCCTGTCAGGCCTGACCTGCCATTCAATACCACCTCGACTGATCATCTGCCTTAGCTCTACTTTCTCACCTGCTTCCCATAGTTTTAATTTCCTTAGAGACCAAATTACTGTCCATCACAGCCTGAAATCTATTCAGTGATGGAATATCCACAATGGTTGCTCTATTGAGTTGAAGAGATTTCTCTTTATCTCAGTTGTAAATAATCAGCCCCTTATCCTGAGACTGTTCTAGATTTCCCAGCCAGCAGAACCAATCTCTGTGTCTACCCTGTCAAACCCCTTCAGAATCTTGTTTCAATGAGATCATCTCTGATTTTTTAAAACTCCTGAGAGCATAGGACCAATTTACTCAGCCTCTCATTATAGGACAACCCACTCATCCCAGGAACAAATCTTCATTGAACTACCTCCAAGGCAAGTAAACTCTTCCTTAAATATGGAACAATGGTATTCAACATTAACCTAGACTTTACCGATTTTATGCATCAGTACAAACCAATCTAGCTGATAAAAACAAAAAAAATATTTTCCCAAAGTTAGGGGAGTCTAAAACTAGAAGGCATAGGTTTAAGGTGAGAGGGGAGAGATACAAAAGTGTCCAGAGGGGCAATTTTTTCACAGAGGGTGGTGAGTGTCTGGAACAAGCTGCCAGAGGTAGTAGTAGAGGCGGGTACAATTTTGTCTTTTGAAAAACATTTAGATAGTTACATGGGTAAGATGGGTATAGAGGGATATGGGCCAAATGCAGGCAATTGGGATTAGCTTAGGGGTTTCAAAAAAAAAGGGCGGCGTGTACAAGTTGGGCTGAAGGGCCTGTTTCCATGCTGTAAACCTCTATGACTCTAAGCACTTCTAGCTCAGCGACAACCTGGAGAAATCAATCAGCTACCAACATAAAAATGGCGCTCCCTTTATGTAGCACTGGTGGGGCTACTTCCTGCTGCTGGATGAATGTTTAGCTGTGCAAGGACAAGATGGGATGTTAGCCAGAGTATTGAGGTTGAACATGGCCGACATTACGATCTACCTCCTTCGACCGTTGCATGCTGCCAGCACTACCTGCCTATCCAAAATGGTGTCTCGCACAGCCCACATCAGACACAGATTTGGACACAAAACGAAAGACACTGCTGTGGAACTAAACTTTTGCAGCTTTAGTTTCAGAGAAGTACGTGGCCTCCTTATGCACCCTACCAAAATGGGCCAGCCCATAATTATCTCGATTGAAGATGTATATCATTAGAGTCGCTGACATACAGATGGAATCAGAAGGTGGGTTTGAGTGAAGCTGGAAAGCAACATCGAGGTTTAGGATGAGGATGTGTTCTGGCTTCAGCTTTGTGGTGTGTGGATAGCAGAGCTAAGCTGTGAGATGTGGATGTGAGACCTTGCTAAGTGTGTGAGATGAGGTGAAACTGCAAATGTTAAGTAAGAATTCTGACTAAGAGAAGTTACAGGTAGGTGATTGATGGAGGTGTGACACAGCGTGGGAGGTTAAAGTTGGGATTTGGAATTCAAAGATTAATTCACTCTGACCACCCATCATTGGACTTGTTTCGGCACAGCATCCTGACTTGGGGGTTAGACTGCCAGCATCAATTGGTACAGCTTCCTGCCTTTTCAGAGTTTGGCTGGTTCCCTGGCTGCTCTTGTTAGAGAACCTCTCGCCTCCTGAACCAAGGCCTCCAGTGCTGAGTCAGAGAACATTGGAGTCCACTTTCTGCTATGTTATGCTATTCATGTGCCTTTTGCAGGTCAAACTGACTGAGAATGACTTCCAGCACCTACTCTAACCATATTGCACCTCCCCTTTAAGAGACACATTCTAACTTAAACTGGTGATAGTCTATCAATTCTGGATACCCTGCTCAAGTATACAGCCGCCCAATGCATTTACCACTGTCTGCACATTATAATCATTTAATTTAGCAGGCAGCACAATGTGTGTGTTACCTGTATCAGGGAAATAAATGCTAGTTAATTGAGCACTGTAATCTGCACACCTCTTGGTGTCTAAATGGGGTAAAGGAGTAAAGGAATCTGGGATACACTAATCACTAAAAGATGGTTAATAAGGATTGTTTTAAAAAAGCAAACAATGCACTGGAGTTTGTTTCTAGAGGGATAGAATTTAAACTTGTATAAAATATTGGTTAGGCCACATTTGGTGTACTGTAAACAGTTCTAGTTCTATGTTCTGTAAAAGATAGAGGCACTGGAGGAGATGCAAAGAAAATCTCTGGAATGGTGCCAGAACTGAGGTTATAATTACCAGAAAGAGTGGACGGGCTAGGGGACTTTTCAGTAGGATAAATTTGAAAGATTATTGAAGAGTTTGGTAGACCAGGTGTAGAGAAAGTACCTCCAGTTGAAAGTGAGACCAAAACTAAGGCTAGAAACATAAGATAGTCACTAATAAATCAAATAGAGAATGTGAACGTTAACAATGAAAGCTTATTTCAGTAAAGTAAAACAATTTAAAAAATTAAGTCATGGAATCCATGGCTTTTAAAATAGAGACACATACAAGTGAGGCAAGGAATTGTGCTAAACATTTCTAAATCAGTGCTTTGTCTCAACTGGATAATTGTGTCCAATTCTGGGCACAATTTAGGATGTCAAGGCCTTGGGGTGGAAAAGAGAATTACTAGAATTATACCAGAGATGAGAGACATTATTGTGAAGAAAATGGAGAATCATAGAATCCTTACAGTGCTGCTGAAGGAGGCCATTCAGCCCATCGAGTCTGCACCGACCACAATCCCACCCAGGCCCTATTCCTGTAACCCCACATATTTACCCTGCTAATCTCCTGACACTAAGGGTCAATTTATCATGGCCAATCAACCTAAGCCACACATCTTTGGACTGTGGGAGGAAACCGGAGCACCCGGAGGAAACCCATGCAGACACGGGAGAACATGCGAACTCCACACAGTCACCTGAGGCCGGAATTGAACCCGGGTCCCTGGCACTGTGAGGCAGCAGTGCTAACCACTGTGCCACCGTGCCGCCGAGAAATTGGAATTAAACTATAGGCAGATTAAGAGGAGATTTAATGGCGGTATTGTTTAAAGTTTATTTCTTAGTGTCACAAGTAGGCTTACATTAACACTGCAATGAAGTTACTGTGAAAATACTCTAGTCGCCATACTCCGGCGCCTGTTTGGGTACACTGAGGGAGAATTTAGCATGGCCAATGAGGATGCATTTTGTTAGAATTCTAAATTCACTATCTGAAGGGTGATCAAAGCACATTCTATAGTAACTTCCAAGAGGAAATTAGAGATAAACCTAAAAAGAAAATCTTGCAAGACAATAGGGAAAGAACAAAAATTCAAAAGGTTAATTGTATAGCCCTTTTCAAATAATCTGAACAGGTATAACGGGTAGCAAGGCCTCCCTCTGTCCTCAAATTCTCAGAATGCTATTGTGGCTGTCAGTAATGCTTCACGTGCCATATTGCCATTTAAAAATATATGCTTGGATTTCAGAGTTGTGTGAACTCACGTGTTTTTCTCACCATTCATAGTGCAGGGAAAATCACAGTGAAACAGGCATTGTCCATGACCAAGTACATGAAGAATGAAAGTAGTACCGCTCCGATAAGTGAAGCATTGATTCAGCTTGGGCATATTCACGGGCTTGTACAGAAGAGGGGAATGTTGCAACTTGCTGGTCGGGTGAAGGTAGTTGTTGTTTTTATTCTTTGTGCCTTGTGAATTAATTTGGTCTTGGAGCAGTTTTTGTGTAACTATCATGTTCCATCTGCCACATGCTGTAGCTCCACTAAGCATTAGTGAAGGACAGTGAATTATAACAAGGTAAATGTAAATATGGAGAATGCCTTTATTCTTCTCTGCTTTCTCGTCGGTAATGCTGTTTATGCAAACTTGCTTGTTTTGAACATAAGTTAGATGTAGCCAATATTTTCTCTTAATCCCACTCTGCCAGCATTCCATTTTTATGAAAGTTTCCTGAAGGGTTTTCCAGTGTTGGAGGGTCTTTATATTTATCTGTAGAGTATGTTACAGACCTTAACTTGGTCAGGAAATTGGAGTTGTGGAATATAACTATATTGTGGAATAAAGCTTGTGTTCCTCTATCTAAGCTGTATATTCATGTATTGCAGAAATATATTTTTGATATTTTTGGAGACCTGATTAATGATCAGACCTGGAGTAACAATGGATCACTGTCTGAAAGGCAACTTCGTTCCACCCTTCTTGATGTTGCTTGTGATTACAAGTATGGTGACTGTGTCCAGAAAGCACAAGAGCTGTTTACCAACTGGGAGATAACCCAAAACATGAGCGAGTAAGTGAAGCTGAGATGATTTTCTTGCTGTTTTGTCTTTTCAAGTATCAAAATGCTCATCAGTTCAATTGTGATCGCTAATCGTTATTTTCCTTTAATATTGTTTATAGAAATAGATCAAGTTTTTTGCTCTTGAACTGCACCTATGATTTATTCAGAGCATCTTACAATTGTGACATATCATTGATCATGTAAAATACCATCTCCTTAGAATAGTACCACCAGACTGAATGCAGCTCCGTTGTATTTAAATGTGCAATCAAGAGAGATAAAAGGAAAGAACTTGCACTGATATGGGATAAGTTTCACAACTTCAGGGCACCCCAAAGTGCTGTATAGCCAATGAGGAAGTATTTTTGAAGTGTAACCACTGTATTATGATGTAGCAAATTACAGAAGGAATTTGTAAGCTCTAATCATTCACCCTGCTCTGCAACCACATCCCCAGTGCATCCATTGTCCCAGGTTATCTCAATCACCTACATTGAGCCATTTGCTATTACGACAGGTATCAATTACAAAGAAATTGCTTGAACCATATTAAACGGGCCAGCTATTTAAAGTGTAATTACCTCTCATTAAGTACTAACCCTCCCATGGCCTCTCGAACTCTCTGCACTGCCGCAAGCTCTTCTTGTTGGCTTGCTGAGTACAAGACATTTTGAATTTTGGAAAGGGGCCATTAAAAATATGATTGTACTTGAGTGTAATAAAGAATTGAGGTGACATCCCAACTTTGGATGAGTGATCGTACCTGGCCCTTTAACTTGTCCTTCTAGAAATAACTGATGATTCACGAGTTCAATCAGTACAAAGTCATGGATCTATCCGTTGTTAGAGGATGAACAGAAGCACACGTGGGGCATTTACAACTCAGTCTGACCATTTGAAGGGTTAGAAGCGAACAGGAAGTTGTGATTTTCATTGTCAAAAGCTGCAGAAATGGCTGCGTGTGTTCCAAGACTTGGTTCTAGAAATGTGAACAGCTCTGTAGGCTTGACGAACGGAATTCTAATCCTTATATAGAACTGTGTGAGGTTTAAACTGAATTTCTCTCTGAGATAGAGGATGCTGTATGACCTCAGGCAAGAGGAGGATTGGGGTGGTTGGAAACGAGCACCTCGTCATCATTCTTTACCGTGTAAATCAGGACAGTGACATTTTGGACTGCCGGTCTTGCTGGATGTGTAGAGTTATGTCTGCAAAGGAAAGCATGTTGAAGAAATAGATACAGGATCCCCGCACATGCCTCATGTCGAGGAGAGGCAACACTGTGGCTAAAGCCATTGTACCTGGGCATGAGGTGGTATAGATCCCAGTTAGAGTAGCAAGGAGGGTGAAGTATTACACTGGGCAAAGTGGAAGGTATCGATTCCTCAAAATGCCAAAAAGCAGTATAGGCAAAGGCTTAGAGTGTCTTGGAAAGTAGTCAGAGAAGTCTGCACTCTGTTGGAGGCAGATCTCATGCCTCAAACAACAGGTGCCCAAGTTTGCCAATTGCAGTGAAAGTTACCATGGCCTCAATGTTTATGCAGCCAGTTCCTTCCAGGACACTGCTGTTATGCACCAGTCTGCAGCTGTGAGCATTGCCCTCTTTGCTAGGGTTGGGGAGCAAATTAATTTTCAAAACAGATGTGGAGTCTCAGAGCCAAAGAGCAATATCCATCTTTTCACAAGTGTAGGGTGCGATAGATTGCATTGTCAAGGATAGTAGTGGCCTGCTGCACAATATGGCACATTGAAGGGACGGTACTTACAAAACCCAGAGCCCAATGAAGTAGATTGCTATTTGGAGGAAGAGGTGATAGAGCCATCAGTCTTAGATGAGTATGTAATTGAGAGAGGTAATGGAGAAAAATGATGAGAAGTGTACCTGGGTACGTGGCACCGGCTCAGCACAGAACAGGGAGGACAGAGTGATGTTTTACCTCAGCAGCATTGAGGAGTTAACTGCACCCTTGGAAGCAAATGGCTCTCCAGCCAATGTTAGATCAGTGCCTTTAATATCATTGTCACCTGCAATCTTCCAAGAGATATCTATTCCACTACAACAGAAAATCTAAAAGTATTCCTTGAGACCCTGTGGCATATGCCACATTGGCTAAAATCATCACCGTTGTAAGATAACATCTAGCTATCTTCAGGAACTGACCATGAAATGCCCTGTAATAGAGGTATGGTTCTTTGGGGATTGTCAAATATAGTGAAGATATCACCTGGTCACTAATTGAGGCTTAGCCCCTAATGTGAAGAGTGCTCCTGTGCAGTGCAGTTGAGACTCCAGCATGCAGGTATCATGAATGCACCAACAGAAATTGACTAGGCAGTATAAAGTAACCTTACTGCCACACAGGTGCTGGGCAATAGCCATCTAAAACTTGAGAGAATCTAACCATCTGTTCTTAACATTCAATGGCTTTAGCATTGCTGAGTCCCTGACTATCAACGTGCTGGGGGTTACCATTGACCAGAAAGTGAACTGGGCCAGCCTTATAAATACTGTGGCTACCAGAGCCAGGTCAAAGACTAAGAATCCTGTGGCGAGTAACTCACCACCTGACTCCCCAAAGCCACCATCTGCAAGGCACAGGTGTGATGGAATACTTTCCACTTGACTGGATAAGTCAGTTCCAAACACCCTCAAGAAGCTCGACACCATCCAGGACAAAGCAGCCTGCTTAATTGGTATCCTATTTTGCACCTTAAACCTTCTCTCCCTTCACCATTAATGTCCTCCTCATCAAGGCCCCTTTAACAGTACCTTCCAAATTCATGATATCTACCACCTCAAAGGACAAGGGCAGCAGATGCATGGCAACACCACCACCTGCAAGTTCCCCTCCAAGCCACTCACCTTCCTGACTTGGAACTATATTGCTGTTCCTTCGCTGTCACTGAGCCAAAATCCTGGAATTTGCTTCTTAAGAACATGGTGGGTGTACCTACTCAATATGGACTGCAATGGTTGAAGAAGGCGACTCACCATCACCTTCTGAAGTGCAATTAGGGACGGGCAATAAATGCCAACTGGCCACGACACCCAAATCCCATGGGTAACTGTTGTAGACAGTGCACATTTCACTGAGCACCCGATTTGACTAGGATGGACATGCCTGGATTCCATCACATCTGTCAGGTGACTGAGAGATGGAATTCTGACTGCGATCTTCAGTGACATTGGTATGTCTACCCAGTCATTGTAGATGCCACTTAGCACATCGACACGTGCATCCATCTTTTATTCTGTATAGTATATTTTCAGAAAAAGGAGTAAAGTGGTGTACTTAATGTAAGATATGACTGCACATATGAACCTCTCGGTGATTGAAATACCTGGTACCTTTCGAGCTTGAACACTCCTTTGTGGTGCTCCTGTCACATATTGCCTCAGAGGAAATGAAGGAAGTCTGCTCTCTTCTCTCTAAGGTATTGTGAGTATCATGGAAGCACACTTAGCTGAGAGTGCAGGATCTGCAATTCTGCAGGGCAGGTGTCATCGCGAGAACACGCACTGTAGATGAGACCTCTTCTGGAGTGGCCAGGGAAGCTGTGAAGAAAGACAAGTGTGTGAAACTGCTCACAGCAAACTCCTGCTTTTCTTCAAGCTCCTCTGCCCTGGGTTGGTTTTCTGGAGGGTTTGACTACCAGCTTATAAATTTTTCAGCTCATTCACTGAGATTTAAATCTGGCTGGCAGTCCGTTTTCTTGTATGAAGTTTGTTATTGTCACAATGTGAAGTTTATGCATTGAGTGTTCACTTGACATCAAGCATTTAGCAGCAATGTCCTGGCTGATGATCCGATTTTGCTATGTGTTGTGTCTGAATGATCTCTCAATGATTATCTCCTGATGTGAGGTTTGAGGGTAGCAGTAATAATCTGCCTGATTAGATAGGTATCTAGGCAGGCATTGAAAAGTTCATTAAATTCTCATAACTGTTCTATGATTATTAGCATAACAGTCTTATAACAGCTGGCCTAGCTGTGAATAGTATCACTAACAGGAATGTTCTGAGCTTTTGAAAGGGCTTGTAAAGATGGAGGGGAAAAGATAATCCAGTTTAAATTCATGTCCAGAGTGCATTCCAATAATACATTTAAACACCTCCTGCTTCTCCCTTTTTTGTTTGAATGCTTCAATTGCAACACATTCAATGGGATAGTAGACAGTTGTGGTAGCCTACAATTGTGATAGTGCACATTTAGCTTCTAACCATGTCTTACTAGTTCTCTTCCAATGCAGTAACTTTTCCATGTTGTTAATCCTTTCCCAAGTCCTTAGTCTTTTTTTAGTGTATATTTATGTGCATCATTCTGGCTTTCTTATTGCAGCTTACCATCTGATCTCACAACAACGATCTACAGTGTTGGAGCGTGTGAAGTCAAGGGCTGGGAATTCGTACTCCGAGTATATAATAGTTTAAAGTCGGAGACAGAGAAAAGCAAAATGCTCCGAGCCATGGCAAAAAGCAGCAATGCTCAACAGCTCATCTGGTTTGTAGAACATCAACTTTACCTGCTCATGCCTACTAGCCATTTATGAATCGGTCATGGTGGAAACCGTGCCAACGTGTTTCCCCCTCCCCTTTCCATTTCTGTTCTGTTCATTTTGAAATGTTGTTTGTCTATAATGTGTTTCAACTCTGATAAGAGACCTGCACGGATGTTACTTTTGTTCTCTGAAGAATCCCGCTGATGTTCTCTGCGAGAGTGTCTCAAACCTCATGATAACTTGAAACACTGGTTCTTCGTGTTTGGAGTAATGTGAGGAATAATGTACAACCCCGTGAGGAACGAGTCCAGTTGTTGTGAAAACAAGTAATAAAGTAAAAGAAAATAAAAACACATGCCAACTTAAGAATAATACGCACCATGACACTTAAGATTATTAATAACTAAACACACCGTTTTATCTGAAATCGCCTCCTGTTCCCAAAATATACACACACTCACTGTGTGTATGTTTTAATCCCTTTTCCAAAACCACGTCCAATTTATTAACTCCGTAAGCCAAATCCAGTTAATAGGTACCCCACAGTACAGCTTAGATGACCAAGTCTCGGAAAATGTCTTTTCCTAGTTCAGCGATGTTACGAAATGTGTCTTTTAGAGGAAAATATCTGCAATGTCTTTAAATGTTAGATGGAACAGACCTCCATAGCTCTGATCACAGATGGAACTGGCCCCTCTGAAGGTTAGATGGAGATGGCTTATCTGACTGTTGGATGGAAAACTAGCCCTCTTCCCTAGTGAGGGTTATACTGAGCAGTTAAACTGTTCAGTCGCTTTGATATTCCACCCTGTGGATTTGACTGTCTACATTACTCAAATTCCTTGCATTTATCAGTTATCATTTGTGTAACCTCACAGATCCCTGGGTAAGCAGTTTTTCTGATATGGCAATTTGCATCTCAATTTCTCGAGACGCCTGCTAATCTTGCTATTTGTTTTCATCTCAAGTTCAGCTGTTAATCTTGTTAACTTCCCAAATTCCTAACAGTTCTCTCCGTGTAATTGACCTCCAGTATTTCCAACACTTTCTGTTTTGATTAAGAAATACTGAATTAATTTTGTCCGTAAGGGCCAGTAATATTTGATTTTATTATTGTCCAAGGTATTAATATACAGTGAAAAGTATTGTTTCTTGCGCGCTATACAGACAAAGCATACTGTTCATAGAGAAGGAAATGAGAGAGTGCAGAATGTAATGTTACAGTCATAGGGTGCCGAGAAAGATCAACTTAATGCAGGGTAAGTCCATTCAAAATTCTGATAGCAGGGAAGAAGCTGTTCTTGAGTCGGTTGGTACGCGATCTCAGACTTTTGTATCTTTTTCCCGACGGAAGAAGATAGAAGAGAGAGTGTCTGTGGTGCGTGGGGTCCTTGATTATACTGGCTGCTTGTCGAAGCAGCGGGAAGTGTAGACAGAGTCAGTGAATGGGATGAATATGAACCTCAGTAATGTATAACTTGACTACTGCATGCTGAATCATAATAGTATTCACTGAGTAAATAAAACAGTATAAAAATCATTTGAAGGGACAGAACAACGCATAGCTTTTTTTCCCCACAGTAAAACCAGCAATAATGGATGACATCCTCAGCTCTCTAGAAAAATATTTGTGATGAGACCTGCATATCGTTGTACACACATTTGTCATTGGGAAGGAAAATAGTTTTGGAAGGGGATTTCCCCTGTTACTCTTGAAAAGAAACTGTAGCTGCTTAGGTAAAAGAAAGTGTTTAGAATTTCTCTGCAAATTGCACAAAGAAAATCTCCTCCAGTATGTTTAAAATTAAGTAATCAAGTTCTTAACTAAACAAATTAGTTCTAGACTAAAAGTTTTGCTTGAATTTCTGAATTGTCTTTTGGTTTTAATAACCTGGTATATCTCTGGATTGTTCCTCTATAATATGTATTGCTTAATTTTAGGTATTGGTTTGCAGACTCTAAACATAGTATTAATGCTTTATTTCCTAGGTTAATGCACGAGAGCTTGCACCATAGTATAATAAGGACACAGGAACTACCCTTCATCCTTGCCACTGCCAGCAGAACCCTAGCTGGATACCTCCCTGCTTGGGATTTTGTTAAGGAAAACTGGGATGATCTAGTTGAAAAGTAGGTTCCTCGTGTTTTTTCTTGATCTCTCAGTTGGTGTGTACATTCGTGGCTTGCTGCAATAAAATTTACCTTAAACGTGCATAATTGTGGACCCATCCAATCCTTTCATGAAAATTTTCATATTAGTCCACAAGCTATGCGTTGCACAAGAAACGTTTTATACACCTATCATTACCTCTTGGCTTTCTATAACTTGTGGTTTGGAAAAAAAATAAACAATTTTTAATGGCTTTATCAACCTGAGGTGCTAACTGTGATGCCCTGTGATCCTGTAGCCCCAAATCCCTCTGCTCCTTCACAGCAGGGATGCTTCCATTCCGAGATGATGCCCGTTAACTCCTCAAACAGTTCGGAGGTTTAGAAAGTATGGTGGTTTCTTTTGAAATCTTTGAGAGCTACATCTGACTATTTTCTCTATCCAAATATGTGAACATTTCATTCTTAGGCATTTTTTAAAAATACCCTACCACCAATGTTAACTGCCGTGGATTTGTTTTGTCTCCCTTTTTAAAAGTGGGTATTACATCGGCCAGTTTGTATCCCTGCCACACTCCATTGAACCTTAAAATAAAGATTCTGGGGCATCAGCAATTATCTCCTCCCTCACTCTGAAACCTCCCCTCTCCCTCCCTTCAGTCAATCTCCTTTTGATTTTAGGATGAATTCTGTTGGACCCAAATTTAAATTTATTGAATGTTTTTTTCTGTTTTTATCCATTATAATATAGCTCATTTAATTCCCCATCTCTCTCTAGCTGAGTTTTTTTAGGCACTGTTGCAATGCAATTATGTGTAAACTGTGTCGGACTGTTTGGTTATCATGGAAAATGCCTGTCAAACCATTTTTCAATATAGATAGTCACCCTTTTGATAGTGCTTGCATGGATACACTTTGTTTCTTGTTTTATTTTAAAAAGCATAGCCTAGACAATAAACAATGATTTAAGCAATACATGCTCTGAGGACTGTGAATGCTTTACTGTGTTCCCAAAATGATATTTGCTAGAAATAATTCTTATTTCTCGTACATATGATTTTGAATTTGGGGAATAGTTTTGTTTTGTTCTATTATTTCCTCCACTCTGGCCGGTGCTTAAATGACATAAGATCCATTGTAAAAATTCCGTACTCAGCTGCAGTACCTATTACACCAGTAGGTGGGGCTGTTACAGGCTTTTCAGTAGTAAATGTCAGAATATGACACACTGTACACAGCTCTGAACAGGCGGGTCGAGTGTACGCAGCTGGCACATAGCAAGTTCGAGTGATGTTGATAACCAACTGATTTTAAAAATACAGTCGATCAGATCGAGTGGAAAAGGAATAGTTAGGTTGCCCATTCCATGTCCTCCCTGCCCAGACTTGAATTTAAAATCAAAGCCATGACATTAGGATCTATAGGTACACTTGAGGACACTCAGTTCTATTTCAAGCCTCTCTTGACCCTTCCAACGCCTTGTTCTCTGATTGCTTGTCTGACAACCAGCCCTGGATAAGCTGCAAGATGTCCCCCACCCCCGTTAATCCTGGGAAGATCAAAGTTTTATTGTCCACAAATTCCACATGCTTGCACTGATCCTATTTCCCTTTGCAGCCATTGTATCAGGTCAGCACCATCTATGTATTATTCACCCTAAAATCTCTCCATCACCACGCTGCCTTCTTTCAGCTCTGTAACATTACCCACCTTTACCTGAGCTGTGGCAGTGGCCTTCCACTTTTTTTTGTTATCTCCAAACTGCACTCAATGCAGTACTCTCCCAGAGCCTCCTTCCAATGTCTTTAGCTCATGCTAAACTCTGCTGCTTGTATTCTTTCTCACCTAGTCCTGCTCACCTGTGGTCCAAGTCTTTATTGACCTATAGTCTCTCTCCAACCAAACCTTTGGTCACTCCTCTGATATCTTCTCATTTGCATCGGCACTTATCTTTTCCTTGTGGTCTTTCTCATGGAACCTTAAAATGTTGTGTTTTCTTGTGTTAAAGATGTTACATAATGGCATGCTCTTTTAAATTGATCAAAACTTGTTAAAAGTAATGTTTCTATTGGACATACTGTAATGTTATTGTTTAAAAATGTTTAATTTTGCAAACTCATTATTAGGTTTCATCTTGGATCATTTCCTATTCAAGTCATTATCGTTAAAACAACATCACAGTTTTCAACAAAGAACCATGAGTCTGAGGTCAGTGTCATCTTAATTATACAGGGATTACAAGCATTTCTTAGACAAGTTGTATGAATTCAATTGGCTGTGCTGTGATGACTTGTGGACTTTTCCCTCCTATCCGTTTATCTCTTGTAAGCTTAAGTAGACAGTTTGTGAATTGTTGTATGCCTGGATTTTCAAACGGCTTTCAATAAGGTACCACGCAAAAGATTAATAGGCAAGATAAATGCTCACGGAGTTGGCGGTAATAGATAGATGGAAGGTTGCTTAATGGACAGAAAGCCGAGAATGGGCATAAATAGGGCTTTTTCAAGTTGGCAGGCAGTGAATAGTGGAGTGGAGCATGGGTCAGTGCTGGAGACTCAGCTATTTACTATCTATATTAATGGCTTTACTGATGATACAAAGCTGGGCGGAAAGATAAGCTGCGTGGAGGACACGAGAGGCTGCAAAGCGATATAGGTGGGTGAAGTGAGTGGGCAACAAGATGGGAGATGGAGATCGTTCAAGCTATCACGGGGGATCTGTTTAATTTCACTGTTGGAGTATAATGTGGGGAAATGTGAAAGTTATTCATTTTGATTGTAATAATAGAAGTAAAATACTTTTTTTGTGCAACTTAAAAATGTTGTTCAAAGAGACTAGAGTGTGTTCATATAAGGAGCATGAAGTTAACACAGGTGTAGCAAGCAATTAGAGGCAAATGGCATGTTGGCCTTTATTAGAAGGGAACCGGAATACAGAAATAAAGAATCTTGCTGCAGTTGTACAAGGTTTTGGTGAGACCATATCTAGAGTACCATGTACAGTTTTATTCTCCATGTTCAAGAAAGGATATACTTGCATTGGAGCTAGTACAGCAAGGGTTCACTTGATATAAGGGGGCTGTCCTATTGTGAGAGGCTGAGTAAATTTGGTCTATATTCTCTAGAGTTTAGAAGAACGAGAGGTGATTTCATCGAAACCTACAAAATTCTGAACGGGCCTGACGGGGTGGGTACTGAGATTGTTTCCACAAGTCGGGGAATCTAAAACGTGGGGGCACAGACTCAGGAAAAGGAGCTCGTCCTTTAGGACTGAGATGAGGAGAACTTACTTTACTCGAAGGGTGGTGAGCCTTTGGAATTCTCTATCCCAGAGGGTTATGGATGCTTCACTATTGAATATGTTTAAGGCTGGGATAGATAGATTTTTGGCCTCTCATGGAATCAAGGGAGTTGGCGAATGGGCTGGGAAAGTTGAGTTAAAGCCCAAGATCAGCCATGATTGTATTGGATGGTGAAGTAGACTCAATAAGCCAAATGGACTGTTCCTGCTCTTAATGCTTGTGTTTTGAGATTATCAATGGATAACTACTTAGAGCAGTTTATGAAACTTCTGTGTACTAAATCTAAGTAAAAGGTGTGAACACAAGCAAATGCCACAAAAAAGAAAGTTGTCCTGTGTTTATCTTTTGACCAAGGAATTTGTTTTTTATTTCCCATTTTTTAAAAAAACAACTAATTTCTTTTAATTACAGGTTCAAACATTTTTTGATTCACTGATGGACAAGGGTTCGCAGTTGCGGGCTGTCCAAGAGGCGCTTGAGATAATTCGCCTGAACATTCAATGGATGGACAAAAATTTGAAAAACCTGGAAGTGTGGCTATAGGACTTGGTCTCTCTTTTCTCTTCAATAAATTAAATACACCTATGTGCTAAGTGATGCTAAATTGCAGTAGTATAAAACAGGATAAAGTCAGTTGTCACTCACAATAACATCAGTTTGCACTATTGGAGGGTTGTAGTTAGCTCAGGGTAACTGTTACTGTTTGTTCAATCATTGAATTTTAATTGTGATTATGAGGAGCTGCAGACCAAACTCTGGGAATCTGGTGATGGGTGAATGTATTTACAAAAGCAAAATGGTCATGAGTGAGTTCTTGGTTTTACCCATTTAGCATGTGAGTGGGGAGGTTAAGAATGTGTACCATGTAGCATAAAGACAGAATGTTCAGCTTACCAATTTAACTTTATTTTACCATGTGCTCGATAGTAAAGGGTGTTTTTTTTCATTGGGTATTAGACTTGGTGTACAGTATTTTGTGTGGCATATTGAAGCTGTCCCTTACCATAATTATAACGCCTACTGCAAAGTGGACACTCAGTCCTTTGGAAAGCATGGTCATGACTACAGCACAAAAACGATCATAATATATAGTGTATGGTGTATTTCCCCGGACTGCATTAGAAATACCCGTTACATGAACCCATATAACTTGAATTGCTACATCCTTATTGAGGCCACTGTTTTGGCAGAAAAGAATGTCGTCACCAAGATGACTTTTAAAAGAAAATTCTAGAATCGCACAAAACAACAAATTGACTTAACCCAGTTATCATAAAGGGGCAGCCCTAGTTTTTATACATTTTAATTAGCTTTCCATCATCTGCTGCATGCAGTCTCCACTGACTGATGTACATTTTTAAAAAATGCTATAGACTATATATTATGAAAAACTGTGAAGCTCTGAGTTTACAATGCCAGTTTTTTTTTATCTTTGGGTTCTGTGATGACCTATTGAGCTTTGCTACCATGAGGTATGCTGTCATCAGATTTATTCAAATGAATTAGTGCTATTTTTTACTGAAGGCCATCTATATCTATTTGGCAGATTTGTGTTTGAAGTGTAATTGGAGTTTGTGCATTGTACAAGACCAATCAAAATTTAACAGGATAGTCTTTTATTTAAACAATAGCTACTTTTGTTCCGTCAATCAGAATGTACTGAAATGAATATCCTAACAAAAAATAATTCTGTCAAAAAATGCAAAATTTGTTTGCACAATATAGATTTTAGGCATTGTCTTTGAACAGTGAGAATGCGCTAAATAGTATGTGAAGAATGTAGCTAATCCTCATGTTCAGTTCATTTATTAACCTCAGGTACTGACAATAATGTGGATTAAGAAATGATAAATGGGATGTTAACTGACCAGTCCAGCTGGTTGCAAGTAATGCAAAGAATCATGTTCTCAATAAGCTGTCTGAGGGAAATGAGAGCACCCACACAAATGGTACTGATTTACAAGAAATTAATCCACAAAAGTACATCAATGGCACAAATAGTTTGTGCATTGACCTTTATTCCTGTTCTTTTTTCACCATCAAGTGAACACTTTCTTTGCTTTATAATTAACATGAGCAAATTTCCAAAATTTATTTTCTAATTGTTAAAGTTGTTTTTCATGGAAAATCTAGAAATGCGTAGTAAATAGTTTACCCAATCTGTGTGTCACCTTAAATTGAAGCCATATTCATAAAGTTGCAAAACAAAGGAAAGGTACCCAAAATGTTGCTACTGTATTGATATTGCTCATCTCTCAGGTGTAAAGCATTAACTATATGTTTGTGGTTTGTAAGAATTTAATGGTTTAGAGTGAAAACTGAAGTTGGAAGCCTACAAGTTATTTTTTGAGATTTTAATAAAAATATATGAATTATATAAATTTCAATTTGCAGTTGCTTTATAAAATTTCACATGTATCTTTTAGCTGTTAAAATTTAGTGTTATATGTATGGAAGCTGTTTGGTTTGTATTCTTTTAAACTCCTTTTGATTGCACAATATTTTTGCTTATAATTAAGATAGATCTATTATAAAGAATGAAAAACATGTTTAAAGTACTATTCTTTTTCATTTCTTTCTCCTATGAGGCTGATTAATAAATTTTATTGGAATTTTGGATTAATGCATTTGTTTATTCGCAAACAAGGGATGGAATTCTCCCATCTGGGACAAAGTCCCGTGGCGGAGCCGGGGACATGGCGTGTTTCCCGCTGCGGAGGCCTCGGAGAAAACACGCCATATCTTCTGCCCATGACCTCATTAATTATGCAACCGGGTGTTTTGCACCGTTTCTGTGGCAGGGCGGGTCTGACGGTGCATAGTCGCCATACTATCCAGGCACCATATTGCAAAGGCACCCAACTTCACTGACCCACCTTTGAAGGTAGACCTCCTGAGAAGGAAGATGGATCCCCAGGAACATTGAGGCTGAGAATGGATCTCCTCAAGGACATCAAATTTGGAAGATCCTCCTGTAGATGCTCCCCCCACACTGCTGTGGTGTTCCAGGATTACTGGCGGCCTCCACCCTGAATTCTGTAGGCAACCTTGGGTATTGTTCAGGTGAGTCCCAGCATCTGAAAGCTGCATTGTTCCAGACATCTTTTGCACCAGCGTGTTTTCCTGTTGGCATCGCAGCGAATTGGACATGGGTGGTCGGTGCTTCATCTGCATCCCATTAGCAGGGTGCAAATCAGTTTCATGCTAGCCTTTAGCGAGTTGCCTGTCCTGCCATGAGCGAGCACCAGTGGAAGGTCCCATGGTAACTTCACGCCTGCGTGAAACTGACTCTTGGACTTCGCACAAATTCTCTTTCCCACCGACTGCCATTGAACCCGCTGGAGAATTCCGCCCAAGAAATGTTATGCAAAATTACCTGTGCATTTTGTGAGGTAGAAGTAAGTTATTTGATGGCATTTCTGAATAGATAGTTCCGGAAATTGGTTTGTCTATAATTTTATGAACTCTTACATACACATCTTATACTGAGTTAGTGTGACATGAAAATATAAGTTGGACTGTTCAATTCCAAATTGTAGTCTGAAAGTTTTAGAACGATTGGGATCTTTGAGTTATACTATATCACTGTGACGTTTCCAAGATATTTCACCCAAGCATATTTTTACCTTCTAAATGTGCATTTTTGGACAATGCCAACTGCCTATTACTGCACAAATAAAGTTGACATCTTACAGGATATGTAACTAAATATGCAAAGAAATATTATATTGCAAGTGTAATGCAGAATTATCTCTATGACAGAAAGCAAACTATGCTGTACCCCCATCATTGGCATCTGTCTATCTGTGTAAAGTGATGGACATGATGTAAGATGCTTTTATGATAGTTTCCTGGAGCAATATGTTACTGAACCAACTAGCTACTTTAGATCTAATATTGTGCAATAAGGCAGGATTAATGTCTAATATCATTGTAAAAGATTCTCTGGGAAATAGTGCTCATAGTACAATTGAATTCCACGTTCAATTTGAAAACGACATTACAATCACTAACAAGAATTTTAAACTTAACCAAAGCTAATAACACAGGTAGGTATGAGGGGAGAACTGGTTAAAGTTGGTTGGATAAATTGACTTGTATCGTGGTAAATAGATGATAGAAAATGTTTAAAGAAACGATACAACAAAAATGCACTCTATTGAAAAACAAAGACTCAAAGATCCATCCGTATTTTATTTAAAAAGGATTATAATGCTGCTGTAATGATGGGTTTAGGAGGGAAGAGCTGATTCCTTGGTTGGAATTGAATTTAAATTTTTAAATAATGGGAAGTAGTGATCCTAATACAACTGAATTCAATGTGAAGTTTGAAAGATGCACACTCCCATTGCAAACGATGAATAATTGTCTGCTTGACAGGTAAGAGGGAAGAATTAGCTAATGTTCATTAGGGAAATAGCCTAAACGGTATGGAGGTAAATGAATATTGGGAAATATTTAAAGAAACCTTCGGAAAGTCCAACAAAAACGCATTCCATTTGAAAAATAAGAATCGGCAACAAACCCCATCCATAGCTCACTCAGCAAGTATTAGATTCAAAGAAAAGGTTACAAATGGTGCAAAAAACAGTAAGAAGTCTAAGGTTCCCGGCTCACCGCCACTCTGGCTGGGTCGCCACCACTCGTGCCGCATTCTTAGGCAGCTTCACCTCTTGCCCCTCTGTCATTGCAAGTAATGGAAATGCAAAAAAATTACATACTGGCTGTCTGCAATGGTCATTTCAAATACATGAACAGCAAATTTATAAATAAACCATTTAAATAATTCTAATGTCCTTAGAGATGGGATTTACGACCATTTAGAAAGATGCGGATTAATCCGGGATAGTCAGCACGGATTCGTGAAGGGCAAGTCGTGCCTCACAAATTTGATAGAATTTTTTGAGGAGGTAACTAAGTGTGTTGATGAAGGTAGGGCAGTTGATGTCATATACATGGATTTTAGTAAGGCGTTTGATAAGGCCCCCCATGGTCGGCTTATGATGAAAGTGAGGAGGTGTGGGATAGAGGGAAAGTTGGCCGATTGGATAGGTAACTGGCTGTCTGATCGAAGACAGAGGGTGGTGGTGGATGGAAAATTTTCGGATTGGAGGCAGGTTGCTAGCGGAGAGCCGCAGGGATCAGTGCTTGGTCCTCTGCTCTTTGTGATTTTTATTAATGACTTCGAGGAGGGGGCTGAAGGGTGGATCAGTAAATTTGCTGATGACACCAAGATTGGTGGAGTAGTGGATGAGGTGGAGGGCTGTTGTAGGCTGCAAAGAGACATAGATAGGATGCAAAGCTGGGCTGAAAAATGGCAAATGGAGTTTAACCCTGATAAATGTGAGGTGATTCATTTTGGTAGGACTAATTTAAATATGGATTACAGGGTCAAAGGTAGGGTTCTGAAGACTGTGGAGGAACGGAGAGATCTTGGGGTTCATATCCACAGATCTCTAAAGGTTGCCACTCAAGTGGATAGAGCTGTGAAGAAGGCCTATAGTGTGTTAGCTTTTATTAACAGGGGGTTGGAGTTTAAGAGCCGTGGGGTTATGCTGCAACTGTACAGGGCCTTGGTGAGACCACATTTGGAATATTGTGTGCAGTTCTGGTCACCTCACTATAAGAAGGATGTGGAAGCACTGGAAAGAGTGCAGAGGAGATTTACCAGGATGCTGCCTGGTTTGGAGGGTAGGTCTTATGAGGAAAGGTTGAGGGAGCTAGGGCTGTTCTCTCTGGAGCGGAGGAGGCTGAGGGGAGACTTAATAGAGGTTTATAAAATGATGAAGGGGATAGATAGAGACAACGTTCAAAGACTATTTCCTCGGGTGGATGGAGCTATTACAAGGGGGCATAACTATAGGGTTCGTGGTGGGAGATACAGGAAGGATATCAGAGGTAGGTTCTTTACGCAGAGAGTGGTTGGGGTGTGGAATGGACTGCCTGCAGTGATAGTGGAGTCAGATACTTTAGGAACATTTAAGCGGTTATTGAATAGGCACATGGAGCACACCAGGATGATAGGGAGTGGGATAGCTTGATCTTGGTTTCAGATAAAGCTCGGCACAACATCGTGGGCCGAAGGGCCTGTTCTGTGCTGTACTGTTCTATGTTCTAATGTATATGTATTTCTTATAACAAAATTACATGAAGGTAGAAGACTCAGTAAATTCGAGCCAATGGCAAAACTGCAAATATCATTAATTAAATAAACAGCAGAGTTACAAACCTTTCGATCAATTAACACCCCTGGGGGAGGTTGTACCAAAGTGGAAATAACTGAGTGGGTGAAATTATGGCAGATGGAGATCAACATGAGGAAGTGTGTGGCCACTTTTGATCTGGAAAAAAGTGAATGTGAACACTTTATTCATGGTGAGAGTCCAGGATTTGTGGGGGAGCAAAGGGATTTGAATATCTACCCACACAAATGAACAAAGGTACAAAAAGTAATTTGACAGGATGATGGAATATTGGCCTCAATCTGCAAGCAATTTAATTGAAATGCTTCAATGGAGCCTTGATCAAACCCCATCTGCAGTAATGCATTCTGTGTTTCAGCACCGCATCTCAGGAAGGGTATATTTGTCATTGATGGGGCACTGTGCATATTCGGTAGAATTATACCAGCAAGTAAAGGCTAAGGTAATGAGGGCTTGTTACAGAATTCTGACTTGTATTCCTTTGCAGTTAGATAATTGAGTGATGGTCAAATCAGTGTTTTAAAACTCGAGTCTATAAAATAATGAGGGACATAGATCAGCTAGATAGTCAATATCTTTTCCCAAAGGTAGGGGAGTCTAAAACTAGAGGGCATAGGTTTAAGGTGAGAGGAGAGAGATACAAAAGGATCCAGAGGGGCAATTTTTTCCACAGAGGGTGGTGAGTGTTTGGAACAAGCTGCTAGAGGTAGTAGTAGAGGCGGGTACAATTTTATCTTTTAAAAAAGCATTTAGACAGTTACATGGGTAAGATGGGTATAGAGGGATATGGGCCAAACGCGGGCAATTGGGACTAAGTGGTTAAAAAAAGGGGCGACATGGACAAATTGGAACGAATGGCCTGTTTCCATGCTGTAAACTTCTATGACTCTAATGGCGGAGCTGAAGTGAGCACGAAGCAATTATCTGAAAACTGGAGCTAAGCAATTGAGGAGTGAAAATGCTAAATGCTTTTTCGAGCAACTTGTGGAGTAAAGGTAGGCGGGAGGTGATGGCCTAGTGGTATTATCGCTGGACTATTAATCCAGAAACTCAACTAATGTTCTGGGGATTCGGGTTCAAATTCTGCCACGGCAGATGGTGGAATTTGAATTCCATGAAAAATATTTGTAATTAAGGGTCTACTGACAACCATGAAACCATTGTCACTTGTCAGAAAAACCCATCTGATTCACTAATGTCCTTTAGGAAAGGAAATCTGCTGTCCTTACCCGGTCTGAACTACATGTGATTCCAGAGCCTAACAATGTGGTTGACTCAACTGCCCTTGGACAACTAGGGATGGGCAGTAAATGCTGGCCAGCCAGCGATGCCCATGTCCCATGTATAAAAAAAAGGTGAATGGAATTGAGGAATAGACCAGACACAATCTAAATGATTGGGATAGGCTCAAGGGATTGAATGGCCTTGCCCTGTTCCAATGTAATAGTTTTATTCATCGGGTAAAAATAAATCCATACTTTTATTTTCATGGTGTACTTATATCTCAAGTGAAGTGTGAGTGAATTGCTTCTGAATTTGTAGAAGGGTTTCCAAGTTGATTTTCATTAACTTTTCTGAGCCCAGTCTTTGTACTTTCCTAAAATATTGAAGCATTCTGATTTTAAATGTTGCCTGTTTCTCTCCACAATTGGACTCAAATGTTTAGATTTTCATTGAGTCTGCCACAGTTTATCCAAAGTAGTCCTGGCAATATGAATCCAGAAATCCTACCCTAATTTCCGATATATATCCTATATTTGTCAGTGGGGGAACAGGACTATTTAAACAGACTCTATTGTCACTGGAAAGATGGTCTTATCCTGCAGTGTGTGATTTACAAAGTTTTAGAATAGACATAAATGTTTGTATAAGGGTAGTTGAACTGTCAATTTTCCAAATCCCCTGCCCTTGAACTTTTTTTAAAAAACTGAGCTGGAAAAGAATTGTGCTTTCAGTTTCAGTTGTTTGTTGACATACCTTAAGTGCCATCATTGTAGTTTTATCACAGCATATCATTTTCACAGTGGTAGGCTAGAAGTTCACAGTCTGACTGACAGCTCAAAGTGGTTATTAAAGGATTACTGTCTTTGTAGGGTTATGAATGCAATGTTTTACGTGAGATTAAATACTTGAGATGTAAATGAATTGAATCAACTATTTCTGAAAGTGTGTATTTTTTATATAAGTCTGTAATGGATACTTATGACTTTATTTTAGTTAATCTTACTATGGCTCCTGAGTTATGCCCATGGTGGATACTAGTTGAGTTGACAAAGCGGGTGTAAAGATAAAGGATGGTGGGTAGGGGACATGGGTTGGCACTAAAAGGCTGTAAGAAGCCTTGGGGTTGAGTGGGGAACTTGGATTGGCACAAAGGCACAGGGAGCCATGAAGATGAATGGGGAGGATGGATTGAAATAGGGGCTATAAGGGGCCAAGGGGATGAGTAGAGGGGTTTGTGTCAGCAAAAAGGGTATGAGGGGGTCGTTGGGGTGGATGGAGGGGCATGTGCTGGCATGAGTTGGTAAGGAAGGGGCATAATAAGAGGGTGGGAGGGATGTGGGCTCGAAGATCTAGATCCTAGAGAACTAAGATAGGCCATTTAACCTGTTTGCCTTAATAGTCAACAACCTCTGTGGCTGCCTCCAATCTGCTTCTGGGATAGCAAGTCCATCTCTAGCACACATCTGACCTTGCCCCTGGAATGAAAATCCAACTATATGGGACACTTTTTTCTGGAGGTGGGTGTGGCAAGACAGAAAAGTTTCTAATTCTGCGCGTTCACATCTGGAGTGAAAAGCCAGGCCAAAGTCTTGAGTTGCACCCGCAAAGGGCAGCGTTTGTCTAAGTTCTATAGGTGACCTATGTAAACCCAGCTAATATGAGTAGCTTGAAGAGGACACTGAGCTACCAGCGGAGTCTCACAAAGCAACTGGTGAGACTCGCAGGGAGCGAAGGCAAAACATTCACTCTGGGGGAATGTAAATAATCTTGGAATACAAGAGGAGAAACTGTAAATGATGAGTGCAATTATATGTTACTGCCCTCTTGTGGCAAGGAGTTAGTTTCCATTTATTTATTAATTATTAGTCACTCGTAGGCTTACATTAACACTGCAATGAGGTTATTGTGAAAATCCCCTACCCGCCACCCTCCGGCGCCTGATTGGGTACGCTGAAGGAGAATTTAGTATGGCCAATGCACCTAACCAGCACGTCTTTTGGACTGTGGGAGGAACCCGGAGGAAACCCATGCAGACACGGGGAACATGCAGATCCCACACAGGCAGTGACCCAAGTTGGGAATTGAACCGGGTCCCTGGCACTGTGAAGCAGCAGTGCTAACCACTGCACCACCGTGCTGTCCATGTGGGTGTGGTCATTTTTTATTGTTTATTGTACTACTCGATTTTGTGGTTTCATTAAAATTCATACATTTTCACCTAATCACTGTTGATCGTGTGATCCAGTTTACGTGCCAACCTGCAGATGAACACAGCTTACTGGTGGAGCTGTATTCATTCACCAGTCAAACATACGGAGTAATGCATATGAGGGATGAGGTACTGACAGGGAAACTGGTGATTTCAGTGTAGGATGAACAGTCATTGTAAGGGGGTGCAGCCATTGTATTAAATGCTACAAGTGTAAGAGGAGGTAACCTCGCCAGTGTAAGAAGCACGTTGGAACAGGCAGAGGAAAAGCTGCTGCACTCTGCACTAGCCCCAGGAGGGGGAAGCACAGACACTGCTTTGGTTGAATCTCCCTGGTAACCAGACACACAGACCAGCTACAACTGGGTTGCGAGGTGCTATTTATATTGTATCTCATTTTTACTGGACTCCAATATTATTGACAGTGTTTCTTGTTACTGTTTATTCTGCTTGTGTAGTTACATGGACACTGTTTTGTTTATCTTTCAGTTGTCCTGTCGTTTTGCTTGTATAAAGGTGCCTTCTAAACACTCTCAGATTCGGGCTTCAGGTGTTGGTTACCAGTGCAAACAAAGAGCAGGAAAAGACACTCTGCGATTCCAATAGTTACCAGACTCGGAGCACACACCAACAACAAAAGTGAGTATTCTTATAAAGAATCTGGATAAATCTCATATGATCTGCTGGTGTAGGATCTTAAGCTAAATGTTGAAGTTGGACAGCATGGTGGTACAGTGGCTAATCAGCACTGCTGCATCACAGCACTGGATTCAATTCCCAGCTTGGTCACTGTCTAGTGCGGAGTCTACACATTCTCCCCATGTCTGCGTGGGTTTTCTCCTGGTGCTGCGGTTTCTTCCCACAGTCTGAAAGACGTGCTGGTTAGGTGTATTGGCCATGCTAAATTCTCCCTCGGTGTACCCGGACAGGCGCCACAGTGTGGCGACTAGGGGATTTTCACAGTAACTTTAGTGCATTGTTAATGTAAGCCTACTTGTGACCATAAATAAACTTTTAAAAAGTACATATCGTGGTTATGTTAGACAGTATTTTGAATTAAGAGAGTAAAGGAAATGGTGATTCAGAGCTTCCGTGATAATATAGAACGCTGGTTAGGCCACATTTGGAGTATTGCGTCCAGTTCTGGTCGCCGCACAACCAGAAGGACGTGGAGGCGTTAGAGAGAGTGCAGAGAAGGTTTACCAGGATGTTGCCTGGTATGGAGGGTCTTGGCTATGAGGAGAGATTGGGTAAACTGGGGTTGTTCTCCCTGGAAAGTCAGGGAATGAGGGGAGATCTAATAGAGGTGTACAAGATTATGAAGGGGATAGATAGGGTGAACGGTGGGAAGTTTTTTCCCAGATCAGAAGTGACGATCACGAGGGGTCACGGGCTCAAGGTGAGAGGGGCGAAGTATAACTCAGATATTAGAGGGATGTTTTTTACACAGAGGGTGGTGGGGGCCTGGAATGCACTGCCAAGTAGGGTGGTGGAGGCAGACACGCTGGCATCGTTTAAGACTTACCTGGATAGTCACATGAGCAGTCTGGGAATGGAGGGATTGGTCTAGTTGGACCAAGGAGCAGCACAGGCTTGGAGGGCTGAAGGACCTGTTTCCTGTGCTGTACTGTTCTTTGTTCTTTATAATATGAAACTCTGAACAGTAAGACACTGGGTTGTACCTCAAGGACATTTGATTATAAATTTTGAAATATTCTGAGTATGTTTTTTATAATTGAATGATTATAGTGCAGAAGAAGGATCATTGTGCCTGTACCAATTCATTGTAGGGCCATGCAATCAGTTCCACTCTTCTGCTCCTTCCCTGTAGTCCTGGTATTTTTACCCTTTCAAGTATTTATCCAATTTCCTTTGGAAAGTTTCTATTAAAACTGCTTCCGCTATCCTTTTTG